>NC_135807.1:49670960-49973119 GCF_964213995.1 Mustelus asterias | reverse complement strand
GGATAGTATGTGCATATGTTGTTGGAGCTGGAAAGCAAGTTCAGAAATTGGCTAAAAATACAGAAGAGGTCCTGGACTTTCAAAATAGAGGCATAGAGTCCAAAAGGAAGCAAGCATAGAGTCCGTGAAGCAAGCAAAGGAACTTTATAAAACACTGGTCAGCCTCAACTGGAATCTTGTGTCCAGATCTGGGCAGCACACCTTCGGATGAATGTGAAGACTTTAGAGAGGGTGCAGAAAAGATTCAGAAGAATAGTTCCAGGTACGAGGAACTTCAGTTATGTGGTTAGATTGAAGAAGTTTGGGCTGCTCTCCATGAACAGTGAAGGTTAAGAGGTAATTTTCTAGGCGTATTCAAAATTATGAAGGAGAAAGAGTAGATAGAGAGAAATCGGCAGAAGGTTTGAGAACTGGAGCGCGCAGATTTGAGGTGAATTGCAAAAAACGAAATAACGAAATAAAGATAAACTTCTTTTACAGCAGGATCTGGAATGCACAGCTTGAGAATGTGGTGAATGCAAATTCAGTTGTAAATTTCAAAAGGGAATTTGGTAAACACCTGCAGACAAAATCTTTGTGAGACTTTGTGGGAAGTGGGATCAGCTGAGGTGTTCGGGCAGAGTGCCAATCCAGGCAGGACAGGCTGGATGACCTGCTCTTTTTGCTTTATCCCATCCAATGATTTCTGTGATAAGTTTAAAGCTGGAGTTAAGCCACCAGATCTTCTTTACACCAAGCGCAATGGAAATCTGGAACTCTGCTCCAAAAAGCAGGTGAGGTTCAACTGAAAACTTCAAAACTGAGGTTGACAGATTTTGTTTTGTTCGGAAAGGGTATTAAGGGATATAAAACCAAGGTGGGTTAATGGAGCTATGATATAGATCAGCCATGATATAATGAAATGTTGAAACAGGCTCAAAGGACTGAAGCGTTGATCCCTATTCATATGTGCTTAACCTTCTGCAGCCTGCAATAATCGGTGGCTATTTCATCGTCCTTCACCACCTCTCTCCCAGATGTGTTCCTACCCATCCTAACACAATTCATTTTTCCTGCTCGTGACTTTTCCCTGCATCCGGTCATTCATGTTGTTGCCCATGGTTCCAACCAAATCCTCCTTTTCACAGCATGTGTTTTTTTTGTGTACTGCATCTTTAACTTTGTTTTATATCATAATTCACTTATAAGATATTAGATACTCTGAAGAATGTAAATTACTAATGCATATGACACAAGGATGCCTGAAATCAGGTGAGCAGGTCACATATTTAGTTTGATGCAGGATGACTGTTAGTTCCTCAGGAATACACTCCTTTGACAACTAGCCTCCCATCCACTGACTCTGTCTGCACTTCCCGCTGCCTTGGCAAAGCAGCCAGCATAATTAAGGAATTAAGGACCTCACGCACCCCGGACACTCTCTCTTCCACCTTCTTCCGTCAGGAAAAAGATATAAAAGTCTGAGGTCACGTCCCAACCGACTCGAGAACAGCTTCTTCCCTGCTGCTGTCAGACTTCTGAATGGACTTACCTTGCATTAAGTTGATCTTTCTCTTTCCCCCAGCTATGACTGTAACACTACATTCTGCACTCTCTCGTTTCTTTCTCTATGAACGGTATGCTTTGTCTGTATAGTGCGCAAGAAACAATACTTTTCACTGTATGTTAATACATGTGACAATAATAAATCAAATCAAATCAAACTAAATGCCGAATCATAGAGGTTGAAGTTTGGTTGTAGGAACCTTTGAAAGGGAAATTGATTCCATGAAAATGCAAATGATGGTGCCATCTGAATAATTGTGACACAATTTAATTTTATCTGTTAATAGTCTTAATGAATATTCCAATGTGTTTCAAGGTGAAATATGAGAACTCATTAAAGTGCTCAGTTGCACCTTAAGTTATAATACGCCCTCAATCTGCTATCAAACATAAAATATGCAAGAGCACACATATGAAGCATATATCAATTGATACCAGAAAGCTCATTATTAATATAAGATATGAAGAAAATGTAAATTATTCTGTTTCCAAACTTGCATATGCCTATCTTGTTCTGTTTTATTTTCATAAAAGGGGTAAAATTCAGCTTTGCCGTAATTCATGACTATGTCTTGAAATCACAAATCGCTTACTTTAAAACTATATGTTCTCATGCTTTTGTTGCTGGTTTATTAATCACAGAGGAATGCAGAATTCTGACTTTGTCATTAAAAGGTTTGGGATCCAATTTTAATTTTCTGGCACCGGTGGGTCTGCCCAATTTCTGTACAGTCTTGCTGGGAGTATTTTACACAACAGTTTTCATGGAGCAGATTCAGCTGTGCGGGCAATGAATCCCGCAAGTTGAACGCTGGTTAGATTTGCTGTTGTGATTCTGCCTGCAACCCCGCCTACCGCCCCCCCCCCCCCCCCCCCCCCCGCCCCGCCAGTAGCTTGTCCATTCACATGGGCAATCACAATAGGTCCCTCATTGTGGTGAACCATCGTTGGTTCACCACTGGGGTTGTTATTGTATTACTGTTGGGCTAGGGTGTTGTTGTTATGGGGGTTGTACTATGTTGTTGGGATAGGGTGTTTACCTGTCCTGGGTGTTATCATGGCACACTCCAGTGGGGTCCCGCCTCCGGTGGCAGGGTATAAGACCCCCTGCTCCGGCAGGACCCCTTCAGTCTGAACGGGTGAATTTGTGTTAGTAGTTTCATTGTTAATGTATTAAAGCCTTCAGTTCTAAAGCCTTGTTTCCGGGTGCTCATTGAGGTGCATCAATTTAATACATTAACTGAGAATATGGAACAGATCCTAAAACCGGATCGTCTGACACTGGACCCACGTGCGGTCGGTGCAGCTAACACGTTCGAACATTGGTGGAAGTGCTTCGAGGACTACCTGGCAGCCTCGGTAGCTATCACTACAGACAGTGATAGACTCCAGGTCCTCCACGCAAGGGTAAGCGACACGATTTACCTAGCCATTCGTGCAGCTTCCACTTACCAGGGTGCCGTCGAGCTCCTAAAGAATAGGTACATTACGCCACCCAACGAGATTCACGCTCGTTATCTCCTCGCTACACGACGTCGGCAGTCGGGCGAGACCATAGAAGACTACGCCAATGAACTCCTGCAGCTTGCCAGGGGTTGTGACTGTAAGGATGTCTCCGCCGAGCAGTACATGCAAGACCTCGCCCGAGACGCGTTCGTAGCAGGGGTAGGGTCCTCGTACATCAGACTTAAATTATTAGAAAAGGGGAAACTCAACTTGACCCAGGCAATGGGGATGGCCGTGAGGTTGGAGGCGGCGTCGAAGAGCTTGGCGCTGTACCCCGAGGACCACGTGCAGTCAACGTGGTTGGAGCAAGCTCTGCTCCCTCCTCGCCCCGCGAACCCGCGCTCCCAGATCGATTCGACGACGGCGGCAGCTCCAGGTGGCCAGCGATGCTATTTTTGCGGTGGGGCCAAGCATCCACGGCAACAGTGTCCGGCAAGAACGGCAATCTGCAGCCAGTGCGGTAAAAAAGGCCACTACGGCAAAGTCTGCAGGTCCAAACCTAAAAACGGCAGTGCAGCTTGTAACCCTCCAGAACGGAGACCATCTCTTTCGGCGCTGCAGTACCCACGAGGTCCGACCACGTGCGATCTCAGGACGGCGCCATCGTGGCAGACAGAGGAGGAGGAAGACCACCAGGAGTCGCTGCGCTTGGAGCCCTCGGCCACATGCGATTCATGGGGGCGGCCATCATGGTCCACGACGACTAGGAGCGACCAGCAGGGGTCCTCAGCATCCACATCGGCAGCATGCAGCAGCGACCAGCAGGGGTCCTCAGCATCCACATCGGCAGCATGCAGTGACACCCAGGGGCCAACGGTGGCGTCGATCTCTCTGGATCAGACCAGGCATTACAGACTGGAACATTCCATGATGGAGGTAAAGGTTAGTGGCAGAACTGTAAATTGTCTGTTTGACAGTGGGAGCACCGAAAGTTTCATACACCCTGAAACTGCTAAAAGGTGTGGACTCCGGGTTCTCCCTGCCAAACAGACAATTTCCATGGCATCACAGTCCCGGTCTGTACCGATCCAAGGACAATGTATGGTAACTCTTGAGGTACAGGGCACAGTTTACGAGCAATACAGGCTCCTTGTGCTACCTCACCTTTGCGCGCCAATTCTCCTCGGACTAAACTTTATGGCCCACATGAGGAGTGTGATCCTACAGTACGGTGGGCCACTCCCTTCACTGGCAGTAGGGAACCAGCCGCAGCCTCCAAATTGCCCAAAGCGCCCCGCGTGCAATCTATCCACCCTGAAGATCACGACACCATCCCTTTTTAAAAATCTGGTACCTGGCTGCAAGCCCATCGCTACTAAAAGTAGGCGTTACAGCGCTGAGGACCGGATCTTTATTAGATCTGAGGTTCAGCGGCTCCTCAAGGAAGGGATCATACAGGCCAGTGCTAGTCCGTGGAGAGCGCAGGTCGTGGTAGTCAAAAGCGGGAACAAACCTCGGATGGTCATCGACTATAGTCAGACCATTAATAGATACACGCAGCTGGATGCGTATCCTCTCCCGCGCATTTCTGATATGGTCAATCAGATTGCGCAGTACCGAGTGTTTTCTACCATAGACCTTAAGTCCGCCTACCATCAACTCCCCATCCGCCCAGAGGACCGACAATATACGGCTTTTGAGGCGGATGGTCGTCTATACCAATTCCTCAGGGTTCCATTTGGTGTCACCAATGGGGTCTCGGTCTTCCAGCGTGCTATGGACCGAATGGTGGACCAGAACGGGTTGCGGGCTACCTTCCCGTACCTGGATAACGTCACCATCTGCGGCCATGACCAGCAGGACCACGACACGAATCTCCAACACTTTCTACGCACTGCATCTCGCCTGAATCTGACCTATAACAGGGAGAAGTGCGTATTCCGTACGCATAGGTTAGCCATCCTCGGATACGTGGTGGAAAACGGGGTCATTGGCCCTGATCCAGACCGTATGCGCCCACTCACTGAACTTCCCTTGCCCGCTAGCATGAAAGCACTGAGGAGATGCCTCGGGTTCTTTTCGTATTATGCACAGTGGGTCCCCAACTACGCGGACAAAGCTCGTCCGCTCATTAAGTCCACGACCTTCCCACTTACGCCGGAGGCCCAATTGGCCTTCAAGGTTTTGAAAAGCGACATCTCGAAAGCCACGATGCACGCGGTGGATGAATCCATCCCTTTCCAGGTGGAGAGTGATGCATCGGACTTCGCCCTAGCCGCCACACTAAACCAGGCAGGCAGGCCCGTCGCGTTTTTTTCCCGCACCCTTCAAGGCCCAGAGATTCGGCACTCAGCGGTGGAAAAGGAGGCTCAGGCCATTGTGGAGGCAGTCAGACACTGGCGCCATTACCTGGCAGGTAAGCGGTTCACCCTGATCACGGATCAACGATCCGTGGCGTTTATGTTCAGTAACACGCAGAGGGGCAAGATCAAGAACGATAAGATCTTGCGGTGGAGAATTGAGCTCTCCACCTATAATTACGATATTATGTATCGTCCAGGGAAGCTCAATGAGCCCTCGGATGCCCTCTCGCGCGGAACATGCGCCATCATGCAGGAGGACCGCTTGAAGGCTCTCCACAATGATCTGTGTCATCCTGGAGTCACCAGACTCTACCACTTCATAAAAGCCCGCAACCTACCCTACTCGGTGGAGGAGGTCAGGTCAGTTACTAGAAGTTGTCGGATTTGCGCAGAATGCAAACCACACTTTTATCGACCAGACCGGGCACATTTGGTCAAGGCCACTCGCCCTTTTGAGAGGCTGAGTGTAGATTTTAAGGGCCCCCTTCCCTCAACGGATCGGAATGTCTATTTTCTTAACATAATAGACGAATTTTCCCGGTTTCCGTTTGTTTTCCCCTGTGCGGACACGTCGACTGCCACCGTCATCAAGGCATTCAGTGAGCTTTTTACCCTGTTCGGGTACCCCTGCTATATTCATAGCGACAGGGGCTCGTCGTTCATGAGCAACGACTTGAGGCAATTCCTGCTCTCATTCGGGATTGCCTCTAGTAGAACCACGAGCTACAACCCTAGGGGTAACGGACAGGTGGAAAGGGAGAATGCTACAGTCTGGAAGGCTGTCCTACTGGCACTGAAATCCAAGGGCCTTCCAGTCTCCCGGTGGCAGGAGGTCCTTCCAACTGCGCTCCATTCTATCCGCTCCCTCCTGTGTACGGCAACCAATGCTACTCCCCACGAGAGGATGTTCTCATTCCCTCGGAAGTCGTCCTCGGGGACCTCATTGCCAGCCTGGTTGACGTACCCAGGACCCGTCCTTCTGCGGCGCCATGTGAGGGCTCGCAAGTCCGACCCCTTGGTCGAACCGGTCCAACTCCTCCACGCCAACCCTCAGTATGCCTATGTGGCATATCCTGACGGGCGAGAGGACACTGTCTCCATTAGAGACCTGGCGCCCGCAGGGGACGTAGCAACTCCTGTCGCTCCTATTCCCCCAGTCACAGATCCACTACTCCTCATTACTTCCCCAGACGTGGCGCGGTCAGCACCGGGACCAGTGCATAACACTTTTACTCCCATGTACAGCTTGCCTGAGACTCGGAGATCGGCGCCACCATCATCACCACCACCACCACCACCAAACGTTCCAGGATCCCCTACACCATCGCCTCATCAGGGCCGGCCGGCCCGGGAGTCTTTGAGGGGACAGCCAGATGTTGTTTTGAGAGAGCCACCGCAAGCACCTGCTCCGGTTTCGCAACCGGTGTTGAGAAGATCGCAGCGTCGGTGTGGTCCTCCAGACCGTCTGGACTTGTGAATCCTGTTATTTTTTTTGTCATTGTCTGTTTTCATCCACCCCGCCACCTTTGGTTCCGAAAGGAGGGGTGAATGTGGTGAACCATCGTTGGTTCACCACTGGGGTTGTTATTGTATTACTGTTGGGCTAGGGTGTTGTTGTTATGGGGGTTGTACTATGTTGTTGGGATAGGGTGTTTACCTGTCCTGGGTGTTATCATGGCACACTCCAGTGGGGTCCCGCCTCCGGTGGCAGGGTATAAGACCCCCTGCTCCGGCAGGACCCCTTCAGTCTGAACGGGTGAATTTGTGTTAGTAGTTTCATTGTTAATGTATTAAAGCCTTCAGTTCTAAAGCCTTGTTTCCGGGTGCTCATTGAGGTGCATCACTCATGACGTGCACCTGGCGAGCAGAACCCACTGGAGGTGCATTGGTAAGTACAGCCCCCCTGGAGGGGAGAGGGGGTACTGTCCTCTGGCTCAGTGCTGGAGGTGGGGGGATGTTACATGGGTAGTGTTCTGTGGGGTAGGGACTGGAGTTCTGTGGTGGGGGTGAGGGGTTGGGGGTGGGGGGGTCATTTTCTTTTTAACCGGGGTGCTTGATTTTTGAGAAAAGGCCAACCCACTAACGTGATATCCTGTGACCCGCCCCTTAAATTTCTTTTGACTAAGTGGCTAAAAATATGGCAGAGGAAGCCATCGTTGGGGCCAGTACCCACCCCTGTACCCTTGTTTTTCCCGCTTGCCTCACCACTCTTCATAGCTACGTGCTGTAACTTGTGGATAAGAATCTCCTTACAATGTAGCAACAAACATTTGGATTGAACTGCACGCCTGTTGATGGTGTTCCATTTACAGGAGTTGTCAGTAAATTAAAATACAACACTCAATTCAGGCAACAAAATGACAGTAAACTAAGAACGATGCATTTGAGAGCTGATAGACATTGCACACATACAAACACACTGATGAACATTTGACAACTTAAGCTGATAAATCAGCATTCAAATGAAAGTCAAAATTTTGAGACACTGGTCCATCTGTTCACAATTGATATTTACATCCAGGGAACAGGTATTCGACATTGTGCCGGTATCTGCATCACTGACTAAGACCTGGTTTTCTGAATGTGATTATTATTAAAAAGTAGATTCGATCATGTCTTACGTTTCTGTCTTTCATCGTGGAAGGATGAAATTTTTAACCTGGTAATTATCCTGAACTCTTAAAGTTCTGCTTCAGAAATCGCACTGTTCCCTGAACCTCTGTCTTTTAAATAAACTGAGCAATATATGTTAGCAGTGCATCACCCATTTGCTAACATCATTTTAAAACCAGAGGCATGAAATGTGCTGTACAAATACAGCGGCTGCACTGGCAACGTGACCCCTATACAAATTCAGAGCCAGGGATTGTAATATGTCGAGGGATTCTGAGGAATAGAAAGGGGCAGGCTTCTCCGCAGGTCTCCTGGTACGGAACCTTAAAAATACAACAGGATGAATTAAAGTGTTTTAAAATCAGTAACCGCTGCACGAAGAAACCTTAGATTGTAAATTAATTGCTTTAGCTACATTTTATTCGCTGAAGATTAATTGAAGATGCCCCAACCGGAATATTGGAATGCAACAAATTTGTCGTCTATCTTAAAATGAGGCAAGGGATGAACCACCAAATTATAGACCAGGTAAGCCTCGCTCTAACTGGCGGGGACATGTTTGAAAGTATTATGAATGATGATTTAAGGGAGCATCTTGAGCACCAAAAGCTAATCATAAGCAGTAAGCATGCCTTTTAGGAATTGGATTTGCTAATTTATTGGATTTTTTTTTAAGAGATAATAGACCGAACAGCTTGAGGAGAGACAGTGAATGTTGTCTACCTGATTTTAAGAAGAAACTTGACTTTGTCCCAAATAATAGGCCACCATCTAATATCCTATCCCATGAGATGAATGGGAATTTCTTAAACTAGATTGAGAAATGATTGGTTAGGAGTTAGTGAATGAATTGTTAGATATCTGGTGGGCAGGTAATTACTACTGGAAGGCCAGAAGTTCCAAGGATCAGCATCGAGACTCCTGTTATTTAGAATTTTTATAATTGGTTTAGAAGAAACAATTCTTTCCAAATTTGCAGATTATACCAAACAGAGAACTGTGGTGAATGATGAAAATAAATTCAAAAGCACCTTGACAACCTCCATCAATGGACAGACAAATGGCAAATGCAATTGAATGCAGTGAGTCTAGTATAGGCAGTCCTTGGCCTTATGACATTTAAGTTACAATGAACAGCACTAACAACGTTTATAAATTACCATCCAGTTTTGACTTTATGATGCTACACCAGCGAATACTTTACCAATTGTTCCTTTATGTTCTGCTTTTTACAACCTCAGGAAGGGCAACGAAAGCAAAAAATGCTGGAAAATCTCAGTAGGTCTGACAGCATCTGGGGAGAGAGAATAGAACTAATGTTTTGAGTCTGGATGACCCAGACTCTAGGGCCAGAAGGCATAATCATAGAGTAAGGGGTTGCCCATTTTGAATACAGATGAGAAGGAATTTCTTCTCTCAGAGAGCAGTGAAACTACATAATTATTTGCCGCAGGGGCTGTAGAGGCTGCCCAAATCAAGGATTATGGGGATAAGGCAGGTAAATAGAGTTGAGGATTATCATATCAGATCAGTCATGATCTCAATGAATGGCAGAGGGCAGCACAGTGGCACAGTGCTTAGCACTGCTGCCTCACAACACCAGGGACCTGGGTTCAATTCCCAGCTTGGGTCACTGTTTGTGCGGAGTCTGCACGTTCTCCCCATGTCTGTGTGGGTTTCCTCCGGGTGCTCCGGTTTCCTCCCACAGGCTAAAGATGTACTGGTTAGGTGCATTGGCCATGCCAAATTCTTCCTCAGTGTACCTGAACAGGTGCCGGAGTGTAGCATCAAGGGGATTTTCACAGTAACGTCATTACAGTGTTAATGTAAGCCTATCTGTGACACTTAACTCCAGTCAGGTTCGATGGGCCGAATAGCCTACTTCTGCTCCTACATCTTATGGTTTTAATAACTTCAGATACCAACTCATTCAACATCCTGCTACTTGCCAGTTTGATGTGGAGATGCCGGCGTTGGACTGGGGTGAACACAGTAAGAAGTCTCACAACACCAGGTTAAAGTCCAACAGGTTTATTTGGTAGCAAAATACCATAAGCTTTCGGAGCGCTGCTCCTTCGTCAGATGGAGTGGAAATGTGCTCTGAAAAAGGCACAGACACAAAATCAAGTTACAGAATACTGATTAGAATGCGAATCCCTACAGCCAACAAGGTCTTAAAGGTACAGACAATGTGGGTGGAGGGAGCATTAAACACAGGTTAAAGAGATGTGTATTGTCTCCAGACCGAACAGCTAGTGAGATTCTGCAAGTCCAGGAGGCAAGCTGTGGGGGTTACTGATAATGTGACATAAATCCAACATCTCGGTTTAGGCCGTCCTCATGTGTGCGGAACTTGGCTATCAGTTTCTGCTCAGCGACTCTGCGCTGTCGTGTGTCGTGAAGGCCGCCTTGGAGAACGCTTACCTGAAGATCCAAGGCTGAATGCCCGTGACTGCTGAAGTGCTCCCCCACAGGAAGAGAACAGTCTTGCCTGGTGATTGTCGAGCGGTGTTCATTCATCCGTTGTCGTAGCGTCTGCATGGTTTCCCCAATGTACCATGCCTCGGGACATCCTTTCCTGAAGCGTATCAGGTAGACAACGTTGGCCGAGTTGCAAGAGTAGGTACCGTGTACCTGGTAGATGGTGTTCTCACGTGAGATGATGGCATCCGTGTCGATGATCCGGCACGTCTTGCAGAGATTGCTGTGGCAGGGTTGTGTGGTGTCGTGGTCACTGTTCTCCTGAAGGCTGGGTAGTTTGCTGCGGACAATGGTCTGTTTGAGGTTGCGTGGTTGTTTGAAGGGGGTGTGGGGATGGCCTTGGCGATGGACTTGCCAGTTTGCCACTTGTCCGGACTCTCCAGCAAGCAAGGGACTGAGAAAAGCTGTGAATGGGAGGGAATGGCAGGACCAGGGAGGAGGTGGCAAGCAGAAGGGTCAGAAAGAAATGGAGAGCAGGAAGGGTGGTGAGCGAGAGGCTCGGAGAGGAAGTAGTGATTTGGAGGTTGAGAAAGAGGTGATGGCACAATTGAGGAATGTTCCTAATTTACCAACTGTGTTAACATGAAATTGGACTATGAGAATGTGCTTTAAACAGAGATACAGTGGTAAGACGATAAAGCATATGGGTTTACAGAAGAAAGTCAAACTAGTTCTTATCAACAAATGGAATTCAAGGGACTATTGTAAATAAGGTCTCTTGCCAGAAATTGTTACGCTATATGTTTCATATCCTGATATGAGAACCTGCCAAAGATTGATATCTTATAAATATTCAACCCCAGCCTATTTATAGCTTTGGTTCAGCCAGAAAGCTGTTGTGCACTTAATGAGAATCCATTCAACTGCACCTTCCGAGGTGAGGCCTTTGTTAATTCAACCAACCAATTTGTGGAGGTGATAATTGTGACTGTTCTGCTGCCAGAGCTTGTTCAGTGAGGTATCAAACAAGTTTGCAACGAATGTAAGGAAGCAGATAAATTACTTCTTACCCAGCTGAAGAAACGATCGAACAGTAATAATGGTCTGTCTACAGTGTAATGAGGAACTAAAAAAGAGCAAGTGGATTGAAGGATTAAACCTGCGCTCTCATCTTTCAGGGAGGCGACCTATATCCCAAGTACCTCAACGCTCTGCCGACAGCTGCCTTTCATTATTTAACATTGGAGGAACAAAAACATTTACTCTCATTATGAATAAATAGTTCTTCAAGCTTAACTTCAGGTCACAAGAATGTAAGATGCCTTTGTGCTGTTGTGAATAGAAAACCAATGTGTTGACACTCTGGTCAACATTCTCCAGCTACTCTAGTCAGACTACTGAGTGAAAAATGTTTTATCATTCATCAGCTAGTTAACTAAACCGATTGAACTGACTGCTCTGTATCCTGAAGCACAAGATGAGAGTTCATCACTGTTTGATTATGAAAGAAATTTATAGGGCCAAAAAGGATCCAAATAGTTCACCTTCCTTAGTTTTGGCTTTAGAAGATGCTTCCTAATGTACATTTCTCTACTGTTGTATTAATTCAGCTGCATATCGTAGTATTAATCTGCTTCCATCACCATTTATCAGGCAGTGTGTTCCAAATTCTAACCACTCACTGCGTAAAACAATTTTTCCTTATGTTGTCTCTGATTGTTTTGGAAATCACCTCAAGTCTGTCCCTTTTGAAATGGCCTCTGCAGCTATTGGAAACCTTTATTAACCCTATCGAAGGCCTTCATGACTTTAAAGCCCCAACCAAATTTCCTCTTTGCCTTACTCCCTGCCCTAAGAAGAACAGTCTCCAGCTGATCCAGCCGATTCACATGCTGGAACCAAAAAGTAAATTTCTTCTGTAACCTCTCCAAAGTCTTCATGTTCTTCCTAAAGTGCTGTACCCAAATTTCCAGCTTGGGTCAGAATAGCATTTTATAACCTCTGTTAAGTCCAAGGTCTTATATACTTTATTAACTGCTTTGCTAACACGTCCAGCTACCGACAAAGATTTGAGCCCAACCACTCCTGCTAGTCTCATTGTTCCTGCATCACCTCTCCTCGTTGTAGTGTTCAATTGTTCAGTGTTTGATTATGCATGACTGGTTCTCTGTGATTAGTTAGCCTGGGTGTGGCAACTGCAAAAAAGAAACTCAACTGAAGCAAGATGCTGGAAGCATGTTATGTTCAGACATATTTAAAGCATTGAACAAAACTCTTCCTGCTCATTTTGAAGGTGCATCATCTCTATATATCTCTGGGGCATAAGACATAACACTCTTCCTGAAAAATGTTATCACTTCACATTTTTCTGTGTTGAATTTTCATTCTGTGTCCACCCATTCCAACAGCTTTTGTCCTTGTGAAGTCTGTTACTATCTTTTCACTGTTTACTTTGCTTCCAAATTTTGCATAATCTTCATGTTTCAAAATGTGCCACATACCCCCAGGTCCAAGTCATTAATGTATTTCAATTAGCCTGTTTGGTATCCATGCTTCTACTGCTTCTTATATTCAATATGCTTCAGTTTTGCTCAGAAGCCAAGAAGTGCACATTATCACCACAGACCAATTATACAGCAACTACTGCACTGCCCTCATCCACCCTTCTCTGACTCTCAAACACGTTAGTTAAACACAATTTACCCTTAACCAGTCCATGCTGGATCTTTTTATTACTCCATGTTCATCCAAGTGGCTGTTCATTTTCATAGAATCATGGAATCATAGTGCAGAAGGAGGCCATTCGAGTCTGCACCAACAACAATCCCATTCAGGCCCTATCCCCATAACCCCACACATTTACCCTGCTAATCCCTCTAATCTAGGCATCCCGGGACACTAAGTGGCAATTGAGCATAGCAAATGCACCTAACCCGCACATCTTTGGACTGTGGGATGAAACCGGAGCACTCAGGAAACCCACGCAGGCATAGGGAGAACATGCAAACTCCACACAGATAGTGAGCCAAGCCAGGAATCGAACCCAGGTCTCCCGTGTGATTGTTTCTAAAAGCTTCTCCACCACCAACATTAAACTGACTAGCCAATAATTGACAGGTTTATCCTTCCACATTTTTTTTAACAGGGTGTAATATTTGTAATGCTCATTTGTAATCCTCCAGTCCTCCGACGCAATCCTGGCATCCAAGGAGGATTGGAAGATTGTAGCCAGCTCAGCAATTTCTACTGTTACTTACCTCAGCAACCGAGGATGCATCTCATCTAGACTGGGTAACTTAACCACAAACTACAGTCAGCCTTCCTTATATCTCCCTTTTATCTTTCCTTGTCCAAAATCAAGACAGCCTGCTCCTTTATCATAGCTCCTCTTCCTTAATAAATACTTTGGGTGGCATGGTGGCACGGTGGTTAGCACTGCAGGCCACAGCACCAGGGACCTGGGTTCCTTCGCGGCTTGAGTCACTGCCTGCGCGAACTCCACACACTCTCCCCGTGTCTGCGTGGGTTTCTTCCGGGTGCTCCAGTTTCCTCCCACAGTCCGAAAGACATGCTGGTTAAGTGCATTGGGCCATGCTAAATTCTCCCTCAGTGTACCCTAACAGGCGCCTGAGTGTGGCGACTAGGGGATTTTAACAATAACTTTATTGCAGTATTAACGTAAGCCTACTTGTGATACTAAGAAATAAACTTTAAACTTTATAAACTTTAAAACCAATGCAAAGTACTCAATTAATAATTCTATATTGTCTTCTGATTCTCCCTTTCATTATCAAGCTGACATCTGTCAAAAGCCCCTTTTCCTGCTTCCAGAATGCAAAGTCCATTTGTCAGTTGCACTCCCATTTTGCAAGAGTTTTAATACCTCTCTGCATTTTGTCACAGTCCCCCTCACTTTTAATTGTCTGCCCAATTTGGTGTTGTCTGCTAATTTAGAAATAGTACTTTTGATTCCCAAGTCCAGATCATTTCTGTAAATGATGAACAACAATGGTCCCAGTAACATTTCCCACTGATTGCCATGCTGACTTCCTTTAATCCTTAATCTCTGCTTCCTATTATATAGTAAGAAGTCTCACAACACCAGGTTAAAGTCCAACAGGTTTATTTGGTAGCAAATACCATAAGCTTTCGGAGCACAGCTCCTTCGTCAGATGGAGTGGATATCTGTTCTCAAACAGTGCAAACAGACACAGAAATCAAATTACAGAATACTGATTAGAATGCAAATCTCTACAGCCAGCCAGGTCTTAAATGTACATACAATGTGGGTGGAGGGAGCATTCAACACAGGTTAAATAGCCATCTTGATGCCCATTCTGCTACCTGTCCCCTGACTCTATACATTCTGATCTTAGTGAGGAATATTCTACCTTTTGAAAATTCAAATATATACTCGGTATCTAGTATACCTGGTACATCAGAGCTGTTATTAAACTTGTGGCTCTTCCATCACATTCCTGTCAGAGTTAGCTGCAAGAATGCAGTGCAGGAGCCTCACGCATTTGTCCCCAAGCATTTTACACAATTTATTTATTTCTATTTAAAAATATACCACTATAGAGTCAAAATTTAAATGGATAAAAAGATACGACATTTTGCTGACCCTGAGACTTTGACTTTCACCCAAGTTGAAGCAATTGGCTCAACCAGACCAAGTAATCAGAACAAGACCAGAATGAATATTCAGTTGAAGCAGATAAGTTGATAAAAATCCAAGTAGACAATATGACTGTTGAAAAAACCTTTTTCAGAAGCCTATTGCTTATAACCAGACTTAACGTCATATATGCATAAATCATAGAATCCTACAGTGTAGAAGGAGGCCACTCAGCCCATGAGGTCTGCACTGAACACAATCCCACCCAGGCCCTATCCCCATAACCCTATGCATTTACCCTGGCTAGTCCCCCTGACACTAAGGGGCAATTTAGCATGGCCAATCCACCTAACTCGCACATCTTTGGACTGTGGGAGAAAACCGGAGCACCCGGAGGAAACCCACGCAGACACGGGGAGAACGTGCAAACTCCACACAGACAGTGACCCAAGCCGAGAATCGAACCCGGGTCCCTGGCACCGTGAGGCAGCAGTGCTAACCACTCTGCCACCGTAGCGCCCTGGCACACCAGGCTTGACATCATATATACATAAAATGTCACCACCTGCACATATCATACTTGTATCACTTGTGCCAGGGTAACATTAAAGCTCTTGTACTACTTATTCTTATGTAAAACTATTCCAGCGAATGGTACCATTATATATTTGGACTTTTGTATAGAGTTCAGTGGTTAACTTGATCCAAACATGTCTGACTTGTTTTCCCTTCTCTACTGCTAATGTTTGATATTTCAGCCAAAACCCTTGTTCCCCAATGTGTCAATTTCCAAGTTATTGGCACTTTGCTAGATTTTCTGATCACCAGCGAGAAAACAATTCCTGCTGTCCTCGAAGAAAGCTGCTCACTGAGGTCTGGTGATTTCTGTGGCACACATTCCATTTTATCCAATGGTGTTAAGAATCTACAATCCTTAATTTGTGTGTTAAATAAGGTAGAAAGGATTTCAGTTTCATACAGGTTTGGTATGAGCCTTGGTACACAAAGGTCTGGGTAAACGTATGGTTAAAAGCTCTGTTTTACATATGGGTTTGTTTACGTAGATTTACATCTTTAATGGGGCTTTACAAGCCCTGAAGTTAAAGAGATGGATTAAAATGGGGTTAGAAGTTGACTGATTTTTGGGAAGCTAATTTCAATTTTTGGCATCCCATTATAAGCCCTGCTCACAGCAATTCCACGCACCCCACCCCCCCACCCCCCGCCATGCTCCATCATAAACTCACATCAGAGTGATTGCACATTGATGTGTTTCACAACAGTACATAAATACCCGGCGACCTGCACTCCCCTTGGGACTTGAGGTTAGTTTGCATACCTTGCTCTGGGCAACACTCACAGGCATCAGCTTCTCGGCCTTTTGGCTAAGATCAAGTGTAGTATGGATCGCCTGCACTTGGTTGAGGTCATTAGGTTACGCTGAGGCTTCATATGTTTCATATGAAGCAATTTTTAAAAGTGGCATCTCGGCCTTTTGGCTAAGATGCAAATGAGCTCAAGTCTTGGAGGAGGATCCTCCCCCTTCTCCAATCAGCTTGACTCATGTAGATCAGGCCCAGGACAGGGTGGTTTTGGTCTCCCGTCCTGTCTTGTCAGCCTGGATCTGAAATGTCTCAACTTGTTGAGACTCTGAATTGGATTTGATTTGATTGAATTGGAAAAGTATAAAAAAAAACACTCACAGGCATCAGCAGCAGGCTTCACACACAGCACCACATTGCTTGGTGAGAGGCTCATGGGCAAGCCTCTGCCTAGCAGAGTAGCAGGAAGGTGGGGATGGCTTTTCAACGGCTGCGGGGCATGGGCTTACTTGGGAAATGGGGAGAAGTGACCTCAGCCAAGAGAAGAGGCTACAGGGCAAGGGCTGTACAGGATATGTGTGGGAGTTCATGTTGACCTGGGCAAGTGGTATCAAGATGGTGAGTGCTGAGGAGGTAGTCCACTCGTCTGCAGAGGAAATGAAGCCAGATGGGGATGTGAGAGTGTGTATGAGAGAGTGAGAAGTAATGTCCCTTGAACTGTCAGTTTGTGAGATGCCAGTGAATGTGTGATGGACTTGAGAGTGTGTGAGTTCAGAGTGATGAGATGGTTAACCTTCCCTGGCAGCACACATAAGATCATTCACCCTCTTTCTGCGCTGGATGGCTAACATCTTCTGTGTAGCGTTGGTACTTAATCCACTGCCACCCAAACTGGAGTGGTGAGATTCCTGGATTTCCTGTAGCCAGAGAGGGGAGTAGGGGACAGCAGGCTCCAAAAGGCATTCCAGTGATGGGTCACTGAACCTTTCTTGGCTTTTGGGGCCATGTCTTCACTGGAGTAGTCCTGGGATGCAAGCATTGTGAACTGTGTGTGTGTGTGCGGCTGCAGTTTACATATGGTATCTGAAGTGAGAAGACAGTGAGGTAACGGCATGCAGGGTGACTCAGAGGCTTTCCACCAGCGATACGGTGTGTTTTCTTTGACTGCATAATTAATGAGGCGGAAAGCGGACAATACAGCACAAAAACATACATTTTCATGCCCGCCACCATACCTAGTGTTTTCTTTCTGCCTAACTGTATTTTAGTTTGCTCTCCTGCTTCAGAAACCTCCTCATAACTTAGCTTCTTGGCTATTGTAAAGGTCATTTTACTCCACACAGATGGGTCTTGGATGCCGCTGATAACTGTGGGTGTCTCTCTCCTGCAGGTGTTCAACCCATAACCTGGAAGTGTCACGCTGGGACAGCTTCGCAAGAGAGAGGGAGAAAGACTCACTGTTTATTCCTGACAGTGAGCTCACCCTTATGCCACACGAGTTACCCTGGCTGCCACCTACGACCATGTGTCTCTCTTTCTTGGAGGTAGTAAAATACAACCCAGAAGTGCCATACTGGGACAGCTTCACAAGAGAGAGAGGGACCACTGTTTATTCCTGACCAGTAGACCCCCTTGAGTGAGCAGTTTCGAAGTGCCCGGTCCCTTTACGGTTCTGTACCCCAGAATTATGTTCTGCCTTTTTAGTGACTCACCAAGACGGACAATGAGAGAGAGAGAGAGACTAGTCAAAGTTAATTTAAAAATAATTTATTCAAGAATAACTCCAACCAAACTCAAGTCAATAAAACACAGACACTACAATACTATGCTATGGAAAGAAAACTCTAAATGCACAATGTAAATTCTTAGCATTACACGATTTAAACAAAAACAAGAAGAATCCTAGACCCCTCCTCAACCTTTACCTAATTGGGGGATTTCTGAAGGCTGAGAGAATATACTCACCACTCCTCGGATTGTTTTAAAAACAAAAGTCCTTGCTGCTGCTGAGAAAATAGTTGATGTCTTGCCTTGCTGCTGGATTTTCCTTGTTCTTTTCTCTGCCATGAAATAGTTGGCTGCTTGGACACCCGAATTCACTCCTTTCCGACATCACTGCACTATTCTTCACAGAACTCCTTGCCGAGTTAACTGCTGAAAGGTCAACCACCTCTCCCCTTGTGTCCTCTTGGCCAGAGTTCTAAATTTTTTAAAAGGCAGTTCCCTTAATCAAATTGGCTGATTCCTCCCATCGGTCAGTTTCAAAACAATGGGGTGCAAAGTGCTTACAGGATGAAACAGAATTGATCAGTTTCAATGACAAAGAGCCCAAACTGTCTTAGGAGGTATCTGATGGGGTGCTAAGTGTCCCAAGGTGGTTTCCTGGAACTGCTAAATGTTTTCCTATTAGTGGAGGCATTATTCTATATAGCTGGGGTAAAACGTATTACCATTTCTATTGTCGCTCCTGTAATTGGTCAGGGTTATCGACATCCCTCTGCATAATCTAGTCAGATAGCTTTGCCATGACTCATGGCCCCCTTTGTTCACTCCTTGGATGGTCTGGTGGTGTTGTATTTTCCAATGTCTGGTTTGCAGCCATTTTGCTTGAATGTAACCTTTTAAAATAATACTGTCTTTAAAATGTCCGTTGTTCCACTTGAAATTGGCCATGTTGTATCAGGTTTAATATAATGTCCGTATATCCTATGGAGTTCATCCAAATGATGGATTTGCTACATCTTACACTATGTCTTCAGTTGTCGGCCTGATTTATGTCTATTGTCTACTATTCTCCATGCAAGACCCATGAGCCATTTGGTAATGTGAAAAGCATCATGCAGGTGCAAGGTGTTAGAGGTTGTTTATATTTGTATGATATATATATATAATTGTCATCTCACTAGAAAATGGAACATGTTTATCTGAAATGTTGTAGGTAATTGTACAGAATAGAATCAAAGTGTCGTATTGCTGATGGCCCTTGCACATTCCCAGATATCAGATGACCTTGTAAGACAATCAAGTTTCATTCCCCCAGTTTATCATGCTATGTTTCGGGGCTAGTACAATGTTTTCTTGTTGTAGTTAAAACTATCGTTCCCCTCAAGTAGCCAGACAAAGTCATGGAGTGGTTCAAGATTATTTGTTGACAGCTGTAGCGCTACAGGACCCCGATCTAATCTGTAAAACCAGTCAGAGTGCCGAATTCAAAAATACACAAGCAATTATAGTTTCAGATTTGATTACAAGTAATTAAAGTATAGGAGTCATCTCTATCCACTCACAGTAATTGATTCAGATTACATCATGCATACATAAGGGTATAGTGTCCAATTATAACTTGTGCGTGATATACCATCAAGCAATGATAGTTACATCTCTCACCAATGGCATATCAACCTCCCTTTCTATTGTTCCTTGTTCTAATGGGCAAACTTAAGCTGCAGCTACACATTATTCAATTAAATTGGTTTAGGTTGGAGGGTCACAGTTTTTTTTTTTAACTGGTCGGTGCAACATCGTGGGCCGAAGGGCCTGTTCTGCGCTGTAATGTTCTATGTTCTATAAATGGTCCTTGCCTCTTAATCAAGACCTATGGTTTTCACATAGCTTTCCCCGTGTGACTAAGACACAACTTGCAGCTTATGTGATTTTTAAACTTGTGTCATTATTATTATACCACCATCTGTGTTTCAGGCTGATAAAACAATCTGAGAACCATTTGTTCTAAATTTATGATAGATACTCATAAATAATAACATAGAAACCAAAATAAAAATGGAAGTGGTAGAGTAGAGATATTGGTATTGTCAGATTGTCTTTGGCTACACGTTATTAGTACATGCTGACAGACCTCTTCATTAATGCACACAGTCTTGAAATGAACACTCTGACTAGGTTTTTAGTTCCAAGAATGTCTAATGAATCAATCATTAAAAACATATATGATGTTAAATGAATCTTGGATTGAAAGCCAAGCACGGGGTATATATTTTGACAAGTTCTGTGATTACAAATCAGCCTGGTAGTTTTCATACTTGCCTAATTATCCTCCCTACAAAAATATTTTCACAAACTGGATGAGAGATTAGCATAGCATAATGGAGATTGTGTTTAGTTTGTTGCACTGAATGTAACTAATTGATGTTGTGTGACAAGGAAAGAATACAGATAATGCAGCAAATCATTAAGTGTTCAGTGTCAACTAGGTGGGAGCCACTGAGATTACAGAGCAAAAAATATTTTCACTGTCGTGGACTCTGTTCATTCACGAACCAGGTTTTTAATGATAAAACCAAACTTTTTTGTATGGATACAATCAACACCAATATCAGTAGTGGATAGGTGTTGTTTAATTAGCTTCTGAACTTGAATAGCAATCCATCATTGAGGATAGAATATAACTTTTCAGAAAGAATATTTAGCCACCATAAGTTGAGACTAATCATTTATCTGAATTTGTTGCAAGGAAATTCTGGGGTTCAAATAGATGATGAATCATAGATCAGAATTTTACAATCCCCTTATTTTTAACAGGGAATGGGAGGAGGGGGGATGTGGGGGGAGCTTGAAATTGAACCCCTTATGTCCCCACCCGTCCTGACCACCCAGCAATTTTACACTGGGGCGGGCAAGAACTTAATGATCTCCTGCCCAGCCTCAATTTTTAGGCCGCTGGGAGGGTTGAACTTGGGTGGGGTAAAAGCCGAAAATCAAGAGTTACATCTCGGCAGGAAGGGCAGGGGGGAAGGCCGAGGGAACAGTATCCATCAGAAGCCCCTTATCTGAAGTCAGGCATCCCCTGCTTAAGATCCAGTGGTCTCTGGAGAGTCAGTGCAGCATTATGGGCTGAATGGCCTTCTGCATTGTAAGGATTCTATAGATTCTATGAATTGCAAAAAGTGGACAAGCTCATTGGAACTGTCGAGTTCAGTGAAACTGCCAAGAGAGCTGTCAAAGGAAACTGGTAAGATATTTAAATATTAGAAAAACAATCTCTGCACTGTTGAAAAAAAAGTGCTTACTATTTCACTCCGCCTATTGACATAAGTCTGAAGGATACCATGACCGGATTAGTGCTGCACGATTGATTTCACAACCTATCATTACTATGTTGAGTGCTTGTCAGTTCACAGTTTGACAGTTCCAAGACCTTATAAAGCCTTTGAAGTGGGGCTGTGAATACAAATGCTTGTTGGATTATAGTGGATTAAAGGTTGAATGTTGTGATTTTTTAAAATCAGTTTTTATAAACAATGAATTCATTAACAGACACCTAAATATTTTATTTAGTCTCAGCATGGGCCCTGAGATCTGCCCATGGTGCATAATAGGTGAGTGGACATGGAGGGTATAAGGGTATAAGGGAGATGGGTGGGGGTCTGAATTGGCATGAATAGGCATCAAATTGGAATAGTGGTTATGAAGTGCCATGGCGGTGAATGGATGAGCTTAGGTCAGTATGGAGGGTATGAAAGACAATGAGGGTGGGGTGGGTGGGGAATGGTATGGCCTGCGCTGGCAGGGATGAACCATGGGGAGGGTGTGGGGAGAGCAGGTGTGAGGAGTGAGGACTGGAGGGCTGTTTTTATTTGTTACATTATTTTCACAGGCGTGATGAAGTGTTGGAGCACCAGGGCAGGCCTGTCATCCAACCTGCCTCTGCATCTGGCAGCCCTTGTGGCTGCCTCTGAACTCTTTCCAAGGGCAGAGGGCCTGACTCCCATAAATCACCCTCCACCCACTCACCCTGTACTCGACATTCTCCCCGTGTCTGCATGGGTTTCCTCCGGGTGCTCCAGTTTCCTCCCACAGTCCAAAGATGTGCAGGCTAGGTGGATTGGCCATGGTAAATTGTCCCTAGTGTCAAGGAGATTAGTGAGGTAAATATTACTTCTGTAATAGGGAAAATGCTTGAATCTATCATCAAGGAAGAAATAGCGAGACATCTGGATATAAATTGTCCCATTGGTAAGACGCAGCATGGGTTCATGAAGGGAAGGTCATGTTTGACTAATTTGGTGGAATTCTTTGAGAACATTACATGTGCAGTGGACAATGGGGAACCTGTGGATGTGGTGTATCTGGATTTCCAGAAGGCATTTGACAAGGTGCTGCATCAAAGACTGCTACATAAGATAAAGGTGCACGATGTTATGGGTAATGTATTAGCATGGATAGAGGATTGGTTAACTAACAGAAAGCAAAGAGTGGGGGTAAATGAGTGTTTTTCTGCTTGGCGATCAGTGACTAGTGGTGTGCCTCAGGGATCAGTGTTGGGACCGCAATTGTTTATGATTTACATAGATGATTTAGAGCTGGGGACCAAGTATAGTGTGTCAAAATTCACAGATGACACTAAGATGGGTGGCAGAGCAAAGTGTGCAGAGGATGCTGAAAGTCTGCAAAGGGATATAGATAGTCTAAGTGAGTGGGCGAGTGTCTGGCAGATGGAGTACAATGTTGGTAAATGTGAGGTCATCCATTTTGGTAGGAATGACAGCAAGATGGACTATTATTTAAATGGTAAAAAATTGCAACTTGCTGCTGTGCAGAGGGACGTGGGTGTCCTTGTGCAGGAATCTCAAGGAGTTGGTTTGCAGGTGCAGCAGGTAATTAAGAAGGCAAATGGAATTTTGTCCTTCATTGCTGGAGGGATGGAGCTTAAAAACAGCGAGGTCATGTTGCATCTGTATAAGGTGCTGGTGAGGCCACACCTGGAGTACTGTGTACAGTTTTGGTCTCCTTACTTGAGAAAAGATATACTGGCACTGGAGGGGGTGCAGAGGAGACCCACTAGGTTGATTCCGGCTTATGAGGAGAGACTGCGTAGACTGGGGCTATACTCATTGGAATTCAGAAGAATGAGGGGAGATCTTATAGAAACATATAAGATTATGAAGGGGATAGATAAGATAGAAGCAGGGAAGTTGATTCCATTGGCGGGTGAAAGTGGAACTAGGGGGCATAGCCTCAAAATAAGGGGAAGCAGATTTAGGACTGAGTTGAGGAGGAACTTCTTCACACAAAGGGTTGTGAATCTGTGGAATTCCCTGCCCAGTGAAGCAGTTGAGGCTACCTCATTGAATGTTTTTAAGGCAAGGATAGATACATTTTCGAGCAGTAATGGAATTAAGGGTTATGGTGAGCAGGCGAGTAAGTTGAGCTGAGTCCACGAAAAGATCAGCCATGGTCTTACTGAATGGCGGAACAGGCTTGAGGGGCCAGATGGCCTACTCCTGCTCCTAGTTCTGATGTTCTTATGTTCTTATATATGGGGTTACTGGGATAGGGCCTGGGCATGATTGTTGTTGGTGCAGGCCCAAAAGGCTGGGTGGCCTCATTCTGCACTAGGGATTTTATGATTCAAACCTGCAGACTCCACACAGTGACCTAAGGTGGGAATCAAACCCGGAGCTGTGAGGCAGCAGTGCTAGCCACCTGGCCGCCCTAATTTTTTTAATTTTTATTTAATTAATGAAATTTAAACTTTCTCGACATCATGTCGGGATTTAAATTTATGTCCAGGCAGGCCTCTGGATGACTAGTCAAATAATAACCACAATGCCTCTATGTCCTGTGATTCCTCACCATCATTGCCTGCTGACTCTGCCACGAATGCATTCAATTCTGATTAGGGTCCTGGATAAATCCCCTCTTTCCCTACAGAAAAATAAGTTCTTTATGTAGAAATGCAAATTCCTTCTTGTGTCAGTGGAGGGCTTAATCAAATGACGAGATGTTGAACTTTATAGTGGTCCCATTCTTCTCCAAATCTCAAATAGAAAACCTGCCTGACAAGAAATTATGTTTTTGTCCCAGCCTTTGCTAAAAGTGTGGCCAACTTCGATAAATCACCAGCACAGTTCGATAACTGATGTCCCTCCTCTCCCTGATTATAAGGCTGATAGTTGCGATCTGAAAAGTCAAGCCAAAGCTCTGGCAGAATATATAACTGTTGTTATAAATCTTCTGAGGGGAAAAAAAGGCACAAAACAAGTTTATTCATTCAGGGTTATCATGAATAATGTAGTCTTATCAGTGCCTCCTCCAGACTTCTTCTCACCAGTATAAATCTCATCTGGAATTTGATCAAATGGAGCTTTTCAAACCAGCACCTTGGTATTTGTTTCAAGATGATTTTCTTCAAAGGTCATCCGGATAGTTGTCAAAATAGGAGTGCATTTTTAACTAGAAGATCAAGCTTTAATGAAGGTGACAGCTATGAAAATGTGGAAGCATAATATTTCCATAGCTTGATCAGATGCTGTTTTGAGTAATATTAGAATATGTGACCTGGGTCACAGAGTTGTTATTTTTCCACCCATTTCTGAAGGCACAGCACCATAGGATCATAATTTGACATTCTGCTGCTGTCAGGAAGCCTTACCCACCATCAACAATCATACGAAGTGCACACACTGCGGATGATTTACTGTACATTATGTTGAATGAATGCGGCACAATGGCACAATGGAATTATCACTGGACTAGTAATATAGAGATGCAGGATAATGCTCTGGGAACCCAGGTTCGAATCCCGCCATGGCAGATGGTGGAATTTCAATTCAATAAAAATCTGGAATTAAAAGTCTAATGATAACCATAACACCATTGTCAATTGTCAGAAAAACCCATCTGGTTCACTAATGTCCTTTAGGGAAGGAAATCTGCCGTCCTTACCAGGTCTGGCCTACATGTCCAGGGCACTTCAGAATAAAGGTGCTTCCTGCAGCATTAAAATATTAAAACACGTGCTGTAGGAAAATCATTGAGGAGGGGAAATCTCTCCATTGGGTGACCCATTGCAACCCAATAGTCCATGTGCTGGGGTGATGGATAGGAGGCATCGATCCGAATCCAATGCCCCCAAGCCTCTTGCCGGGAGGCTGTCTCCAGGTCAGTTCCGGGCTCTAGACTCAGCGTGTGGTCTGTCTGTTGTCGGGAAATTCCACTCCCGCCACCTCCCTTTCCAAAATTGGCCTATTACCATGCTTATGTGGCGATGAGCTGCTGGTCAGGTAGCTGCTGCTGTATTGAAACTGCTTCCAGCAGAGTCGCTTGGAATTGGGACCGGAAAATCCCAGGTGAGGTCGGAGAATCCGGCCTTCAGTCGCTGACCTAGGATGGCTCAGTGATCTTGACATTTGTTCAGTGTATAATGAATCTGTCTATAATTAATCTGTCTTCAGTACTCCATGCCAGTAAAATAATCAATGCAGCAAAACACACGTTGAGGTTGGTTCTTATTCTTTGTTGCCATTTGCTCCTGATTACCTGGAGATTTTATAAATTGCAGTCATTTCTTTTGCAATGCATCAATTATGCAAATTGTTCAATATTCTTAACACCAATTTAACAATATTTGGGAAACTGTACCATGTTGTCACTAAGATTTTAGTGAGGTGAAATGATGTGTGTGTGTAATTATCGTATTAAGTTCAGTTCAAATGTGAAAAGTATAAAAGCATGAAGCAATTGAGCCTAAACAGATTTTAAATGTTTTGTCTGGCAATGGTACATAAGAACAAAGAAATGTAAAGCACAGGAAAAGACCAGTGCTGTCACCCTGATCAAAAAATATCACTTTCCACTAAACTCTCATGGTCCAGATGTTGGTCCACAAAAGATTCGGGTACTGTACCACCCCAATATGAGGGGGAAGGAGCATGTACGCATTTCCAGCTAGAAGAGAATTCTCCACCACATTGGGTTAGGACAAACAAGAGGGATCCATTAACCACACCTAAAAGCACGCATTTCGACCCTTTTCAAAGCCAAGCCCCAAAATCTGTCCAAATTCCCCTTGCCAAGATTGCTAAAGTCAAAAAATACAGTCAGAACCTCAATATCATTTTTTTTGGATCTTTTTCCCATCCAGCAATTGGCAAAATTAACAGACTGGCCAGCTGCCGATTGGAAAGCAGAAGGCAGCAGTTGGAAGCCATTGGAGGACTATCGCTGGCTCTCCATTTCACTGCTAGGCTTTCCAAGACCCAGGAGAATGACATTTAAACCACTGGTTCCTATCTTTGTGAGTGTGATAGAAACATTGTAATGAGGTGGGACACACAGACGCAAACCCAGCTGTTAAAATGGCGGCAGGTACGTGAGGGACGAGTTCCGGTTCCATTATGCAATTTTGGCAGTCAGATGTCATTGACTTCCCACTTTAAACCTGTGAGTTTAAAGTGGAAAGTAAATGACATCTGATTGCCCAAGTCCAAATATCCCCTGCCAACTAACCCTGCCCCAGCAGAATTCTGCCCCTCACCTTCACTCCCTCCATTCAAGGCCACAGGAGACACACCAGCAATGTACAGAAAATCAGTAAACTGTGGCTGAGTTTCATTTATTTTTCCCTTTTGTCAAATTCAGCCAGACGACAAAACAACAAATGGCATCGCGCGTATGACAAACTCCCAACTGCACCACAATCAAAGTAAGGCTGCAGCCAAAAGGGAACTGAAAGCTCACCATATGTTTTTGTCACCCATGTTAGGGTGACAATCTCAAATCCCGGAGTGTAAAACTGAGAAGCTACGACGCCTCTGAAGCGTGCCCATTCGTTAAGTGGCTGGGTGTGGCTGATGTCATTTATTTGAGTTATTTTAGTATCGCATAAACCAGTGTAGGGATACTAACTTTGTCATTTAAACATGGAAGTAAAGCCACCTTTGCATCATGTATTCTGACCCTAAATGTTTCTGTTTTGTTTTCAGGATGTTTGATTACCACGGCCGTGTTCCACCACCACCCCGTGCTGTTATACCAATAAAGCGCCCGCGTGTCACAATACCTGTCACACGTAGAGGAAAGGGTGGTTTTCCAATGAAAGGAGGCCCCCGGTCTACCATCACAGGCACAGCTTCTGCGGGACCAAAATGTAAGCTTCTGCTAATTGAACATGCTCAGCTAATCACAGGCTTTGGAGAGTCCTCAGCTATACATCAGCATAAATGCTATCTCAGCAATAGATGTCACCTCTGCCTCTTTATGATTGTAAAATTGTTTTATTGAAAATTTTAAGATAATGGAAAAATGCTAAAAATATTCATTATGGTTCGCATTGCAATTTTTGGACGTGAGGTAATTTGGAACGCGTGTTAAACTGGCATTTGTCCAGGTTTTTAATCGGCAAAAGGGGAATGTCATTGTATAATAATCAGCACATTCGTCACATCTGTGGAAGAGCATTGTCTAGGGCGAGGATGACAATTCAATGTTATGAAATGGCTGCTGTTTCAGAATGATCTGTGTCTGTTAGACTAGGGTCTAAATCCATGGCACACCAAACCAAGCACAATCCCAGTGGTGTAACAAAGAGACCCAACAGAGTAAAGTAAATTTGTCCTTGGACCTTATAATCAGCATTTAGGTGCCTGCTAAGTTCCCTGATATGGGGTGCCAGTGTGGCCCTGACCAATTTTAGCTGACACTGAGGTCCACAATTACGTGCAAGGGGCAGGGGTGGAAGGCAAGGGATCGCAAAGAGGCTGAGGTATTCTTCATGCATATAGCCAGGTAACATTTTGGTTGATAATGGCTAGTCATGACGGTGTCTCCATGGATATGGGAGCAGCTGGCTTATTGGCCGTTGGGGACACGGATTTTGTGGAGCATAATAATGAGTCTTCAACATGTTTGTGAAATACTCGCACTTTACCTGGGAAAGTCTCTCAGTCGGAGAACCTTGATTCCAGGAACTATCTGGCATGTCGTTTGTACCTGAAGAGGATCTTTATGGTGTCTTGAACTCTGTTGACACCTGTCCCATCATTGGTTTGGTGGCATGAGTCAAAATTTTTCATTCATCAGAGGCCTCCCTAAAAACACCCTGCAAAACATAAGATCTCAAAAATGACTGAATGCCTCCTCTCAAAACACTCAAAGGGCTGGCTTGATAAGAGGGTAATTTTAATGCTCAAAATGGGCAAGTTTGAGTTAGATAGGAAATTAAAATGTTAAAGATCTGAAACAGCAATGCACTAACCTCAAACCATTCCACTTAAAATTTTAACGGGGTCTAAGCGAGGAATGAGCATTTATGAACATTTACGTCCTCTCCCAACACGCTGTTAGAACCTTTGAAGGAAGCTGCGGGACTCCAACTTAACAGAGGCTGAAACAATCTGGCCGTTCATGCCGGTGGGATCTTACAGTCCCACCGACAGTGCACCCCCACCGTGGGTTTCACAGCAGCGAGCGGTGCATTTAACTAGAAACTCTGCTGACAACAGCGGGACCAGAAGATCCCGTCGCTGGCCAATGGCAGGGCGCTTCCCACTGCTGCGAAACACGCGGCAGATTGATCATAAATCCTATCCAGTGTTTCTATTTTTAGAAGCATAGAATCATAGAATCCCCACAGTACAGAAGCAGGCTATTCGGCCCATCGAGTCGGTACCGACCACAATCCCACCCAGGCCCTATTCCCGTAACCCCACACATTTACCCTGCTAATCCCTCTGACACTAAGGGGGCAATTTAGCATAGCTAATCCCCTAACCTGTATATCTTTGGACTGTGGGAGAAAACCGGATCAGTCAGAGGAAACCCACGCAGACCCAGGGAGAATGTGTAGACTCCGCACAGACAGTAACCTGAGGCTGGAATTGAACCTGGGTCCCTGGCGCTGTGAGGCAGCAGTGCTAACCACTGTGCCACCGTGCCATTAACCACATTTGTTTCGGCCTTAGGTAACCTGACAGGTAAAAGGAGATCAGAATGGCTGCTTTAATTGTGAAAGTACTTTTACAACACTGATTGCGAGTCAAGGGAAATAGGGGATCATCCTGCAAACTGAACAACTTAAACTGTAAACACCTGCTCATCTCTGTGATCTCACGCCAACCCACTCTGTGATCACTGACTCACCCTCAAGCTTCATCATTCCCTACAATTTTACTCTGGCCGTCACATCTTTTCCTTTATTTTCACCCAAACCCCGCCAACTCTACCTCTGGCCCCTCCCCACCTCTACCTCTGACCCCCCCCAGCTCTACCTCTGACCCCCCCAGCTCTACCTCTGACCCCCCCCAGCTCTACCTCTGACCCCCCCCAGCTCTACCTCTGAACCCCCCCAGCACTACCTCTGACCCCCCAGCTCTACCTCTCACCTCCCCCCAGCTCTACCTCTGACCCCCCCAGCTCTACCTCTGACCCCCCCAGCTCTACCTCTGACCCCCCAGCTCTACCTCTGACCCCCCAGCTCTACCTCTGACTCCCCCAGCTCTACCTCTGACCCCCCCAGCTCTACCTCTGACCCCCCAGCTCTACCTCTGACCCCCCCAGCTCTACCTCTGACCCCCCCAGCTCTACCTCTGACCCCCCAGCTCTACCTCTGACTCCCCCAGCTCTACCTCTGACCCCCCCAGCTCTACCTCTGACCCCCCAGCTCTACCTCTGACCCCCCAGCTCTACCTCTGACTCCCCCAGCTCTACCTCTGACCCCCCCAGCTCTACCTCTGACCCCCCAGCTCTACCTCTGACCCCCCCAGCTCTCCCTCCGACCTCGCCGTCGCTCCCTCCGACCTCGCCGTCACTCCCTCCGACCTCGCCGTCGCTCCCTCCGACCTCGCCGTCGCTCCCCCCCGACCTCACCGTCGCTCCCTCCGACCTCGCCGTCGCTCCCCCTGACCTCACCATTGCTCCCCCCGACCTCACCGTCGCTCCCCCTGACCTCGCCGTCGCTCCCTCCGCCCTCGCCGTCGCTCCCCCCGACCTCGCCGTCGCTCCCCCCGACCTCCCCGTCGCTCCCCCCAACCTCCCCGTCGCTCCCCCTGACCTCCCCGTCTCTCCCCCTGACCTCCCCATCTCTCCCCCTGACCTCCTCATTCTCCCTCTGACCTCCCCACCAACATTTATAGGAATTTGGAATCTGTTCCTGCTACTTATTTTTTTAAATGGTAGCAGGATATGCAAATTTTGTTTTCTACCCAAATTCCAGTATTAAAGCAAATTTATGTTTCTCCTTTCCAACATTGTCCCCTTCTGCTTCATTGCACAGGTGCAAAAAGGGAGCGAGGTGGGAAGGAGATCTTATCAGGCATCTCCATTAGTGTTTCATTATAAGCAATCAAGCAGGCAGAGGATGCTTGGTCTATGGTAAATGGAAATTGCTAGTTACATACACTTCCTCTATAACATACAGTAATGAGATGCATCAATTACTGTTATTGGTGAGCAAAAGTCTTCATAATAGCTTTAATTTACAAAATTGGTGTCATCCTTTGCCTCAAGTGTACAATCAGTACACAGAGAATCTTAAATATAAAACTTAATTGAAATTCATGAATCTCCCCAAGAACGATTTGAAAGAATTTTAATAAGGGTGGTTCTCTAAAAATAGAACAGTCAGAAATCAAACAGCGATTTCTTCAATTGAAGTGTAATGCAGTGAAGTCAGCATACTTACCACAATCAATTTATTTCTGTGTTATTGTGCTGCATCCACTTTCACGCGGTGATGCTGAAAGGTAATGACCATTCTGTCTGTTGGTCCTTCAGTGCCTCAGAAAAATGGAAATCTTGATTTCTACTCACCCGAAAGGAGGCCTTGCTCAAAGATCCTGCCTAGGGCTTCTCCATGCTGAGTAAATTCCTGGGTTAACTGCGCTCCACGGGACTCGTGCTCACTAGGACATTGAGGCCCAAACCCTTTACTCAGGATTAATTACCTAACTGAAGAGGCATCCTTGCTCCATTTACAGCAGAAGATGTAGAGCAAAGGACATTTTCTGGGCTCTCAACCATGCACCCACTCCAGTGCCAGTCTCTTATTCCAGCTGGCAGTTCTGGGTAGGCATTCTGACGTGCCTTTCTCTCAGATTTGGCCTGGAGTCTGGGGCTATTGTGTGTGGGCAGTGATTCAGGTTCATTGTGCTGGGACTGCTGGGTCAGATTCCATAGGGATTGGCAACCACTGTTTCGTTAACACTGGCATTAGTTTATGTATTCATTCACATTTTCCCAATTTTTCTACAAGGGCATGATTTAAAACATTATGGAAACTATGCAAGGATATATGTGAAGACCTGTTGGAAGTATCTAGTTTTTCCCTACCTTTGTATATTTTAACTTAATTCATTAACCAAAATTGTTTAAATCTCTGTGGTTAAAGGTGCCTGCTTAATTCAAAATGAGTGGTGTCCATGCAGTTGCTTCCAGCATTTACACTGATAAAAACAGCTCTCCTGTCTGGGTGGCAGGATTTAGACTCTGATCTTGGTAAGTTCATGTGTCAGGATAAGGGATTGAGTAGCATTAAGGTAGACACCAGTGTATCAGTCTCTTATAATTCAAACTATTAACATAACATTGTGAAAGGATCTTCTGTACATACTGAATTGGTGGAATGTTTTTCATTGCCTGCAAGTATTCATTATGTTAGTAATCTGGCTTCCAACAGCAGCACAGGAGGTACTGTAGCAGCTGGAGCCTGATTTATGGACTTGTGATTTAGAACTAACAATTTCCCTTTGCCAAGCTCTCCAGTACAGATACAACACTGGCACCTACCCTACAATGTTGAAAATTTTCCAGTTATGCCCTGTCCACACAAAGAAGGACAAATTCAGCCTGCCAATTACCGTCTCTTCTCAATCATCAGAAAAGCGGTGGACCATGTCATCAACAGTGCTATCAAGTGCCACTTGCTTGCAATAACCTGCTCACTAATCCTCAGTTTGGGTTCTGGCAGGGCCATTTGGCACCAGGCCCCATTGCAGCATTGGCTCAAGTTGGACAGAAGAGCTGAATTCCAGAGGTGAGTTAGGTGAGATGAATTGCCCTTGACATCAAGACAACATTTGGCCGACTGTGGCATCAAGGAGGCCTGGTAAAATTGAAGTCAATGGAAATTAGGAAGTAAGCTCGCTACTAGTTGGAGTCATGCCTGACACAAAGGAAGATGGTTGTTGGATTTCAATGGTCTCAACCCCAAGACATTGCTGCTGGAGCTCCAATCATTTTTAGCTGCTTCATCAATGATCTTCACTACATCAGACCTGAAGTGGGGATAATTGCTGACGATTGCACATTGTTCAGTATTTTTTGCAGCAGTTGCAGAAAGGCCTGGATAACATTCAGGCTTGAGCTGGCAGATGACGAGTAACAATCATGCCACACAAGTGCCAGGCAAAGACCATCTCCTACAAGACGGGCCTGAATCCACCATCAAGTTGCACCCGTTTTCGGGCGTGAAAACTTGATAAAGTCCGGCGCGAGGCGAGTAGCATGGTCCGCACCCCCCTCCGCGCTGGTTCCCCCTTTACCAAGGCCCGAAAATGACCATGATCGGAACCATTTAAATGCATTTCCATTCATTTTTTCTGCGCATGCGCTGTTGGAGACGCCAATCAGAGCTGCAGGATTTCGGGCACGTTAAGTCCCGCCCACAGGCTTGTGCAGCACGATTTGGAATCGCTGATATTTTTTCAGGCAGAGTGCGTATGGGGGCGTCTGAGAACGGGTCTAAAAGTCGGATCTGAAACATTCCCAGATTCAAGTTCGCCCAGCACTTCGAATCAAAATGGTAAAATAGGGCCCAGAATGTGACCATGAGTGAATCTCCTACCATTAATATCCAAGAGGTTACCATTCCAGAAAGTAATTTGAGCCAGCCATAGAAATTACTATGGTTACATGAGCAGGTCAGAGGCTGGGAATTTTGAGGTACTTAACTCACCTTATGATTCACTGAGGCCTCTCCACCATTTACAAAGCACAAGCCAGGAGAATGATGTAGGACTCTCCACTTCCCTTGATGAGTGCAGCTCCAACGGCATTCAAGAAGCTAAACACCATTCAAGGCAACACAGCCTGATTGATCGGCACCTCATGCACTTTCTCCACTACCAGCACACAGTGGCACTAGTGTCAGCCATTACTAGATGCACTGCAGCAACTCACCAAGGCTCCTTCAGCTGCACCTTCCAAACCCACTCTACCAGCAGACATATGGGAACACCACCAGTTCCCCTCCAAGCCACACACCACCCTGACTTGGAAATATATCGCCATTCCTTCACTGCCACTGGGTCAGAAGTCTGGAGCTCCTTCTCAAGCAGCACTGCAGAGTTTAAAGTTTATTTATTAATGTCACAAGTAGGCTTACATTAACAATGCAATGAAGTTAGTGTGAAAATCAGTGGATCAAGAAGGCAGATCAACACCACCTTCTCAAGGGGAATTATTAATGAGCAATATCTGATGGGCTTGCCAGAACCACTCACATCCCATGGATGAATAAAAAATAAATCTCAGTGCAATGAATATTGTGGACTGAGCCCTCTGAATCACAAGCATCTCAATATCACAAATAGCAAGCTGACCGTTACATTGATGCAAGCTCAACCTTAGAGGAGCTGATGTTTATGAATAGAGGCAGTAGTGATTGAAAACAAAATTGGTTATTTAACTGTTGTTAAATTGTGTTAAAAGATACAATTTAATAATGGAAAAAGGTGAAATGAAGCAGAATCTAAACTATTTAATGTTTTTAATAATATAAAGGAGACTTGTGAGCAAGGTGTTGGATTCAATCCAAAGGAGTCAGGGAGATATCTGGCAGACTAACTGAGGTTAGGAATAGTGGAAATGAAAAACTAAAAGGCTGTGGGTCAGCTTACTACATGTGGCACTTAGATCACTGTGATTCAGGGAGACAGATTATAACAGTCATTGCCTAGCAGTCAGAGCTGTTGCAGTACGTATTCTACTGGCAACAATGTGGGACCAAGTACATACTTCTTTCAGAGAGCTGGCATAGGGAGTGACCTCCCTACAAGCTGTTAAGAATTGTGATTTAAATGGTCAAAGCCCCCTGGTTAACACTAGTCCATTCTCTATTCATTGGTCACTGTCGGCTTATCTCATTTTAACTCTGAGCGGTACGAAATCTGATAATCCAAGAAAATATAGTTTGAGGCCATTATTATATCAATAATATTTCAATTGGAGTTAGTGGAATGAGAAAGGAGATGCTTTAAACCTGAGGCTGTGACTTCAGCATAAAATGGAATTTCAGCTACTTTTGGCCATTTTAAATCGTTGCAAATTGTAATGCTAACTAATACAAATGTGGAAGAGTAAAATTATCAAAATGTCAGGATAAATTTTCTGATAGGAATATTAATATTATAAAATAATGATCAATATATCTTTTTCTGTTTGCCTTCTCTATCCTTTTCCCAAGTTTTGCATAAACATATTATGGCAATTTACCTTTGGCCTTTTTTTAAACATTCAAAGCTCCAGATATTCTGAAAATCAATTCCATGAGTTATTTTATTCCCTAATCAGATGCCAGAACTTTAAAGCTTGCTACAGATATATCTTGGATCCAGTCATGTGTCAAAATAGGATAGGTGCTGCAGCAGCTATGCAAGCTTGGGCAAGGCAACAGGGGCACAGCACTGTCAGGGTCAAATCACTAACTTATTCACGTAGATAGAATATCCCATGGTATTCAACTGTCTATAAGATTTCTGCCTTCTGAAAATACATCCCAAAGGTCTGTCAGGCTTTGATTGAAGAACAGTTTTCTGACATTAGCTAAATTTCCCTTTCACCAATTTAAATTGCTGATCTAAAACTACATTTATATCCAAGCATCACTGAGTTACTGAGATAGAAATTGAAACCATTACAGAAACAAATGATTGAAAAGTACTTTTTTAAAAAACCATCAGCTGAAGTTCTCCTGATCTTGAAGGGGAGTAGGAAATTAATGGTATCTTATGCAGGTTACAGACAGTTGAATTAACTGCAATTATTCTACGACCATTGTCAGAAAACTAACCAAAAGGTTTAGGTGCATTGTGGGTACCAAACTTATCAATTTTGGTTGTTGACCGTGATAAATTGATACACACAGAAAATGCATTGCCTGCCATTTTGGATTCAGTGATCCTTCGCCAACCTGGTTCCTTCTTGAAATAAACATTCAATCAATTCAAAACTTTAATCTCAGTTTTTATCCTGTTTTAAGACCCTTTTATAAAATTGTTCTGTGCCAGCACCTCTTTCACAAATTAATGAGTGAATGAGCAGCAATTTCTTCCAACTAAATGTTTAGAAGTCTGAAGCCATTGTCTTCCATCCCCACCACAAAGACTTCCTTAGCCACGTTCTCCATCTGTCTCGCAAATAGTTGTCTAGGCTGAACCAGAATGTTCATAACCTTGGCATCGTATTTGACCGCAAGACGGGTTTCCTCCAGGTGCTCTGGTTTCCTCCCACAATCCAAGGACGTGCAGGTTAGGCCACAGTAAATTGTCCCTCAGTATCCCAAGGTGTGTAGGTTAGGTGGATTAGTGGGATGAATCTGCAGGGTTCATTCACCGCAAAGTGCGGTGGGTGGGGGATGGCTGAGGGCTGGGTAAGATGCTGAGTCAGTGCAGACTCAATGGGCTGAATGGCCTCCTTCTGCACTATTGAGATTCTATGGTTCTAAATCCCTTTCACTCACCCTGTGCTAATCGACCAGGTTTGTCTCCAGTCTGGCAATCTCACAATTTTAAAATTCTTATCCTTGTTTCTAAATCAGCCCGCTGGCGTCCCTACCTTTATATCCCCCACTGGCTCTACAATCCTCCGAGATCTCTGTGCTGCGCTGTTTCTGGCTCTTGCATCCATATTTTAATTGCTTCTTTATTGGTGTCTCTGTCTTCAGGCCCTAAACTCTGGAATTTCCTGCCTAAACCACGCTGACAACCTTTCTCTGCTCTTTTGAGACACTGCTTAAAACCTGCTTAAATTCAATCTTTTGGCCATTGGCCATGCCTAACAGGTCAATGTGATGCAGCTGATGTGTGGATGAAGAGAGTTAGCATGCTTTCTGCTTTTGTGTGCTAATTTGCTCTTTATTTGCAGCCGACATCGCTGGCTAGCAGCAATACATAGAGCCAAATGTGCAAGTCCCTGTCAGTTCACAGCCTCTCTTTGGCATGTCACCAACATTTCTTTTATTCATTTGTAGAATGTGGACATCGCTGGCCATACCAGCATTAATTGCCCATCCCAAATTGCCTTTGATGGTGGTTGCCTCCCAGAATGAAAGTTTGGGCCAGTGTTCTTATTTTCCCATTTTATTGGTGTTCCATTTTAAAGTATACAGGATCAGTTCAGATGTATTCTTATTTCCCCATTTTATTGTTTTTTTCCATAGACCATGTCGTGTTTTTACAGCCACCATGCTGTTAGGGAGAGAGTTCCAGGATTTCAACCCAGTGACAGTGTAGGGATGGTGAGATATTTCCAAGCCAGGATGGTGTACGACTTGGAGGGAAACTGCCAGGGAGTTGTGTTCCCATGTCTTGGACTCTCTCTGCCTCTCTCTGCCGCTGTCTGCCACTCTCTGCCACTCTCTGCCACTCTCTGCCTCTCCCTGCCTCTCTCTGCCTCTCCCTGCCTCTCCCTGCCTCTCCCTGACTCTCTCTGCCTTTCTGTGCCTCTCTCTGCCTTTCTCTGTCTCTCCCTGGCACTCTTTGCCTCTCTCTGTCTCTGTCCCTCTCTAACTCTCTATCCATCTCTTTTCTCTCCCTCTCTCATTCTCTGTCTCTCTCTATTACTGTCTCTCTCTATCTCAGAATTTCTTTCTCTCTCTCTCTCTCTGTCTCTCTCTCTGTGTCTCCTTATCTCTCTCTCTCTCTCTCTCATTCTCTGTCTCTTGCCCTTCTAGAGGGTAGCAGTCATGGGTTTGGAAGGTGCTGTCTAAGTAGCCATGCTGTGTGTTTTCATGGCAACACATGAAAACAGGGTCCCTCATGGCCTCAGACTAAAGCTTTGTAGGAACTCAGAGATAGTATTTCCCCCAACAAGCAGTGTTGAGGCTCACTGGCATGTGGACGTGTCCTAGCACTCATGAAACAAACTCCCAGCTCTGGGCAAATGGCTCAACTGTCCTGTGGATACCTGGGGAGAGTTGAAGGCTAAGGGAGTAAACCCTGACAAAATAATCTGGAGTGGAGTCAAAAGGCAGACTGATGTCTAAATATGGCATCTTTCCAGCAACTCCTGCAACCAAACCGATACCAAATATTGTTGTTTGCATTCATTTAGGCTTAGCCAGGGGGTTGAGAGGAGGATTCTGACAGTTAGCAGCCCAGGATCTCCATAAATTATGCCCAGGCTTGCACCCTGGAGAGGACACTCCAGTTTCGCTGCAGAACATTAATGTTGCACAGGAGACAAGAGTTATAAGTAATAAGCCCAACTTGATTGGTGTAGCGGACGGGTGCTATGGGCTGTGTTCTCATGTCGGGCAGCTTCTGACTATTAGGATGCTGACCTGCCATGGCCCATTTGTTCCAACGGGTTCTTGGAGCTTAGAGTCTCTTCACAACGAGCTGATGGAATCAATCACATCAGGCAAGCAAACAAAACAAATGAAAAGAAAGTGGATGCCAACTCTTCAATTGACAAACTGGAACATCAGGACCATGTACACAGGACCAGTAGACAACTTGCAGTTGGATAATAATACACACAAGACAGCTGTAATTGCTACGAAACTTGATAAGCTGAATATCGACATAGCTTCCCTACAAGAGACCAGGCTTGCCAAGAACAGATCACTGAAAGAAAAATATTGCACGTTCTTCTGGCAGTTGAACAATTCAGAGGCAATGTGTGAGAAGGATGTAGGCTTCTCTATTTGGAACTCAATACTCTTGATGATACAAACCCACAAATGGTTCAGAAGATGCTCTTTCCATCCATGTCTTAACTCATACAGGGCCTGTTCACATCATGACTATCTATGTTCCAAAGCTATAGAGGCGAAGGGCCAGTTCATGAAAAGTTTGAAACTGATATCAGCAGAATCCCTCAGTCAGAACTACTTTACCCACTGGGCTTTCATTGTAAGAGTGGGTGCAGACCATGAGGCATGGCATTTAGACAAGCAGAGTGTAGGTTGTTGAGTGCTCACCTCCAGACAATTGAACTGTCACTGTTGTGTCAGGGAACTGGAGATACACTGGAAAATCCCAGCTGACCTACTTTCAGTGCCCTTATGAAGGTTCTGGAAGAGTCAGATTGGCTCCCCGCCTCCTTCCCACAGGATTGCTGTGTCCTGCCCAGAATTGTAAGTTCAACCCCTGGTCTGTGCACTTATCCAATGGTGGATCCAGCAGAACATGACAAGAACAACAGTGCTGAAAGCAAATATAGAAGCTCTCCTGCATCCCAACAACAAGTCATATAAAAATGATACGTCGAGCATTGTAAAATGTCCCACTGTACATCAGAGCAAAGTAAATCAACATTGGACACTAAGCCACATTGGTGACTGTTGGTGGCAGCCTCCTGAACCTGCCTCAGTCAAGTTGGCTTACGCCAGGAACAGGATTTGGAAATCAGCGCACTAGCCAGCACCACTATTTTCAGGTTTCATCTGCTTCCGTTCTTGACCTTGATAGGACTTGAAAATTCTGCCTAGGACCGGGTGCGAGAGAAAGCAAAGGAGGCCCCATGCACATGTTTAGCGACCACATTTCCTATCACAGCTTGATTGAGGAGCAGTATGTTCAGCATCGCCCACTCATATGTTTTACTCTCATTGAGCTGCATTACACGTTGCATACCAGTCGGAGCCTTAAACTATGGCATGTCTAGACATACTACAGTATGTCTATAATGTGACAATGCCCCTCCATTTCTTTGCCAGATTCCATTGTTGGAGTAAGCAACATTAACCGGTTCATAGTTTGCTGCCAGACAAGGAGCAATGTAGAAGTGTTTTACTGCAAGAGAAATTCTCTTTTTACTCACTAATGCGCACCCAAGGGTGCAAGGCATTATAGATTGCAAGCACAATGCTGTGTATACTCCCAGGAAGACCCTAGATCTATATCAGCAGCAAGGAATTCCACTCATTGGAAGTCCTACTCATGTGCAATAACAGGCAGCAAGCTATGCAGGTTATTGCCTGATTCCTGGCAGTAATCATGATACTTGTATCTTGTGTAAAAATCGCAATACCTCTCCTATTACACCAAGATCAGATCAGAGGTTCGCTGCTGTTGGACGCGGGTATTCCCGAGACCTAGCTCAACTTGTTATGAACCTGAGCACAGACACTGAGAAGTGTTCCAGTCAGGGCTATATGCCTCTAATGGAAGCTCTCAGAGCACAGAATCAGCCGTCTGTAGCAAACAGCTCCAGAGAAATTCTACAATACTGACCAGAGTCTTCAAATTAACCATTGTTTGCTGTATCCTCCATAACACTGACCTGCAAGGGACCAACCCACACAGACACCTGGGGAGGGAGAAGTGCAGGAACAGAAAAATCAGCAGGAAGATCAGATGCTAACCAAGGGAAAGAGCGACAAGTTGTCTGACCTGTGAATCATCGAGCACTTGAATGATCCCTCCACCCCCGATACACCAACAACTCCTCCTCCCCCAAGTTTCATTTGAAAGTCCATGAAATGTGCATTTCTTGATGTTACATTCACAGCACGATGAAAGTTAAGACCAACATCCAAGATGCGCCATTGTCTGAATTTCATAATTCTGAAAAATTAACTTTTGCAGTTTGAACTGCAACATCTGTGTTTCAATATTTGCAAAAGTAATTTTTGCATTGTTTTCTTGTCATGGGTTGTATCAATACATTTACCTCTATTAACAAGCCCGAACCATGAAACAAGCTTTCCCAGTTTGACCTCATCAGTGGGAAAGCTTTTAGAATTGATAATCTGGGTCAGAATTAGCAGTCACTTTACCAAATTTGCAAATAACTAAGGAAAATCAAAATGGATTTGTTAAGTGTAAATTGCATTTCACGAACCTGATTGAGATTTTAGATGAAGTAACAGAGAGGACTGATGAAGATAAAGCATGCTGAACATGGACTTGCAAAAGGTGTTTGATAAAGTGCCACATAACAGGCTTGCCAGCAATGTTGAAGCCCGTGGAACTAAAGGGACATTGGCTGCATGGATGCAACATTGACTGAGTTATAGGAAAACCGAGTCCGTAGTGAACAGTTGTTTCTCGGACAGGAGGAAGGTTTATAGTGGGGTTCCCCAGGGTTCAGAACTTGGATTACTGCTTTTCTTTGTCTCTATTCCTCATCTAGTCTTTGGTGTGGAGGCACAATTTCAAAATTTAGAGATGTCACAAAAACTTCTAAGAATTATGAACTGTGAGGAGGTGATCGACTTCAAGTGAGCACAGACAAGCTGGTGGAGTGGGCAGATAAATAGCAGATGAGTTTTAATGCAAAAACTGTAAAATGGTACATTTTGGTAGGTGGGACAAGGAAAGGTAATATGAAATAAAGGATACAATTCTAAAAGGGCAGGTCCAAAGATAAGATTGAGAGCAGACGGTGGCACAGTGGTTAGCACTGCTACCTCACAGCGCCCGGGACTCGGGTTCAATTCCTGGCTTGGGTCACTGCCTGTCCGGAGTCTTCACATTCTCCCTGTGCCTGCGTGGGTTTCCTCTGGGTGCTCCGGTTTCCTCCCGTAGTCCGAAAGAAGTGCTGGTTAGGTGAATTGGCCATGCTAAATTGCCCCTCAGTGTAGTCGAACAGGCGCCGGAGTGTGGCGACTAGGGGATTTTCACAGTAACTTCAGTGCAGTGTTACTGTTTTGATTTGATTTGATTTATTATTGTCACATGTATTAACACACAGTGAAAAGTATTGTTTCTTGCGCACTATATAGACAAAGCATACCGTTCATAGAGAAGGAAATGAGAGTTTAGAATATAATGTTACAGTCGTAGCTAGGGTGTAAGGAAAGATCAACTTAATGCAAGGTAAATCCATTCAAAAGTCTGAGCAGCAGCAGGGAAGAAGCTGTTCTTGGGTCGGTTGGTACGTGATCTCAGGTTTTTGTATTTATTTCCTGGCAGAAGAAGGTGGAAGAGAGAATGTCCGGGGTGCGTGGGGTCCTTAATTATGCTGGCTGCTTTGCTGAGGCAGCGGGAAGTGTAGACAGAATCAATGGATGGGAGGCTGGTTTGCGTGATGGATTGGGCTACATTCACGACCTTTTGTAGTCCCTTGTGGTCTTGGGCATACCATAATGTAAGCCTACTTGTGACATTAATAAAATAAACTAAGATTTGATAGAGGTGTTCAAATTATGAGGTTTCTATGTAGAGAAGATAGGCAGGATCTGTTCCCATTGGCAAATGGGATGAGAACCAAAGGACACTAACATAAAGTGATTGACAAGAGAACCAGAGGTGATGTGAGGAAAAACACAAATGTGTAGCAAGTGGTCAAGATGTGGGAGATACTTTCTGAGAGTGTGGTGGTGGAGGCAGGTCCAGTAATCGCTTTTGAAAGGGAATTGGATAAACTACTGAAGAGAAAGAAATTACAGGGTTCTGCGGAAAAGACCAGAAATTGAAACCTACTAAGTAGCTTTTACAGAGAATCACAATGAGTGAATGGCTTCCTTCTGCACCGTAACCACTCAATGATTCTAAGTGCTTAAATGAAACATGCTAGCCCCAAGAACTGTGATCCATTTGAATAGGTTGGCATTAGCGAGTGTCACAAACACCATTTGAACAGCAGTTAAATTGGTTGATAAATGTGAAGCCAACATTAACAGAGGTATGGCACGATTGGCTATAAGTTTTTGATGTTCACATTGATGCCAAAGTGGTAAAATATTGCTTCCATCAGAAAACTCGGCAAGTTTCACACAGAAGATTATTAGCAGCAATATATCTCAAAAAATAGGTATGTTAATGAACCTAGAATGAAAAGGGGAAAACATACCTCAATGTCCCATTTCCCTCAGTTAATTAAATGCTAAAGTCATCTTTGTATTCAGCACAGCACACAGGCATGCAAGCACATTAAGCATGTTATTGTCCTTCAGCACTAAGGTCATATTCTAACACAAATATAATTACACATTATAAACATTAAACACGTCCTGTATCTACCTGAATGTATCAAAGAAACATTTCAATCAAATTGTTCCAAGGTTTGACTTAAAGATGTCATTTGAATTTTGTAATTTAAATACTATCAATGTCATATTGGTCCTTAATAAATGCACTTGATATCTGACAATTAGAATTGCTGAGATAGACTTTGGCTGATATTCTCCTGTCCCGCCCGCTACGGGAATTGCAGCGGGCAGGGGGCAGACCATGCAAAGATCCATTGACCTCGGGCGGGATTCTCCGGTTCTGAGGCGAACCCAGCCGGTGAATCCCACCCAAAGCACGTTTAACGTTTCCTGCATTAAGTTTCTTTATTGGCAATGCTTATAAATATTTCTATGAACTGCAGCAAAATAAAAGACACCATTCTGCTTGTGAAATACAAAGCATCATTCCTGATTTAACTTTTATATTTATATTTAAGATTTCACTTCGTTTAGTTTGGTAGGGATATTTGGTCAGGCAATAGTTGTAAGGCCATAATCAAGTCCTTCACGTTAAAATAGTGGCATAAAAAGATTATGAGGTATCAAGATTCATCCATCCAGCTGTATCCCAATTAGTCATGAAAATGATTTGGACCTAAGGAAAGATGTCAGATCGGTCAGAGTAAATATGTTTCAGCAAGTTTCAGTCTTTTCAGATGTCAAGCCTAATGTATAGTTTTTAAGGTGATGTACTACTGTGTTTTGTGCAATAAATGGATAGGATGCCCTGGGCAGAATATCTCTCCATAGGTGAAATTGATTTCTCCTTGTATTAATGAGCAATTGCATGGAAGAAACAGCATCAAAATATTGAATTTAGATTGAACATATTCTGGGAATTACAGCCTTCAAAAATGAAGAGAGTTGTAAATGTGTTACCAGCTAATACAACATGTGAGAATCTTTCTCCATCCAACTCCGAGAATTGTAAGGATTTTAGATCTGAAGTGGTGAACAAATCATTACTTATTGACATTATTGCTCACGTTTTCAAATTAATCTATTTGCATGTCTATTTTGAATCAGTTGTAGATTTGTATCAGTAAAGAGTTAATTCGGCCTTTCTGGGAGCCTCTTTTATGGTAAGGTGCAGGACGCTGATATTTTTGCATCTGATAAATTTTAATCAAGTGTTTGTCATTCCAAAATCTGTTTTGCATTACGATAAAATAACTTAAGGAGCAATATGATAGTGGGTATGTAGATATGTATGACACACGATAGGTAGGAAATGAAAATCTCATAAGAATCCAGCAGTGATCAGATTTCCTGAACTGTTCTTTCAAATTGAAGCAACAAACTGTCGGAACTGTTGTTTTATTCTAACCAAAGATGAAATTGTATGCATTTGGAATGTACGCTTCTCTGTCCCCAGTGAAATCAGATGAGCTGCAGACAATCAAGAAGGAACTGACCCAAATCAAAAACAAAATTGACTTCTTACTTGGAAGACTGGAGAAGATTGAGAAACAACAAAAGGCAGACGCCGGTGGGTAGCAATAAGCACCAGTAACAGACAAGTCATCTTGGGATAAATTAAGCCAGCGTAGTGCTATCAGTCACACTGACAGGTCAGGAAGGATACATGGCTCAAAGTGACTTTCATTACATAACAAGCTCTTAAAATTTTATCGTAACGTAATGGCTACTTTAAATCAAACGATGCCAACAACTGAAGCTTGAAGCAGGGAAGGTTGTCAGTTTTATTCTAAGGATAATTTGGAATGTTATGATATGGATGAGAAGAACACTTGGAATATATTCCAAGAACAATTATATTCTGAATCCCAAGTGATTGGAATTGGACGATTCTGGGTAAACTTGTGTGTATCACATTTTTCTTTACAGCCGTTTGATAGCACAGAACCTAAATATTGCTGAAAAGAGTCATATAACCAAAGCTTTTTTTCCTTGCACTGATCAGGACAAATGTAAGAATACCAAATTTTAAATCATCACAACAATTTATACGATTGGACAAAGGGGTGCTGATTGGTTGGCAGGTCAATTCTGATTGGCTGAGGCATTGCCATGGAGAAAGCAACAAAGAACTATAGGGGTTTTACAAGCATAGGCTGGTTGAGTACAGTGTTCCACCAGTGTGCTCTCCACAACTGCCTACTGCAAGCCTATCTTCACTGGTCGATGTACACAATTGAATTCTTGTAGCTCCTCACTCCATAATATTGGACCTATCAACAATCTTGTAAATATGGCACTAGGCATTTGCTTACCTTGAAAACTTGACAGAGAAATGGAACACATGAAAGCTAGCCTGCTAGACAATAATTATCCTCAGCAGCTCACTGTTCATTATATTATGTGAACTCGGAAATGGGCCAAAAGCCGCCACTTTTGGACAAGAAAAGTGCCCAATTTACCTTGAATTACGCTGGAAAAAATCTGAACAACAGGTTAAGCAAGGCATTTCATGCTGCTACAATGCAGTGGCTACAGGAGTGGTATTTTCTACTAGCGGAATGATACTGACAGTCCAAAAAGACATTCTGCCTCCAACACAATTGATCAAAGTTGTGAATGAATTTCAGTGCTGGTGTGATGCCAGTATATAGGCTTTATATCCCAATGATTGGCTGGTCAAATCAAACTGCACGTTCCTTCAGTTGTTCATAATAAGCAGATTATAGACTAGACTCAATCAACCTACTTTGACAAAACCCAAAATAAAACATCAACTATATAGATGTGATTCAGTGATTGAGCTGCACTCACTGAACAATCTTGAGTGTGCTACTAGTTACACTAACACCCAATTTTGGAAGATCAGCCAAGTTCATAATGTGGCTCATTTACACTTGGTGAAAGTGATGTACATTCATACACAGAGGCCTGTTCTTTGCAAACAGAAGGAACATGTTCAAGCCTTGCACTTTTTTGAATTATCTGAGTTCTCAGGGAGTCTAAAGCTCCCATTACTTTCACCATGGAAGTGCATCAGCCATTCAAAATCAACTTGCTATCCAATTACTCTTTTCTCCTGCATATAAATTGTGATTGTTCAAAATTTGGCATTCTTGTATTTGTCCTAATGAGTGAAAGGCGAAAAGCTTCGGCAACATGTCTCTCTTTTCACCAATAACTTGGATATTAGTGGTTAGTTTCTGATTTTAGAAATTGATAAGATCATGGGCATAGGGAAAAATACCATGACTGGGTGTGTGATGATACTAATTCCCTTAGTTATGGCAGGCGACAAGGCTGGAGCCACAACAATGAGGTCTTACCTTAACAGTTTGTCTGTTGCTTCTTTATTGGTGTGAATCTGATTGATAAGGCAAGTTGGTGTGGTAATGGGGGTGTTGAGGTTGTGGGTGACACCAGGGTGAAGGGACTATGATGGGAAGATTCACTTGGATAAAATTTTGCATTTGGAAGAGTGAGATTGATACTTCAAATTAGGTTTAATTGCTTTAATGTTCCAAGTTGTTTCACAAATGGATGGAGATTCTGATCCCAGTGTCATGATACTGATTTGTTTTGCATTACAATGTAGCCTCAGAGTCACCTTTGAGTAATAGGTACTATTTAGTGTCCCAGGAGTCATGCTACTTAGCCAATAAACCATAGAGTAAAATCTAAGCATGGGTTTTTAATGTGTCTAAAAGCATATTGTTTTGCAGAAGTAAAATTGTTTACAATTGGTTTTCATCACTTCAATTTTATACACATTCACATTATAGAGTAACCAGTGGCTTTTGGTCCCAGCTATCTTAATCCTGTTGTTTTTGGAACAAAGGTTACATGTAGTAAAGATGTTGTTCCATAAACCAATCTTCATTTTTGATTGAAGAACAGCACGATTCAGACAAATTAATTTGAATGTTTTGCAGTGAATATAAATGCAAGACATAATAAGTCAGTGTTGTTTAATATCTCAAATTGTAGCATTTTTATTTGAGTCGCATCTGGTACCTTGAGATGGTTCAAATACATCATATCCACATTGTGGGATTTTAGTCAATTTTCAGTCTGTAAATAATTTTGACAGCAATTCTGTGGTTAATTACTTTGTTAGCTAATAAGTAATTGCTACTATCCAATCCAAAGTGAATGGGGTAGATATAATTCCAGGCATGAAATGTACAGGCGGTGGAGGACCACTCAACACCCTGTCAATTTGGAGGACCAGTCACTTTAACCTGCTGTCAGCAAGCTGCAACAAGTACCCATCTGCACTTTGATAAAAACAAATTACTGTGGATGCTGGAATCTGAAACAAAAACAAAATGCTGGAAAATCTCAGACAGCATCTGTGGAGAAGTCAGTTCCTCAATTCAACCACCCTCCCCCTGAACCCATGACCTGCAAGGCACTCATGCTCCACTTGGACCTGTACCCACTCCGTAAACTATGTGGTATCCGTTGATCTTCTTATTTGTGAGCTTTTCATGTAGCTTGTCAGAGATCAGCTTCCACCCCCTCAGTCTTCCCTCGGTCTTCTATTGTTCATATTCTTAATTCACCTCCTTGCCTCTCTGCCTCCCATCGTGAGCCCTCATCCTTCCCTCCATCCTTCCCCCTTGCACAGGATTCCTTCCACATTGCTCCCCCTTGACTTCTTCATGCCCCTGACCCACCCACCACCTGCCTCACCTCGCACCCAACCACCGATCAAACTTAGGACCTTTGTTGTGGTGGCTGCTTGTGTCCCACAGCACAATGTTGTCCAGATAGACAGTGGTGTTTGACTCCAGGAGCAAAAAGATTCCTTTACTCCCCAACCCCAGGCGCATTACCGATCTGACTCGATGACACAGGAGTGTCCATGGGTCCAGCAGCCCGATGCTATCCATGAAGACCAGCTCAACATAGTGATGAAGAGCAGGAACTGCTCTGCCCCAGTAGAGTGTTGTACAGCACGTTCAGAACAGCACTGCACAATGGCACAAAGGCTTTGTTACACTCACCTCAAGTGTCTTGCAAACTGAGGATTGCCTTGTGCATGCCATTCTTCATCAACCATTTAGACCAGCATAAATTCATGTTGGTTTGAAGCAAGGTTGGAAGGCCTGATAGGATGCTGGCGGGCAGCTGTTTTAATGAGCTTTCATAAGGTGCAAATGGTGTTCACACCACCAGCCAATGGAAAGAAGATCAACCCGCCATTTGGAGAATTGCAACATGATTTTGTGCTTGCAAGTTTCTGACTTCTCGGCTGCCGCTGGGTTCTTGGCTCCCGTCTGCCCCCAAACCCACCACAGGGTGAATTCCACCCATTGTTTTTTTTTATTCATTCATGGGGTGTGGGCATCACTGGCTGGGCCAACATCCCTGAGGGCAGTTGAGAGTCAACCACAGTTCTGTGGATCTGGAGTCACATGTAGACCAGTACAGGTAAAGGACATTAGTGAACCAAAGTGTTTTTACGACAATCGACAATAGTTTAATGGTCATTAGTAAGGGGGAAGGATGGAGGGAAGAGTGAGGGCTCATGACGGGAGGCACAGAGGCAAGGAGGTGGATTAAGAATATGAACAATAGAAGACCGAGGGAAGACTAAGGGGGTGGAAGCTGGTCTCTGACAAGCTACATGAAAAACTCACAAACAAGAGGATCAATGGATACCACATAGTTTACGGATGGGGTGCACGAAGGCTCCAGAGTGGTGGGTACAAGTCCAAGTTGAGCATGGGTGCCTTGCAGGTCATGGGCTCAGGGGGAGGGTGGTTGAATCGAGGAACTGACTTCCCCATAGATGCTGTCAGACCTGCTGAGATTTTCCAGCATTTTCTGCTTTTGTTTCAGATTCCAGCATCCATAGTAATTTGCTTTTATCAAAGTGCAGATGGATACTTGTTGCAGCTTGCTAATTTCAGATTTTTATTGAATTCAAGTTTCACCATCTGCCGTGGTGTTTGGCCCCGCTCCAAATTCTGTTCCCTATTTATTGATTCTCTCCCTCTCCCTGGCAACAGTTTGCAATTAGGTCAGTCTGTTCACAACCTTGATGTTACATCTGATCCCAAGGTGAGCTTCTGATCTCGTATTCATGCCATCAGTAAGACCACCTATTTCAACTTCTGTAATATTATCCAACTTCACCCCTATCTCAGTTCAGCTGCTGCTGAAAACCTCATTCTTACCTTCATTACCTCATGACTTGATTATGCCAGTGCACTCCTGGCTGGTCTCCCACATTCTGCCCTCCATAAAGTGAGATTATCCTAAACTCTCCTGCCCACGTCTTAACTCGCAACAAGTCCCGTACCCAAATCATCCCTGTGCTCATTAGCCTACATTGTCTCCTGCTGAAGCAATGTCTTGATTTTAAAATTCCCATCCTTGTTTTCAAATCCCCCCCCCCCCCAGCCCCGCACCCCCCCCCCCCCCCCCCCTCCCCCACCACCTCCCCCGGCCTCGCTCTTCCCTATCTCAATCATTTTCTGCAACTCCACAATAATCTGAGATATCTGGGCTTCTCTGATTCTGGCCTCTTGTGCAGTGCCAATATAATTGCTCCATTATGGCCGTGTCTTCAGTTGCTTCGGCTTCAAGTTCCAGAATACCTTCTCTACACCTCTCTAACCTTACTTTCCTCCTTTAACACACTTGAAACCTACCTCTTTGACCAAAATGTTGGTAATCTAACCTAATATTTCCTTACATGACTGGGTGTCACACTTTGTTTTTGGATTCTCCTGTGAAACATTTGGGACTATTTCATTACGTTAATGGCATTATATAAATACAAGCTGTTATTATGCTTCTTACAAATATCTCAGCATAAAGCTTTGAAAAGCCTGTTGGGATCCCTTCAGCGTCAAAATTAATTTAACAAATGGTTACAACTAGGGTCAGGGTCTATATTCACCTGCACTTAACCACTTACTCCAATGCAGAGTTGTGGGGAGTTGGAGCCTATCCCAGCAGGCACTGGACGTTCGGCAGGATACACCCGGGATAGGACACCAGTCCATCATCGCAGGGCACATGCACACACACAATTTGCTGTGGCCAATCCCTCTAACCTTCACGTCCTTGGACTGTGAGAGGAAACTGGAGCACCCGGCAAAAACCCACACATACACAGGGAGAAAATGCAAACTTCACACAGACAGATACCCGAGGCTGGAATCAAACCTTGGTCCCTGAAGCTGTGAGGCAGCAGCGCTCACCACTGTGCCGCCCTATGCTGATACTTATGATGTGCGTATTAATTTCTGATTGTTATTTTCCTGCCTGTCCATTCTCACTTTCAAGGTCATTCAACAGAATGGGCACTATCATTGTTGAAAGTAGCCTGGTCCATTCCAGTTGTGATGAATGACAGCCAGAAGAAATCAGGCTAATTCAGCTCTGGTAATGTGTGTAGAAATTCATTGGCTGCTTGTATTTAAGGTTACCTTTTTGGAAATAGACAATTGGCCGAGAGTTTCCAGGAATTATAGAGCAATCTCCAGGACACTTCTGCCTAGCAAAACTAGGTCAACACATTTGCAAGACATTATTATTAAGCCACCTTTCTGTATAGACTGGAGGGTCCTCATAGGATTTGTATTACTTGGTCCTGGGAGACCTTTGTTTCTCTTATCTTTTCTTTGATCCTTTAGTTATATGTTTTTTTCCCAGTTTACATGTTTAGTCAATCTGTCTGTCACTGTCCATTGCTGATGTATGCTGCTTTGAGAATCAGTCTTTGACTGGAAGCATATTAGCATTAAGCAAATATAACAATAATGTACTTTGGGAAAACTCTTATTCCAGTATACTGCTACACTCTTCCATGAAGTTATTTAGTTTTAGCAACAACCTTTGTAAAGCTGATAGTTATCAATTATTCAAGTGCATTACTGCCTGACTTAATTCAAAATATCTGAAATTACACAGCCTGTTTTATTTTTGGAGAAACAATTTACATTGTGTATAAATTGGCAAGTGAAAACATGTAGTTGAAGAAGGCTTAAAGCTGACTGCAATGACAGAGAGCACACTGGGGAATAAATGGAGCACCCTACACAATGTAGTTCACCAGTTGACGAAATTGGATATCTATCTGTAATTGGGTTGCCAACTCTGGTTGGATTTATTTCTCGAGGTTTCATCACATGAATTCCTGCCTCCAACACTTGTGTATAAAACCAATTAAACCAAATCAAATGAACTGAGGGACAAAGTAAAAGTGGCAGTCCCTTAAAGGGAAATTTCTGTCTCCAACGGTCCCACCCCGCACTCCTGCTTTTTGTCACCTGACACATCCACCTCCATGGCGCACTGGCACCCCATGCTCAATGAAATGTTACCCAGTTGGTTGATGCATGACTCTTAGTCAAGCAATTATTTTTCTCATCTCTAATATTTTTCTAACCAACACACAGAAGTATTCAAAGAAAGTGATTTTTTTTTAATGGCGGGTGATCTTTTTTCAGGATTGTTTGCAGAAGTATTGTGGAGATTACTCTTTCATTTCTGAAGGCTCTAGGCCAATGCTAGAGGGGTAACAACACTAATTTGTGAGGATGGCTTTTTATATAACTTTTTTAACTTAGAAAATTGTGTCCATTTTTTGAAATCCTACTTTAGGAAGGATTTCAGGATTGTGTAGAGTGTTTACCGAAGTAATGCTAAGCATTAGCAATGAAAGGAGACTGGCGAAACTGGGAGTTTTTTCACAAGAACTGCTAAGGTCAAGGGAAGATTTAGTAAAGATATTGAAAATATGAGTGCTTTGCTCAGGTAAACAAGGAAAAACTATTTATTCTGCTGGCAAACTGGTAACGAGACAGTATAGCCAATCTGAGCTTGATTATTTGGGTCCAGCTTTTGCAACAAGAAAACTGCTGAATGGAACTAAATATCTTGGTTTCGAAGGATGACACGGTGGCAGAGTAGTTAGCACTGCTGCCTTGCAGTGCCAGGGACCCAGGTTTGATTCCAGCCTTGGGTGGCTTTCTGTGTGGAGTTTGCATGTTCTCCCCGTGTCCCGGAGGAAACTCCCCGGGTTTCCTCCGGGTGCTCTAATTTCTTCCCACAGTCCAAAGATGTGCAGGTTAGGTGGATTGGTCATGCTAAAATTGATCCTTAGTGTCCCAAGGTCTGTAGGTTAGTGGATTAGCCAAATTAGCAAAATGTGCAGGGTTACGGGGAGAGGGCCTGGGTGAGATGTTCTTTCGGTGAGTTGGTGCAGACTTGATGGATCAAATGGGTTAGTGCAGTGTAGTGATTCCAGGGATTATATGGTATTACCCTTGCCCTCTGTCGGATGTCTGTCATGGTCATTTGAGTCCCAACTTCAAAGCACACAACACAGAAAGAAAAGGAAGAAAGGCATGCATTTATATAGTACCTTGCTCAATGCCAGGATAATACCAAAGCACTTGACAGTCAATGAAATACTCTTTAAAGTATGGTCATTGTTGTAACTGAGAAAATGCAGCAGCCAATTTGTACACAGCAAGATCCATCAAACAGCAGTGGGGAAATAACTAGATAATTTTTTTTTCAGTGTTGTTGGTTGAGGGATAAATAGAGAGCAGAAGATCAGAGAGGGCTTTCTTGGTCGTCTTTGAAGAGCCTTGTGGGATGTTTTTTACACCCATCTGAGATGGTTAAAAAAAAGCTTCAATTTAACAACACACCTTAATAATCTAGAATAAATCAGCTTCACAAAATAAAAAGTCTTCTCTGAGAAATCTTCACTTCAGAATTAAATGTTTCAAGCTAATAACAAGAAGTAGCTGAAGTTAAATGTATCCACAGAATCCCTACAGTGCAGAAGGAGGCCATTCAGCCATCGAGTCTGCACCGACAACAATCCCACCCAAGCAGGCCCTATCTTTGTAACCTCACGTAATCCCCCTGACCGTAGGGGGCAATCCCACCCAAACCTGTTCCCCATAACCCCAAGTATTTACCTTGCTAATCACCCTAACCTTCACATCTTTGGATTGTGGGAGGAGACCGGAGCACCTGGAGGAAACCCACACAGACACAGGGAGAATATGCAAACTCCACACAGACAGTGACCGAGGCCGGAATTGAACCTGGGTCCTTGAGCACTGTGAGGCAGCAGTGCTAGCCACTGTACCACTGTGCCGCCCCATCTAGTACTCCTTAAATTGAATTCCCATTATTATGACGGCACTTACATGAGAATGTCGGATACGCATGCTGCCGACTTAAAAGACTTGGATCATCACAAAATATATTACATCAGCACATTTCTTCCAGAACATCCATTTTGAATTCTTTTTAACTTGGCCTGACAGCGTAAGGTGTACTACCACAAGTAATTGGGATGATGTTGTAAGTAGTGATAGACCACATTAGATCAGCAAGGAAACTTGTTTCCTCCTGCCCCTCCTGTCAAACTCTTCTGCATTGTTTTTCAAAGCGTTGTCCAAATTTTTGTTTTATGATGAAATTTCTCTTTCCAAATCGTCAATTGTCATTTACTTTAAGGCTCAGTGATTGTGTATCTGTATATTTTTAATTGTTAATCCGAGTGCCAATAGTAAGGAAGGAGGCACATTCATGAATAACAAATAAGCTGGATGATGACTCAGCAGATCATCCTTTTAAATTCCTTGTTTAGCCATAACACATCAGCTTATGTCTTCCTATCACCAAAGACAGATCACATTTCTGTAATCCCTATTCAGTCTTTAAACTCAGAAGCAAGATGAAGACAGAGAAAGAGCTTAAGTGTTGTACCATCTGTCAAGTTACCTATGCCTAAACTGCTCCCATTGCATCTGCCAAGCATATATCAACCTCCAAGTACCACAATCCCTGGAGCCTATCTTACCAGTAAAAAAAGCCTCCAGAAAATCTTCTGAACACTTGACTATAGTGTGAAATTTGGCCGGTTGCAAAATAGAAGCTTACCCCACCGGCCTTCAAGGCATTCTAACCATCTCTGCACGGATTAAAATGCTTTGACAAGGCTAAACAGCACAGCTGAATATCTTTAAAGTTTTGTTCAGGCTTAGAACCCCCACTTTCAATTCGTTGAATTCAGCTACTTGAGGGATTTTGTAAAATCATTTTGATGTCAGTCAATTCTGACTCCTGTCAGCTTCATTAAATCCAGTCGAACAATGAGGAAGTTAGAAACAACTCCAATGGTGCAATTTCCGATGGTTCCTAACAGAACCTCAAATCAATGCTTCGAGTCTACTGGATAGTAAGTGGGTGTACTTGAGACACCCCACTCATTATTAATGATTATTATTACTTATCAGGTTGCATACAGCAGATAATTCAGAATCTGGAACATTTTGAATGCTTCAACACATTTTAAAAATTCAAGTATATTACCTCTACTATATTCTTCTTCAGTTCTCAGCCAAAAGACATGTCCAACCCACAGTGTCACAGCTCCACCTCGGGTAGAGGCAGGTCCCAAATCCATGCCAGCTGGAATAGGGATTCAACCCTATGCTGTTGGCACTAATGTGATCCACACCGGCCATCCAACCAACTGAGCCAACCAGCCGCCCAGTGAATCATAGAATCCCTACAGTGCGGAAGGAGACCATTCGGCCCATCAAGTCTGCACCAACTCTATGAAAGAGCATCTTAACCAGGCCCTATCCCTGTAACCCCACATATTTCCCCAGCTAATTCCCCTAACCTACGCATCTTGGGACACTAAACAAAAATACAACATGGCCAATCCACCTAACCTATTAACTGTGGGAGGAAACCGGAGCACTCAGAGGAAACTCATGCAGACATGGGGAGAATGTGCAAACTCCACACGGACAGTCACTCAAGGCCGGAATTGAACCCGGGTCCCTGGTGCTGTGAGACAGCAGTGCTAACCACTGTGCCACCATGCCGCCCCAAGAATCTGAACTGCTGCAGCAACATATATTCTCAGATGCATGTTGTATGTATCCTGGCCTGCCATTGGTGCATGTTGGATGGATTTACATGTTGCTCCTCTATCAGTTTGGCTGTGTTGTGAATGCACCTTCCTTGGCCATCGGACCTAGAGTGGGACTCGATCCACTGAACTTCTGACTCAGAGGCAGGGATGCTACCCACTGTGCCACAAGACCTCCTATCTCCGATAATAATCTTGAATATTCTGTTACTTCTATTCTTTCTGTTAAATTTATTTCCATATTTGTTCTCATGACTTAGAATAATATATAAGTTGTGGAGTTTTTTTCCCTTCATTTCTGTAATAAACTCCATCTTAGGATTTTCTCTCAGGTAAAGCAGTTAAGGTAAATAGATTGGATGCATTTAGGGTGAAGCCAGATATGTGTAAGAGGGAGAAAGAAAAAGAAAGATATGCTGATAGGGTTGGATGAAGTAAGGTGGAGGAGGCTCATGTGGATCATAAATACAGGCATAGACTATTTGGATTGAATGGCATGTTTCTGAGCTACTGTTTGTTGTTGTTTCTCTTCCCACAATGAATGGTGCACAAGGCAGACTTTCATCTGTCTTAATAGTGAGGTTTTTCCTGGATGAAGTCGCTAACCTGTCACCAGAGACTTATCGTTTGAGGGGTGCCACTCCACATCAAGCATGGCCGATCAGGAGTCTCTCCCATTCTTACTGCCAACCATCGGAATGTTGGCAGGATTTTGCAGGTTGGCCACATTATGAACAAACTGTCCTTAGCCATCAAGTCCTGGGGTAGGACTCAAACCCGGAGCTCCTGGCTCAGAGGCAGGAACAATACCCACTGCACCACAATACTACATTACATTATTATGTAATCTTGATTGTTTGTTGTAGACCTTTGATTCAATCAATCTAGAATCCAGATAAACTTCAGCAACATGTGCTTTTACTCCATTATCCATTCCATTGAAAATCCTCCGAGAATATCAGAGATAGCGGATGTGATGTTTCTGTGCCTTTTCTATAGAGTCACAGAAGAAGCAGCTTGAAGAGAATTCAGAGTCTGCACACGAGGAATCCATATCAGAGAATGCAGAAACCTCCACAGAGGAACAAGTGGAAGGAGGCCCTGATGTTGATGGAGATGGGGAAGAGATGACTGATGGGGTAGAAGAAGATTATGACGAGGATGGCAGCAATGAGATGGTATGATCTACATGCATTCACAAGCAATATGATACAACCCTTCTGCGTTGTAATTCAGGTCAGAAACTCCAAGGTGTTTTATGAAGTCCACCTGAATCATAAGTTTTGCACTTTGAATTTGGCTAGGGTGAGCATGAGATATTTCACTTCAGATATGATACAAATGACCAACTAGAGAGCTTTTATTAAACAAGGTTTATTTAAGTATGTGGTTAACATGTATAGAATGAAAATTAGCAATAACTTCTACCAGTTACAAACAAGAAAAAAGACAATCATGATATTATATAAACCTTAACAGCTAAACACCATTCCAATGAAATAAATCTCATAAACAAACCTTTGCCACAGATTTAACACAGCAAAGACTACTGCTCACGTGATACTGGAATTTAGTCCTTTGGTTGAATGCTGCAGTTCTCTTGAGGCACGCAGAGACAAGCCTGGAGTCAGAACAGCTTCCCAAAGCACCAGGGAGACTCGAGTCAAGCCAACCACCAACAGCATATTTTCTACTCCAGGAAGGCCAGGATCCTTGCTTCCAGCTAACAGCAGACTTTCCAAAACCATGGAGAGAAATACTTCTTTTCAGCTTGACGTCCACCCCCTTCTAAATTAAAACTGCTGCCAGCCAAATGAAAAGTGAAACCTTGAATTCACTATGAAGAAAAAAAACTGTCCAAAACACATGACCTGCCGCCAAACTCCCACCTAACATTGCAGGGTCATAAAACAACTCCCAGAAAGTACCTGAGGCCCATAGTATAAATAAACAAAACCCCATTTAAGCCGTTGAAGTAGCAATAAAAGGACTTCTAGCAGATGGCCCTGCAACAATAAGAAAAAAACTGAAAAGGTCTGCTTACAACTGCAGAGAACATGATTTTTTTAAAAATTCTTAAAGGTACACTCATTCAGTTCAGAATGCCAGTGTCAACTCTCCAAAGAGTTATGTGAAAATATTTTGAAGCGGAAGGCAGGAGTAATTATCAGGATGTGGCTGTTGCATTTGCATTATGTTTTATATGTTGAACAAATTTAAGTTTTAAGTGGTCAAATCTTAGAATTGTTTTAAGAGGTATTGCCATTACTTTGGGGAGTTTGGATGCACACTAAGTTGCTGGAGTAATGAGGAAACTACCCCTTTAAAACTATATGGTAGGTTGTTACATAAGGTTAAATCTCATGGGATCCAGGGTGAGGTATCTAAATGGATACAAAATTGGCTTCTTGACAGAAGGCAGAAGGTGGTTGTAGAGGGTTGTTTTTCAAACTGGAGGCCTGTGACCAGCTGTGTGCCTCAGGGATCAGTGCTGGGTCCACTGTTATTTGTCATTTATATTAATGATTTGGATGAGAATTTAGAAGGCATGGTTAGTAAGTTTGCAGATGACACCAAGATTGGTGGCATAGTGGACAGAGAAGAAAGTTATCTCCAATTGCAACGGGATATTGATCAATTGGGCCACTGAGCTGACGAATGACAGATGGAGTTTAATTTAGACAAATGCGAGGTGATGCATTTTGGTAGATTGAACCAGGGGGCAGGACTTACTCAGTTAATGGTAGGGTGCTGGGGAGAGTTGCAGAACAAAGAGATCTAGGGGTACATGTTCATAGCTCCTTGAAAGTGGAATCACAGGTGGACAGAGTGGTGAAGGCGGCATTCGGCATGCTTGGTTTCATCGGTCAGAACATTGAATACTGGAGTTGGAACGTCTTGTTGAAGTTGTACAAGACACTGGTAAGGCCACACTTGGAATACTGTGTGCAATTCTGGTCACCCTATTATAGAAAGGATATTATTAAACTAGAAAGAGTGCAAAAAAGATTTACGAGGATGCTACCGGAACTTGATGGATTGAGTTATGAGGAGAGGCTGGATAGACTGGGACTTTTTTCTCTGGAGCGTAGAAGTCTGAGGGGTGACCTTATAGAGGTCTAAAAAATAATGAGGGACACAGATCAGCTAGATAGTCAATATCTTTTCCCAAAGGTAGGGGAGTCTAAAACTAGAGGGCTTAGGTTTAAGGTGAGAGGGGAGAGATACAAAAGTGTCCAGAGGGGCAGTTTTTTCACACAGAGTGTGGTGAGTGTCTGGAACAAGCTGCCAGAGGTAATAGTAAAAGTGGGTACAATTTTGTCTTTTAAAAAGCATTTACTTAGTTACATGGGTACGATGGGTATAGAGGGATATGGGCCAAATGCGGGCAATTGGGATTAGCTTTGGGGTTTTTAAAAAAAAAAGGGTGGCATGAAAAGTTGGGCTGAAGGGCCTGTTTTCATGCTGTAAACCTCTATGACTCTATGGCGCTATAATAAAATTGAAACTGTATTTCCGTGGTACGGAAAGGTCGAAAAATATAAAATAGACAGAGGACTGTTTCTTTGGGCACTGATGAGGAATGGCAAGTTGCACTCCCCCTAGATTCAATCTAGCTGCTCAAGGAGGGGTAGATAGAGGGAATGAAGAGGAACAAAGAACAGTACAGGGCAGGAACAGGCCCTTCGGCCCACCAAGTCAGTGCCAACTTAAATGCCTCTCTAATCGAATATTTTCTTGCCTCCACATGGTCCATATCCCTCTATTCCCTGCCTATTCATATATCTATCCAGATGCCTCTTGAACGTTGCTTCCACCACCTCCTTTGGCAGTCCCAGGCATTCACCACCCTCTGTCTGAAAAACTTCCCCCTTACATCTCTTCTAAATTTTCCCCCTCTCACTTTCAACTTCTGCCCCCGAATAATTGACCCATCAACCCTGGGAAAAAGACTCTGACTATCCACTCTATCCAAGCCTGTCATAATCTTATAAATCTCTATCAGGTCCCCCTTATCCTCTGATGTTCCATTGAAAACAATCCAAGTTTGTTCAAGCTTTCTTCATAGTCCATATCCTCCAAACCAGGCAGCAGCCTGGTAAATCTCTTCTGCACCCTTTTCAATGCATCAACATCCTTCCGACCAGAATTGGACACAATACTCCAAATGCAGCCTAACCAAAGTCTTATACAGCTGCAACATGATTTTCCAATTCCTATACTCAATGCACCGACCGATGAAGGCCAGCATGCCATACGCCTTCTTGACCACCTTGCCCACCTGAGTTGCTACCTTCAGTAAACAGTGGATCTGCACACCGAGATCCCTCTGCATGCTAATATTTCTAAAGGCTCTACCACTTACTGTAAACTTTCCTTCTGCAGTAGACCTTCCAAATCACATCACCTCACATTTGTCCGGGTTAAATTCCATCTGCCATCTTTGAGCCCAAGTCTCCAGCCAATTTATATCCTGCTGTATCCTCTGACAATCCTCTTCAATACCTACTACTCCCCCAATTTTTGTATCATCTGCAAATTTGCTAATCAGATCACCTACATTTTCCTCCAAATCATTTATATATATTACAAACAACAACACTGATCCTTGTGGACACCACTTGTCACAAACCTCCAGTTAGAAAAGTACCCTTCCACTGCTACTCTCTGCTATCTATGCCCAAGTCAGTTTTGTATCTATCTTTCCAGCTCACCTCAGATCCCATATGGCTTCACCTTCTGTATCAGCCTGCCATGAGGAACCTTATCGAAGGCTTTACTAAAGTCCATGTATACAGCATCCACTGCCCTGCCCTGGTCATTTTGTTTTGTCACTTCCTCAAAGAACTCAATCAAGTTTGTGAGACACGATCTCCCCTTCACAAAACCATGTTGCCTATCGCAAATAAGCCTGTCCTCTTCCAGATGTGAGTACATCCTGTCCCTAAGAATCTTCTCCAATAATTTCCCCACCACTGATGTCAGGCTCACAGGCCTGTAATTTCCCAGATTGTCTCTTCTACAAAATAATAAGTAAGGGAGCCACAGCAGCAGGTTTCTGGCACAGCCTCTTCACCCAGCCTTAAATAAAAAGAAAAAAATAAATATGTTTTATTACATCTGGAAACCACCTATAAAAGTAGAATTGAGGCAAAATGAAGCCAAACTTTTAAACTTAAGAATCAATCTTTAAAATACTGATCTGCTGGATTGCTTTTACACTTTTGGCATTAGATGTTCTACCACAGGGAGAGGAGCTCAGTGAATGTTTTTAAGTTTACAGGCAGAGAGGTCCCCTTTCTCCAGTAAGAAATTGATGTAAACAGGCAGCAGAGAGTTATAATGACTGAACACTACACTGCACACAGCACTGGTATGAAATCAATAGATGCAGTATTAGTGCAGAACATATTAAACCAACTAACCTGGTGCACTATCGTTCTGAGCTCTGCATACATGTGTAGAATTTTAAATGTACTCTGAAACTACCATTTTTGGAAGTTAATATTTTGCATCATTCACAATTTTGGAAACTGTATGTATTAAAGGATGGACAATATATTTATAAAGAATAGTTGTAGATAAGGGATTAATTTAATGACATTATAGCACTTGGGAATGGAACTTCAGCTGAACTAAGTCTTGCTGCAAGTCCCACAGTTAAAACAGATTTATGCTGTAGAATTCCAGCAGATAGCAATTGTTAATATAGTGAAGAACGAGAGATGAATGAACATTTGCAGAGATGCAGTCATTATACAGCAGAATTGTTAGGAAAATGTTTTCCTCTGTTTATAAACACCTGCTGTGATAACGTTGGTAATGCACTTGGCATTTTCAAAATGTCATTGTATCACTTGTGCCTGACACAAAGACAGAAAAATGCCAGATAGAAAAATGCACCACAAGCAATTGAAATCTGATCCTCAGAGCAATAGAAACAACTATTTATCAGAATACTTCCAAATGTTGTCATTTCACATGTCAGTGTTAGTTCAGCTCTCACTGTCAGCTTTCGCTTTTCCTCCCAGTCACTTCTCTGGTTATAGCTACAAAATGTTTAAATAACAGTGAGAAAATCAGCATAACTGTGGTATTTGTTTTAACTGATCACAAAAGAGATGCGATGGAACACTCTTTAAATAATTTGGCTTTCCCTATTGCCTTCTCTGATTATTTTTCTTCTTTTTGTCTAATGAATTCTGTTTATTCCGTTACTTTCAGAATGAAAATCATGTATCAGATATGGAGGATACACAGTAACTGATACGAATAATAAGGTTGGTTTTTTTTTTACCTGATTGCTGTTAATTGCCAATAATTGTATAAACGGCACTGAAAGACAGCAACAAATTGCATTTATATGGCATCTTTAACTTAAGGAAATGGAATAAGGTGCTTTACAGGAGCGTTATCATACAAAATTTGACACTGAACCACACAAGAAATATTCAGCCAAATGATCAGACGCTTGGTCAATGATGGAGGTTTAAGGACTGTCTTAAAGGAGGAAAGAAAGTTAAGAGAAACGCAAAGATTTAGGAGAGAATTCCAGAGTTTAGTGTCTTGGCAGCTGGAGGCACAGCCACCAATGGCAGAGTGATGAAAATTGGGAATGTTGAAGAATCCTGAATTGACAGAGTGCAGAATATCTCAACATGGGGTGGGGGTTCGGTTGTAGGACTGAAGGAGATCACAGAGATAGGGAGGGGTGAAGCCATGAAGAGATTATAAACAAGGAGAAGAATATTAATATTGAGGTATGGTTTAACTAGGGAGCCACTGTAGACCAGCCTAGTTGGGACAGGACTTGGTGTGGGTTAGGACATGGGTAGCAGAGTTTACCTCAAATTACCTCAAGTTAGAGGAGGATAGATTCTAGGAGGACAGATAAAAATAGGCAAATATAGAGGTCACAAAGATGTGGATGAGGGTTTCAGCAGTAGCAGGTCTTACTGTGGAAGGAATAGAGTTGGGTGATGTTATGGAGCTTGAAATAGGCACTCTTAGTGATGGTGCAGATGTGTGGTAGGAAGCTCATCTTGAGTTCTGATATAACATTCAAGGTTGCAAACAGTCTGGTTCAAATTCAGGCAGTTGCTAGAGAGCGTGACAGCAATTGGTGGCAAGGGAACAGAATTATGATGGGAACTAAAGACCAATATTGAGTCGGAGGAAATTTCTGCTCCTCCAGCACTGGTTGTTGGACAAGCAGTCTGGCTGTTTATAGATAGTGGAGGGGCTGAGAAAGGTGGAGGTCAGGTCGAGGTGGGCATCGTCAATATATATATTAGAAATTACATTGTGTTTTCTGAAGCTCAGATGAGAATAGGAGGAAGCCAAGGATGCATCACTGAGGGACACCAGAGGTACCATTGCAGGAACAGGAAGATAAGCCCTTGCAGGCAATTCTCTGGCTACCTCAGACTTCAAAGCAGATTAGCTCAAGGTGACTAGTACATTTTTGTAATATTACACCTTCAACTTTTCAGATATTTTGTAATGTCATTTTTATACTGTTCTACTACTAAATCAGTCTGTGGAGTGTTTTGGATCTGTGCTGCAGACATGATGAACTGTGCTGAATATTCTATCAGTTTATGGCCCTGCTGCTATATATTAACTTTCTTCAAAAAAAAAGACACTGACTTAAGTATGTTAAATAGGTCTGTTTTTTAATAGTTGTAAATTTTGTCTAATCCAATATTTTGTACCGATCGTATTTCACGCTGAGAGCTTTGGCGAGTCAGCCCAGTTCTCAGTCACATTAACTGGAAGCAGCTGTGATTATATTGTTCTGCACAGCAGGGCAGCTCGGAAATAAATCTTCTATTTTAACATTGGGTGCATGAATATTTTTGAGCAGTCACTTTGCAAAAGATGTATTATAGAATGGTTTAGCATATCTAGTTATATAGTTTCCAGAGGATCAGATTCTCACCGATAGCATGGTGCATGATGCGCTTGGACTGCTCATTTGATGGCTCTAGCAAACAGTCTGATCATTTTCATGGTAAGACCTTATTTGAATGTGATTAGAAAGCTGGCAATGTTCTCTGAACACTGACAGATGGTTCATAATTTTGGGGGGTGGTGGTTATGGGTTGCGGGCAGGTCTCCCTGGAACCAAACCAGATGTATTTTTCTAAAGGAGTGGGTAATCCTGGATGGGACATTGTGGGGGACACAGAAAAATTGGCAACAGGCCTGATGGAGTGTGAATGCTCCTCCTAACCTCAAAAATTTTGAAAATTAGTGCAATTTTTCCAAAATGGCCATCACCTCTCTTAAGAAGACCTGCCTTGGCATCTCTCTGTCCAGTATTAGTGCCTCATTGGTATGTTTTAATAAAGTTGTGGCCCTTTTGTGGGCCCATCAAAAATCAAACTGGCAGAACCTTGGCGGTTCGTGGATGGTAGATTTTCATTGAAGACATCAGGCCGGAGTTTCCAAGCTCCGCAGTGTCGGATTAAGGGGGACCCCAAAGATGTCATGGGGAACCCCTCTCAGAAGCTCACAGGTGAGATTTGCAAAGAGCAATTGCCAAGGGGAAGTTTGCACTTCTGGACAACTGACCTCTGATTTCTCCCCCGACCTCTACCCTGATCCCAACAACCTCTGACCCAACCTCCAATCTCCAACCCCCCATCTCCAATTTCACCCGCCAATCTCCAAACTGAACCCCCAACCTCTGATCTCAACCCCAACCTCCAATCTATCCCCAAACCTCCAATCTCTCCTTCCCCTGCTCAACCTCCCATTCTTCCAACAACCCTATCTTCTGACCTTCAATGCCTACCTTCTCCCTGGCCTATTAATTTCAATGGATCTTTAAATTTACCTGGTTTATGACAGCTGGTGCCTTAAAAAAGAGGGCATGGTCTCTTCACTTGAACTCTCCTGTGCTTCGATACTGGGCCGCAAGTACATGCTGCACTGCTGGGATCTCACCCAGCCTGAGTCGGTAGGTCAGGTGAGACAGGCTGAGAAAAGGATTTGTGTAAGGAATTGGGCACAGAGTGGTAATCCAATGCTGATTGCCATTCCTAGGAAGGTTAGAAACATAGAAACCCTACAGTGCAGAAGGAGGCCATTCGGCCCATCGAGTCTGCACCGGCCACAATCCCACCCAGGCCCTACCCCCACATATTTTACCCGCTAATCCCTCTAACCTACGCCTCCCAGGACTCTAAGGGACAATTTTTAACCTGGCCAATCAACCTAACCCACACATCTTTGGACTGTGGGAGGAAACCGGAGCACCCGGAGGAAACCCACGCAGACACGAGGAGAATGTGCAAACTCCACACAGACAGTGACCCGAGCCGGGAATCGAACCCAGGACCCTGGAGCTGTGAAGCAGCAGTGCTAACCACTGTGCTACCGTGCCGCCCAAGCAGGCCCATCAATTGCCTTCTGGCCTGTTGTTCTACGGTGTCTGCATAAAAGTGTGTCATTTAACCAAAAGCATCCCATAATCTCGTTTCAGTTCGCTTTCCCATAAAGCATTCAACCAAAGTTGCTGCATTAACTTAACAAAAGTGATTTTTATGTTATCAAGTTCATTGCAAGAGCTTCCCTTTCTCAAATCATCCTTTGAACATTAGAAGAGCTCCTTAAGTGTACTGACGTGAATGAACAGAAATGGATTAGTGTACCTCTTCAAATGTAATAGATATGCTGCACTTCCTAAAGCTGGTTAGAAATATCTGTACAGATATAAAAGCATAAACAGCTCCGGGGTATTTCTATCAGTATGGGACCACTTGGTGGGTTGTACAGAATTTACAGGTTTTGATCAATGCTGAACTTGATGTTTAACAAGTGGGATTGTCTGGTTACTTCATTAATTATAGTTAATAAATCTACCATACAAGCCTTCTCTGCCTCAATGCCATTTGTTGACTAATGCTGCACAGCAAGGGATGAACAAAGCTCTATCAGTAATACTACTGTCTGTAGAACTATGTGGATCCTCAATGCATGTGGCTTGAAACAATGTGTAATGAGTGGGGTAATGTTTTCAGCACTCCCTAAGGAATGCAGAAGAGCATTGGGGAATTCTGGCACTTGCCTCCTTTGGTTTGTTCCACTAATTGTAAGGGACAGAAAGTCACAAGGGTAGGTGACCTCAAACACAACCTATACTCCTGCCATGCAAAGCTTTCTGGCAGAAATGCTGAAGATTGAAATATAAAATTTGTGTGCCAGATCATACAATAAATTCACAACAGAAACAAATGTCAGTTGTGTGCATCTCTGCTTTAAAACATATTTGTTTTAACAAGGCCAGCATTTATGGTCTGGTCCCCGTTACTCTTACAGATGGGCCTTCTGAAATCGCTGCAGTCCAGTGGCCATATATACAGCCACAATGCAGTTGGATGGTGAGTTGCAGGAATTTGTCGGATCCCACCCGTCTTCTGCTTGGGACCAAATAAAGCACTTCCAACAACTCATTAAGAGCTTATTCGAGGAAGAGGTTTGAATTTTGAAGGGGCAGCATGACTTTCTTGCATTATCCGTTGCTGACAGCTGAAGGGTATAAAATGGTCAGCTAGTTATGACTCACCTGGGGAATTCCCCTGGCCCCATAAGAGTGGTGAAATCAAGCAGATTTCTTATTGATGCCTGTACTCTCTCATACCTTGCCACAAGGGTAAAGTGGAACTCGACATTTGGAAAGGAGGTGCTCTTGGTGCTGCACAGGTGGCAGGGAGAGTGGGCACTCAGCACATGGGTATTGAACAGCACCATTGCCCTCCATCATTGTGAGGGCAGAAGAGCAGGGGGCAAGACTGCCAATGAATAGGCAGCAATCTGGTATGTTTTGACCATTTAGCTCGTTAGAAACAATACTTTTCACTGTATCCCAAACCTGTCACAGTAATAAATCAATTCAATCCATTTCAAAAGGAAAGCTGAAGCTTTCTGACCATGACTGTCAGATTTTGGAGATAGCACCATGGAAAAACAACACCCTTTGCAGGAATGTTTAAACCCCGAGTAACAGAGGGTTTGGGAGAGGAAAGAGCAGTGAGAAGGCCATTCAGTCATAGAGGTTTGCAGCATGGAAACAGGCCCTCCGACCCAACTTGTCCATGCCGCCCCTTTTTTTAACTACCAAGCTAGTCCCAATTGCCCGCGTTTGGCCCATATCCCTCTATACTTATCTTACCCATGTAACTATCGAAACGCTTTTTAAAAGACAAAATTGTACCCGCCTCTACTACTACCTCTGGCAGCTTGTTCCAGACACTCACCACTCTTTGTGTGAAACAATTGCCCCTCTGGACACTTTTGTATCTCTCCCCTCTTACCTTAAACCTATGCCCTCTAGTTTTAGACTCCCCTACCTTTGGGAAAAGATATTGACTATCTCGCTGATCTATGCCCTCATTATTTTATAGATGCCTATAAGATCACCCCTAAGCCTCCTACGCTCCAGGGAAAAAAGTGTCAGTCTATCCAGCCTCTCCTTATAATTCAAACCATCAAGTCCTGGTAGTATCCTAGTAAATCTTTTCTGCACTCTTTCTAGTTTAATAATATCCTTTCTATAATAGGGTGACCAGAACTGTACACAGTATCACAGGTGTGGCCTTACCAATGTCTTGTGCAACTTCAACAAGACATCCCACCTCCTGTATTCAATGTTCTAACCAATGAAACCAAGCATGCCGAATGCCTTCTTCATCATTCTGTCCACCTATGACTCCATTTTCAAGGAGCTATGAACCTGTACCCCTAGATCTCTTTGTTCTATAACTCCCCCCAACGCCCTACCATTAACTGAGTAAGTCCTGCCCTGGTTCGATCGACCAAAATGCATCACCTCGCATTTATCTAAATTAAACTCCATCTGCCATTCACCAGCCCACTGGCCCAATTGATCAAGATCCTGTTGCAATCCGGGATAACCTTCTTCACTGTCCACTATGCCACCAATCTTGGTGTCATCTGCAAACTTACTAACCATGCCTCCTAAATTCTCACCCAAATCATTAATATAAATGACAAATAACAGTGGACCCAGCACTGATCCCTGAGGCACACCGCTGGTCACAGGCCTCCAGTTTGAAAAACAACCCTCTGCAACCACCCTCTAGCTTCTGTCAAGAAGCCAATTTTGTATTCATTTAGATACTTCACCCTGGATCTCGTGAGATTTAACCTTATGCAACAAGCTACCATGCGGTACCTTGTCGAAGGCCTTGCTAAAATCCATGTAGACAACATCAACTACACTGCCCTCATCTACCTTCTTGGTTACCCTTTCAAAAAGCTCAATCAAATTTGTGAGACATGATTTTCCATTCACAAAGCCATGCTGATGGTTCCTAACCAGTCCTTGCATCTCTAAATGCCTGTAGATCCTGTCTCTCAGAATACCTTCAAACAACTCACCCACTACTGATGTGAAACTCACCGGCCTGTAGTTTCCAGGTTTTTCCCTGCAGCCCTTCTTAAACAAAGGCATAACATTTGCCACCCTCCAATCTTCAGGCACGTCAACCGTGGCAGGCGATGTTTTAAATATTTTTGCTAGGGGACCCACAGTTTTATCCCTAGCCTCCCACACTGTCCTGAGATACAATTCATCAGGTTCCAGGGATTTATCTACCTTGATGTGCTTTAAGACTCCCAGCACTCCCTTCTCTGTTACATGTACACTCCTCAAGACATCACTATTTATTTCCCCAAGTTCCCTAACATCCATGCCTTTCCCAACAGTAAATACTGATGAGCAATATTCATTTAGGATCTCGCCCATCTCTTGTGGATCCACACATAGATGACCTTGTTGATCCTTAAGAGGCCCTACCCTCTCCCTAGTTACTCTTTTGCCCCTTATGTATTTGTAGAAGCTGTTTGGATTCTCCTTTGCCTTATCTGCCAAACCTTAAATGTAGGATCTGCCATTGAAGATCTCGCAGGTCACAGCGATGGTTCCTAATCCCTACCATACATCAAAGTCACTGTGATGTTGTACATATTCACTTCCGGCTCCTTCCAAGGATCAACGGTGGACCTTAGTGACATGTTGCAAATGGCAGCAGAGCACCCCATCTCATATTTTTTGATGCTTTCTTTGCCAGACAGTACTGGCTAGACAGTACATTCATTTCACAACAATACAGTCTCACAGACACAGAGGGCATTGGATTTCTCTGCCATTGCTGGATTTCCCCTAGTACAGGGCATCAAGGCACCAAATCACCAGTCAGTCAGATTCATCAACAGGAAGGGTTTCCACTCCCTCAAAGTTCAACTGCTCTTTGACCACAACAAGGGGTATTCTTTGACGACAAGTTTGTCGGTTCCGGCCTTGCCAGTGGCGGACGTCACTGTGGATGGCATGGGAAATTTGGAATGTGACCAAAATGGCTGCTCTCTAAATTTTCCCTTCCCATCCACGATGATGCCTGCCACTGGCAGGGCCGGAACATCTTGTTCATGGTTACTCACCCCTCTGTGGGAGCCCCACACAGAGGCAAGGTGACCACTACCACCTCCTCACTAGGACAACCATTGAACACAACATTGGGGTTCTGAAGATATAATTCTGGCGTCTGGACCAGTCGGGTGCTGCCCTCCAATACCATCCTGGAAAATTCTCGGTCATTGTGGTGGCCCGTTGCACTATTACATGGCCTGCCTTAAGGAGACAGCTGATCAGGAGAGGAGCAAGAGCTGGAGGTGTGAGATCAGAAAGGAGGAAATGGAGGTGGAGAGAAGAAAGAGGTGCCTCAGCTGCACAATGCGTTAGGCAGGCATGCTTCATGTCATGAAGGGTTCATGGAGATGCCATGAATATCAGGGATCTCCTGATCCCTGAATGTTTCAGCTGAACCTTTCTCCGCTGATGAAGGCGCAGCACTCCGAAAGCTCGTGCTACCAAATAAACCTGTTGGACTTTAACCTGGTGTTGTGAGACTACTTACTGTGCCCATCCCAGCCCAACGCTAGCAACTCCACATCATGGCTTTCTCACCCAGGCTTATAGGAATCTGAAATACCTGCAAGATATAGCCTGAAATTTTGAATTATTTAGTGCCAATGAGAAAGCACATCTGTCCCCTTCACCCTGGAGAACCCCTTCATATTTTTCAGCATCTCATATCACTTTTCTGTCATGGCAGCAATAAAAGGAGTTCTAGACATCTGGTTTAAGGCATCATCATTTATACAGTGCAAATAGAGGAAATCAGTAGACAGAAGCAGGAAGAACATATTGAAGTAATCCACTCAGTGCTCCACATTATGTAGTGAATGATTCCTGTCACCATTTGTTAAGGGTACCTCCTCCCCCCTCATGACCTTCAACATTATGTCCAGGTGGGCATCGATGAAGCAATGGGCTGCCCTGTCCAGAATGCGAGGCCTTTGGTTTTCCTGCTGTATCTCATTTCCCTCTGGTGATGTGGAAGGCTTCAGCACAGTCAACAGATTTGTCCCTTAGGACTACCAGCAGTCTCAATGATGTCTAAATCAGTTCATCTGATCTGTTTCCATAACTTCCCCCCACTGAATTGCAAATAGGCATATTAATTTAAGTCTCCCCCCCCCCCCCCCCCCCCCCACCGCCCCTGTGAAAATTGGGACTTTAATCAGTTAAGGAGGCAGGTTCCAGACACAAAAACAATCCAGCTGTTTCTGACCTCTCTGGCAAAAATTGCATCCTTGATCTCCACATGGAGTGTTTAGTGACCACTCCTACTAAAACCATCATGAACAGATTCAAGGTAGATTGGTGTAATAAAAGAAGATTTCTTATTAATACTGACTCTCACAAATTACCTCAAGCAGCTATGTCCTTCAGAACTCAGCTGGCTGTATGATTGGTGGTACTACCAAGCTATTCTTGGCAATAGACATTGAATCCCCCACCCAGGGTATATTCTGTGCTCTTGCCACCCTCAGTGCTCCCTGCAAGTGATGTTCAAAATGGAGGAGTACTGATTTGTTAGCTGAGGATGGGCAGTTGGTAATAAATAGCCATGTATAACCTGAAGTCATGACACCATAGAGTCCAGAGTCAAACTTCAGGACTGACATGCCACTGCCTCCCAATTATATGCCACTGTGCCGCCATATGGATTATAATAAAAGAGTCTGTGACATTGGTATATTTATACTAAACTATTGCTAGATTAGTCCATAGGACAGCTCTCCAAACTTTGGCAGCAGTCCTAGATGTTAATGAGGACAACTTTTCAGGGTTGACTGAGATGAATGTGCCTTGCCCTATCCTAATTAGATTTTATTCCTGTTCTATGTAGTGGTTTTTACAACTGAGCAGTTTAATGGGCACTTCAAAGGGCAATTAAGAGTCAGTCATACTGATATTGGAATGGAGTCACATGGACTCCTGGCCAGGCAGCAACTTTTCTTCCCCAAAGTTCATTGTGAACATCAAGGTTGTTCTTATGACTGCCCAGAAACTCATGCCACTTTTAATGATACCATCTCTTTTTTTCTCCTTCTCCATATATTCTACAGTTCTGATTGTTCAACATCCTATTCGCTTTGCTGATTGCTGTTCTGTATTGGTTTGACATATTTAATGTTTATAGCTCCATTTTGCATCCCCTTCAAGGCTGTGTATCTGTGACCAAATCTGGGCTCAATGCTGTTTGGTTAGGGGACTATATGGTTTAAGCATGCCTTCCTCTGATCTATGCTCTATCACTTTTTGCATTCTATGTTCTCTGTCGATTGATGTTCATATATTTTAATAAAACAGTGATAAATAAAACAATATAATTTAACAGTGATTTAATAAAACAATATAATCCACATGTATTAAGCGATTAAAAATTAAAAGTTATGAAAACATAGAAAATAGAAACAGGAGGAGGCATTCAGCCCTTCGAGTCACCTCCGCCATCCATTATGATCATGGTTGATCATCCAGTTTAATAGCCTGATCCCACCTTCCCTGATATCTTATGATCCCCTTTACCCCAAGTGCTACATCTAACTGCTTCTTGAAAATATGCTCTGTTTTGCCCTCAACTGCTTTTTGTGGTAGCGAATTCCACGAGCTGATCACTCTCTGGGTGAAACAATTTCTTCTCATCTCAATCCTAAATGGTCTATCCTGTATTTTCAGATTGTGACCCCTGGTTCTGGACACCCCCACCACTGGAAACATCCTTCTTGCATCTACCCTGTCTGGTCCAATAGAATGTAGATTAATTTCTACCTCCTGTAGCATCTAATTCAGTTTTGATCACTGTACTGACAGAAGACATATAAGCTGAAAAAGGGTTGAAATAAATAAGTTTTTATATCAGTGAGGCAGAAAGAATGGTTACTTGAGATAACTCACCTCAGTAAGCAAAAGACAAACAGAATCCTGACATTTATTTTTAAATCATGAAAGATATGAAAGGTATGAATACGGATAAGTTGTTAGTGGGAACCAGAAAGAGATAACTAAGGAACATGGATGTAAGCTACTAAATCTGCAAGTTATCTGGTAATTATATTACCTTAACTATTATTATCAAATACAATCTATTTATTTTTTTGAATATTTTAATACAGTTTGTGTTCAGCAGACTGGATAGCAGAACTACAATGCAACATCAAGTAAAGGAGCAAAAACAGAAAATGCTGGAGAAGCTCAGCAGGTCTGACAGCAACTGTGGAGAGAGAATAGAGCCAACGTTTCGAGTCTCAAAAATCCTTCATCAGACCTGAAAGCAAAGAAAATCAGACAAGGTGTATAGAGTCATAGAGGTTTACAGCATCGAAACAGGCCCTTCGGCCCAACTTGTCCATGCCGCCCTTTTTTGTTTAAACCCCTAAGCTAATCCCAATTGCCTGCATTTGGCCCATATCCCTCTATACCCATCATACCCATGTAACTGTCTAAATGCTTTTTAAAAGACGAAATTGTACCCGCCTCTACTACTACCTCTGGCAGCTTGTTCCAGACACTCACCACCCTCTGTGTGAAAAATTGCCCCTCTGGACACCTTTGTTTCTCTCCCCTCTCACCTTAAGCCTATGCCCTCTAGTTTTAGACTCCCCTACTTTTGGAAAAGATATTGACTATCAAGCTGATCTGTGCCCCTCATTATTTTATAGACCTCTATAAGATCACCCCTCAGCCTTCTACCCTCCAGAGAAAAAAGTCCCAGTCTATCCAGCCTCTCCTTATAACTCAAACCATCAGGTCCGGGTAGCATCCTAGTAAATCTTTTCTGCACTCTTTATAATTTAGTAATTTCCTTTCTATAATAGGGTGACCAGAACTTTACACAGTATTCCAAGTGTGGCCTTACCAGTGTCTTGTACAACTTCAACAAGACGTCCCAACTTCTGTATTCAATGTTCTGACTGATGAAACCAAGCATGCTGAATGCCTTCTTCACCACTCTGTCCACCTGTGACTCCACTTTCAAGGAGCTATGAACATGTACCCCTAGATCTCTTTGTTCTGCAACTCTCCCCAACGCCCTACCATTAACTGAGTAAGTCCTGCCCTGGTTCAATCTACCAAAATGCATCATCTCGCATTTATCTAAATTAAACTCCATCTGCCATTCGTCAGCCCACTGGCCCAATTGATCAAGATCCTGTTGCAATCCGAGATAACTTTCTTCACTGTCCACTATGCCACCAACCTTGGTGTCATCTGCAAACTTATTAACCATGCCTCCTATATTCTCATCCAAATCATTAATATAAATGACAAATAACAGTAGATCCAGCACTGATCCCTGAGGCACACAACCCTCGACAACCACCCTCTAGCTTCTGTCACGAAGCCAATTTTGTATCCATTTAGATACCTCACCCTGGAACCCGTGAGATTTAACCTTATGCAACAACCTACCATGTGGTACCTTGTCAAAGGCCGAGTTAAAGTCCATATAGACAACATCAACTGCACTGCCCTCATCTACCTCCTTGGTTACCCCTTCAAAAAACTCAATCAAATTTGTGAGACATGATTTTCCACTCAAAGCCATGCTGACTGTCCCTAATCAGTCCTTGCATCTCTAAATGCCTGTAGATCCTAGCTCTCAAAATACCTTCCAACAACTTACCACCACAGATGTGAGGCTCACCGACCTGTAGTTCCCACGCTTTTCCCTGCAGCCCTTTTTAAACAAAGGCACAACATTTGCCACTCTCCAATCTTCAGGCACCTCACCTGTGACTATCGATGATTCAAATATCTCGGCTAGGGGACCTGCAATTTCCTCCCACAGTGTCCTGGGATACACGTCATCAGGTCCCGGGGATTTATCTCCCTTGATGCACTTTAAGACTTCCAGCACCTCCTTCTCTGTAATATGTACACTCCTCAAGACATCACTATTTATTTCCCCAAGTTCCCTAACATCCATGCTTTTCTCAACAGTAAATACGGATGAGAAATATTCATTTAGGATCTCATCCGTCCCCTGTGGATCCGCACATAGATGACCTTGTTAATCCTTAAGAGGCCTGACTCTCTCCCTTGTTACTCTTTTGTCCTTTATGTATTTGGAGAAGCTCTTTGGATTCTCCTTTGCCTTATCTGCCAAAACAATCTCGTCTCCCCTTTTTGCCCTCCTGACTTCTCTCTTAACTCTACTCCTACACCCGCTATACTCTTCAAGGGATTCACTTGATCCCAGCTGCCTATGCATGTCATGTGCCTCTTCTTCTTGACCAGGGCTTCAATATCCCGAGTCATCCAGGGTTCCCTACTTCTGCCAATCTTGCCCTTCACTCTAAGAGGAATGTGGTTACCCTGAACCCTGGTTAACACACTTTTGAAAGCCTACCACTTACCAGACGTCCCTTTGCCTTCCCACAGATTCCCCCAATTAACTTTTGAAAGTTCCTGCCTGATACCATCAAAATTGGCCTTGCCCCAATTTAGAATTTTAACTTTTGGGCCATAGCTATCTTAAAACTAAAGGAATTATGGTCACTGGTCCCAAAGTGATCCCTCACTAACACTTCTGTCACTTGCCCTTCCATATTTCCCAAGAGGAGGTCAAGTTTTGCTCCCTCTCTAGTCGGACCATCCACATACTGAATGAGAAATTCCTCCTGAATACACTCAACAAATTTCCCTCCATCCAACCCTCTACTACTATGGCTGTCCCAGTCAATGTTGGGAAAGTTAAAATCTCCGACTATTACCACCCTATTTTTCTTGGAGCTATCTGTAATCTCCTTACATATTTGCTCCTCAATTTCCCGCCGACTATTTGGAGGCCTACAACCCTATCAAAGTGATTTCCCCCTTATTTCTCAGTTCTACCCATATAGACTCAGTGGCTGAACCCTCGGATATATCCTCTCTCAGTATGGCCGTGATGTTTTCCCTAATCAAAAGTGCAACTCCCCCTCCTCTCTTACCTCCTGTTCTATCTTTCCTATAGCATCTGTACCTTGGAACATTGAGCTGCCAGTCCTGTCCCTCCCTTAGCCATGTTTCAGTCCCACATACCCATCCATGCCCTGAGTTCATCTGCCTTGCCCGTCAAGCCTCTTGCATTGAAATAAATGCAGTTAATCTGGACTTCCTTTGCTCTCTATCTTGCTTTTGCCTGATCTGTCTGGTACTAGGCTTACTGACAATGTCTTTACTACTTAATGTGCTCTCTTTAACTTCTGTGCTCTCCTCAAACTTCTCTTCTGTTTCCCTACTGCTTTGGGTCCCACCCCCCTGCCAAACTAGTTTAAACCCTCCCGAGTGGCTCTAGCAAATCTCCCCACCAGGATGTTAGTCCCCCTCCAGTTCAAGTGTAATCTGTCCCTTTGAACAGGTCACCCCTTCCCCAGAAAAGATCCCAATGATCCAAAAATCTAAATCCCTGCCCCCTGCACCAGCTCTCAAGCCATGCATTAATCTGCCTAATCTTCCTATTCCTACTCTCACTAGTATGTGGAACCGGTAGTAGTCCAGAAATTACTACCTTCGAGGTCCTGCACTTTCTGCCTAACTCTCTATATTCACACTTCAGGACCTCATCCCTTTTCCTACCTATGTTGTTGGTACCAATATGTACAACGACCATTTTTACTATGAGGGTGGCGGATGGAAAGTGCTGTAATTGGACAAAGCAAATGTAAATGGTGATGAGAAAGGCTGAGAAAGGCGCTAAAAGAGTCGATTAAGTGATCGGAATGTGTGAATACTTTCAACTCTGATGAAGGGTCATTCAGACTGGAAACATGGGCTCTATTCTCTCTCCACAGATGCTGTCAGACCTGCTGAGTTTCTCCAGCATTTTCTGTTTCAGTTTCAGATTCCAGCATCCTCAGTATTTTGCCTCTATCAAGTAAGGAGTACAGGTTTGTTATTAAAGTCAAAGGGATTGGCAAATCTTTGAACTTTAAAGATAAGATAAGCTCCACGGACTCAATTTTGTACATTCACAGTAACCACCTTATATTGTCTGGCTTTCAAATTTCTCGCATCCTTTCCTGAAAGTGCTAGCCGGCTGGAGTAGAGTCACATGGATAGCCCCCAAAGTTTAACCCAAATGATTCTTCCTCAAGTGTGAACTTGAACTTTGTGGCCTTGAAATTCGATTGCACCTGATTCCAGAGTTCAGCAGCAGTTCAAGAAGGCAGTTTACCAGCACCTCTTCAAGGGCATTTCGGAATAGGCAGCCACTGGTGGCCTTGCCAGCTACGCTCTTGTCCCATGAACAAAAAAAAACTGCCTCTTGAAGAAGAGGTCGATTCTGGCTACAGAGCAAGAAATGTTGTCAAACAACAACTTTCATTAACATAATTGTATGGAATATATAACAGAAAACGGGTGATTTGGCTCAAGCAGCCCACCCTGGAATTTATGCTCCTTTCAAGCCTCCAGCTACCCTTCCTCATCTCGCAGTATCATTGTTGCAGGGCTATTGGCATTCAACCATTTATCTTGTTCATTGTTCCCTTCAAGTAGCCAGACCAATTTTCAGAGTTTTAAATCAGCTGTTTATTATGCAAGCTATAGCCAGGACCCTAGCATGCTAGTTGGTGGCAAGCATGAGTCCTGAATACAGGTTTACACAAATAAATATATTTCCACATTTGATTACAAGTTATTAATATATACCAATCAAAGGGTTGCATTTGTATAGGAGTTATCTCTATCCACTCGCAACAATTGGTTAGGGTTACATCATGCATAAGATACAACTGTTAAAGACCAATCACAATACATATATGTGGTTCTTAATAATAATTCCAATCAGTGTAGAAAGTTTGACTATGCTAATTGACCTAATTTATTATTGTCACAGGTTATCCTTAACATCCTAGCTTGTGTCTAGGTTTGTAGGTATCAGTTATCACTTCCATGCCCAGATCTCTTTATTAATGAATTATTTCTATGATTTCTATGATTTCTATGATCTCAGAATAAGGGTCTTTGTTAGATAAATAAACCTATATTCTGTGGTTGCCTTCATTGTAAGAAGGGCTTGGCACTTATCTAGGTCTGCTTTAATAAAGGCCTGTGGTTTTTCTCAAAGCAGCTTATGTGATTTTTAAACTTGTGTGATTATTAAGCCCTTCAATCATCATAACCCTCATATGCTTATCCAACTTGCTTTTAAATGTATCTATATTATTCACCTCAACTATTTGCTGTGGGAAAGAGTTTCACACCCTCACCATTCAATGGGTAAAGGGGTTTCTTCTAAATTCCCTCTTTGATTTATTGGTAACTATTTTATATTCATTAGCTCTAGTTTTTGCTCTTCCCCGCCAATGGAACCATTCACATTTTATCAACTCTGTCAAAACCTTTCAGAATTTCATAGACTTCAATTAGATTAGCCCTCAGTTTTCTTGTTTCAAGGGAAGAGAGATCCATCCTATTCATCCTTTCCTGGTAGGTGTGATGTTGCAGCTTAGTATTTTCCTTGTAAATCACTTTGGTAGTTTCTCCAGTGTCTTTATATTATTTCTATAATGCGGACACCAAAACCATACATGGTGTTTAAAGTGTGGTCCAACCTAGGTTCAATGCAAACTTAGCATGACTTCTCCACTTTTCAACTCTATCCCGCTAGAAATAAACTGTAATTCTTAATTTGTTATAGTTATGTCCTTATGGACCTATGTTGTCTCTTCGAGAGATTTGTATATCTGTACACCCAGATCCCTTTGCTTCTGCGCCACATTTAGATTTTTAATTCCTAATTAATATGTGATCTCCTTTGTTCCTTAGCAAAGTGTAAAGCTTCTATGTTGAAATTCATTTGTCAATTATATGCCCATATGGCGAACTTAGAAATACTTTCTAGTCAATTGTCGCATTCCTCCTCAGTTTTGACTATTCTTCCCTACACGGCGTCATCAGCAAATCAAGAAATTGTGATTTTGATTCCAAAGTCAACATCATTAATATTAATTGTGAACAATAGTGGTCCCCGTATTTCTTCTTGTAGGATCCCACTTCCTACCCTCTGTATAGCTGCCCTTTAGCCAAACTCTCTGTTTTCTGTCTTGCAGGCAGCTGGCTTTTAATTCTGCTACATCTCCCTAACTCTGTATGCTCTAATTTTATTCAATAATCTTTTCTGGGCTACCTTATTGAAGGCATTTTAGAAAGCCAGATACATTACATCCACGACAGTATCCTGATTTACTCTCGCTGGTACCTTTTCAAAGAGTTCAGTGAGCTTGACCAGGCAAGACTTTCCATTTTGAAATTCATGATAACTATTTATTATCATACATTTGTTTTCTATTTTCTTCCAAATTGCACATTTAACGTAGTACAATGTTCCAAGGTGCTTCTCAGGACAAAAATTTACAAGGAAGACTTTAAGACAAATGACCAAAAATGCAGTCAAATAGGTAGGCTCTAGAAGGCAAGAGAAGCATTGAGATTTAAAAAGAGAAGTTCAGAACTTTGGACCAAGATGCCTGAGGGCACATCGCCAATTATAAGATGAAGAAAGTGAATCTGAAGAAACAGACAAACTGGCGATTAACATCGATATAGTTAGTGATTGAACCCTTTAAACACACTGCTGAAGGAATTTTCCAACTTGTTAGCACTATGAATTTCAGAGCTAGGCCATGTCATAAAAGATCTTAAAACAAATGTAAGACTGTTACTTAAATAATTTATTCTTTGTTTTATTTATTTCAGGCCACCTACTATTTTGAATATCCAGATCCATTTACCATCTGACAATATGTGTGACGCTAATGATTTCTAGGCCATTGTTTCTGCAGGCGATCCATGAGCAGTAGATTAGCTGAAGTCAATCCTGTGCTTACTAAATAGGTCTAACCAAATATTTGTCACTGGATAGCAATTAAGGCCAGAAATTTTAAAAGTGAGATCAGCTAACTCACCATAGTTCAGCCACCAAAATGCGATACCTCTGGTTCATGTGGCTAAGTTTCATATTGGGCAGAGCAATTAGCAACTGAGCCACTCTCCTTTTTATCCTTTACTCCAACAAACATAAGACCTTCACTCTGAAATTCCTCCATCCTGGTGGCATCAAGCTGCTGTAATCAGGAGAGGCTAGGAGGAATTTGGGGCAGAACATGGAATTCTTGGAGTTCCATCAATCATCATTGGATTGCTGCTCCGCTCATGCTTTCCCTCACAGAATCATAGAATCCCTACAATGCAAAAGGAGGCCATTCAGCCCATCGAGTCTGCACCGACCAAAATCCCACTCAGGTCCTATCCCCGTAACCTCACATATTTACCCTGCTAATCCCCTGACACTAGGGTCAATTTAGCAAGACCAATCAACCTAACCCACACATCTTTGGACTGTGGGAGGAAACCGGAGCACCCGGAGGACACCCATGCAGACACAGGAAGAATGTGCAAACTTCACACAGACAGTGACCTGAGGCCAGAATTGAACCTGGGTCAATGTGAGGCTAACCACTGTGCCACCGTGCCGCCCATAAATTCCTCAACTCGCTGCTGCTCTGCACTTCTTGCTGGGTCTTCCGAGCCTACCTTTCCCAGAAACATGGAGCAGAGTAGCCCCCCAAGAACTCTGTCACAGTGCTGTAGGGTTAGGGGGAAGACAATATCTTTCTACAGCACTAACTTCTCTATGTTAAGTTTAAAGTGTGACTGTTAGTGGGTGAATGACTGAATGGGTAGGGTGGCAAGGAGGATAGGTAGTTGCAGGTAAGTGGTTAAGGTGAGTAAGGTAGGTGAGTAGGTCAGCAGATATTCTGGTTGTGTAGGGAGTAGTTAAGTTGGGGGCTCGGCAGGTCAGGTCAGAGAGTGGTCAAGTAGTCAGTTCTCGTTGGGGACGGGGGGGGTGTAGTCGGATGTTTGTGAGGAACAGCATAGTCAGTGTTAATCAGTAAGACGTCTCACAACACCAGGTTAAAGTCCAACAGGTTTATTTGGTAGCACAAGTCACTAGCTTTCAGAGCGCTGCTCCTTCATCAGGTGAGTGGGATTTCAGTTCACAAATAGGGCATATAAAGACACAAACTCAATTTACAAAATAAGGGAATAAGGTAAGAGAATGCTTACCTGAAGATCAGAGGCTGAATGCCCGTGACCACTGAAGTGTTCCCCAACAGGTGATTGTCGAGCGGTGTTCATTCATCCATTGTCGTAGCATCTGCATGGTCTCCCCAATGTACCATGCCTCGGGACATCCTTTCCTGCAGCGTATCAGGTAGACAACGTTGGCCGAGTTGCAAGTGTATGTACCATGTACCTGGTGGATGGTGTTCTCACGTGAGATGATGGCATCCGTGTCGATGATCTGACATGTCTTGCAGAGGTTGCTGTGGCAGGGTTGTGTGGTGTCGTGGTCACTGTTCTCCTGAAGGCTGGATAGTTTGCTGCGGACAATGGTCTGTTTGAAGTTATGCGGTTGTTTGAAGGCAAGAAGTGGGGGTGTGGGGATGGCTTTGGCAAGATGTTTGTCTTCATCGATGACATGTTGAAGGCTCCGGAGAAGATGTCGTAGCTTCTCCACTCCAGGGAAGTACTGGACGACGAAGGGTACTCTGTCCGCCGTGTCCTGTGTTTGTCTTCTGAGGAGGTCGGTGCGGTTTTTCGCTGTGGCGCGTCGGAACTGTCGATCGATGAGTCGAGCACCATATCCTGTTCTTATGCGGGCATCTTTCAGCGTCTGGAGATGTGTGTTGCAATCCTCCTCATCTGAGCAGACCCTGTGTATACGGAGAGCTTGTCCGTAGGGGATGGCTTCTTTAATGTGTTTGGGGTGGATGTGGAGAAGAGGAGCATCGTGAGGTTATCCGTGGGCTTGCGGCACAGTGAAGTGCTGAGGTGAACGTCCTTGATGACCGTACACACAGGATCTGCTCAGATGAGGAGGATCGCAACAGACACCCCCAGACGCTGAAAGATACCCTCAAAAGAACAGGATGTGGCGCTCGACTCATCGATCGACAGATCCGACGCGCCACAGCGAAAAATCGCACCGACCTCCTCAGAAGACAAACACAGGACACGGCGAACAGAGTACCCTTCGTCGACCAGTACTTCCCCGGAGCGGAGAAGCTACGACATCTTCTCCGAAGCCTTCAACATGTCATCGATGAAGACGAACATCTCGCCAAGGCCATCCCCACACCCCTACTTCTTGCCTTCAAACAACCACACAACCTCAATCAGATCATTGTCCTCAGCAAACTACCCAGCTTCAGGAGAACAGTAACCACGACACCGCACAACCCTGCCACAGCAACCTCTGCAAGACATTCCGGATCATCGGCATGGATGCCATCATCTCACGTGAGAACACCATCCACCAGGTACACGGTACATACTGTTGCAACTCGGCCAACATTGTCTACCTGATACGCTGCAGGAAAGGATGTCCCGAGGCATGGTACATTGGAGAGACCATGCAGACGCTACGACAACAGATGAATGAACACTGCTCGGCAATCACCAGGCAAGAATGTTCTCTTCCTGTTGGGGAACACTTCAGCGGTCACGGGCATTCGGCCTCTGATCTTCGGGTAAGTGTTCTCCAAGGCAACCTTCACGACACACGACAACGCAGAGTCGCTGAGCAGAGACTGATAGCCAAGTTCCGCACACATGAGGACGGCCTCAACCGGGATCTTGGGTTCATGTCACACTATCTGTAACCCCCACGACTTGTAAAATCTCACTAACTGTCCTGGCTGGAGACAAGACACATCTTTTTAACCTGTGCTTAACCCTCTCTCCACTCATATTGTCTGTACCTTTAAGACCTGATTACCTGTAAAGACTCGCATTCCAACCATTATTTTGTAAATTGAGTTTGTGTCTTTATCTGCCCTGTTTGTGAACAGAACTCCCACTTGCCTGACGAAGGGGCAGCGCTCCGAAAGCTAGTGGCTTGTGCTACCAAATAAACCTGTTGGACTTCAACCTGGTGTTGTGAGACTTCTTACTGTGTTTACCCCAGTCCAATGTCGGCATCTCCACATCTGTGTTAATCAGGTCAGGTCAGAGGGTGGTCAGGGTCAATTAGGGGTCGGGGGTTAGTCAGGTGGTCAAGAGGGTAGTCGGGTTTCATTGGGTGTGATCAAGGGGTGGGGGGTTGGGAGTAGTGATCAGGGGAACAGAGGGGTTAATGATGGAGTCAGGGAGGGGTCGGTGGCAATCAGGGGGGTCAGTTTGTGTGATTGGGGAAGGTCAAATTCTGTAGTTATCCAGAAGTTAGATTAGGTTTTAATCTGTCAAACATTTCCTGGGTAACTATCCAGGTAAGTCCATCAGAACTATCCAATATCACCAACTCTAACTCTGACATTCGCTGAGTATCCCGGAGAGCAGGGAAGGTTTGAAGTTAAATCTCCCACATCAAAGACTTCCACAGGGTCACAAAGGGCATCCTGTGTCCTACATCCAGTCTGGATGATCTGGAGGCCAGAAGATTTGGGCCAATTATTCTCATGAATGTAAAACTGCTCAGTCCAAAATGTCACTCCCCGCAGTAATGAGGGAGAGGTTAGGCCAAGAAAGTGCTACCGTCGTTGCTAATATACAAAATTCCCTAATACCCGTTTTTGGCTCATAATTGTAATAAATGATGTCACATGAACTAACATTGTAATCTCACAATAATTGTTATCTATGGAATATACGGTATCAGTTTTATTGCTTCCTAGTAATTATTATGAAATTATTTTTTGCAGTTAATCCTCACAAAACTCAAGCAGTCACAACAAAACGTGCTGCATTAGAATATTTGCGGCTTTGCTCCTGCGATACCATCATGCTTTTCCCATTTATTTTTAATCATTGAATCCTTTTCATTTACATTTTTTTTTAAGTTTGTTTATTCGTGTCACAAGTAGGCTTACATAAACACTGCAGTGAAGTTACTGTGAAAGTTGCCACACTCCGGCGCCTGTTCGGGTACACTGAGGGGGAATTTAACATGGCCAATGCACCTAACCAGCACGTCTTTCAGACTGTGGGAGGAAACCCATGCAGACAACATGCAAACTCCACACAGGAGTTAGTTATGATCTTTCAAAAGTCACTGGAGTCAGGGAAAGTCCCAGAGGATTGGAAAATCGCTGTTGTAACCCCACTGTTCAAGAAGGGAACAAGAAAAAAGATGGAAAATTATAGGCCAATTAGCCTAACCTCAGTTGTTGGCAAAATTCTAGAATCCATCGTTAAGGATGAGATTTCTAAATTCTTGGAAGTGCAGGGTCGGATTAAGACAAGTCAGCATGGATTTAGTAAGGGGAGGTCGTGCCTGACAAACCTGTTAGAGTTCTTTGAAGAGATAACAAATAGGTTAGACCAAGGAGAGCCAATGGATGTTATCTATCTTGACTTCCAAAAGGCCTTTGACAAGGTGCCTCACGGGAGACTGCTGAGTAAAATAAGGGCCCATGGTATTCGAGGCAAGGTACTAACATGGATTGACGATTGGCTGTCAGACAGAAGGCAGAGAGTTGGGATAAAAGGTTCTTTCTCAGAATGGCAACCGGTGACAAGTGGTGTCCCGCAGGGTTCAGTGTTGGGGCCACAGCTGTTCTCTTTATATATTAACGATCTAGATGACGGGACTGGGAGCATTCTGGCCAAGTTTGCCGATGATACAAAGATAGGTGGAGGGGCAGGTAGTATTGAGGAGGTGGGGAGGCTGCAGAAAGATTTAGACAGTTTAGGAGAGTGGTCCAAGAAGTGGCTGATGAAATTCAACGTGGGCAAGTGCGAGGTCGTACACTTTGGAAAAAAGAATAGAGGCATGGACTATTTTCTAAACGGTGACAAAATTCATAATGCTAAAGTGCAAAGGGACTTGGGAGTCCTAGTCCAGGATTCTCTAAAGGTAAACTTGCAGGTTGAGTCCGTAATTAAGAAAGCAAATGTAATGTTGTCATTTATCTCAAGAGGCTTGGAATACAAAAGCAGGGATGTACTTCTGAGGCTTTATAAAGCACTGGTTAGGCCCCATTTGGAGTACTGTGAGCAATTTTGGGCCCCACACCTCAGGAAGGACATACTGGCACTGGAGCGGGTCCAGCGGAGATTCACACGGATGATCCCAGGAATGGTAGGCCTGACATACGATGAACGTCTGAGGATCGTGGGATTATATTCATTGGAGTTTAGGAGGTTGAGGGGAGATCTGATAGAAACTTACAAGATAATGAACGGCTTAGATAGGATGGACGTAGGGAAGTTGTTTCCATTAACAGGGGAGACTAGGACGCGGGGGCACAGCCTTAGAATAAAAGGGAGTCACTTTAGAACAGAGATGAGGAGAAATTTCTTCAGCCAGAGAGTGGTGGGTCTGTGGAATTCATTGCCACAGAGGGCTGTGGAGGCCGAGACGTTGAGCGTCTTCAAGACAGAAATTGATAAATTCTTGATTTCTCGAGGAATTAAGGGCTATGGGGAGAGAGCGGGTAAATGGAGTTGAAATCAACCATGATTGAATGGTGGAGTGGACTCGATGGGCCGAATGGCCTTACTTCCGCTCCTATGTCTTATGGTCTTATGGTCTTATAGGCAGTGACCCGAGCCAGGAATTGAACCCGGGTCCCTGGCGCTGTGAGACACCAGTGCTAACCATTGTGCCACTGTGTTATTTATTTTCTGTCCTCTCTCTAGGTAAATGGGTTTTATCAGTCCTAAATTAGCCGAGAATATGTTATTGTTTTCTGTGGTTATGAATTGTTGTTGAGATATTGCTGAAGTCAGTCAGAAACAACCTCGCCTGGCATATTCCCGACTCTGCAATTACCACCAAGCCAAGGGAACAATGTAGAGTGCAGGGGGGCATGCTAGGAGCAGCTGCAGGCAAAACCTAAAAATGAGATGGGATTTTCCAGTCTCACATGCCCCAAAACCGGAAAATCCCACCTGAGGTCAACGGACCTTTCCATGGTCTGCCCCTCATCCACTCCAATTCCCATGGCAGGTGGGACAATGAATTCGCCCCAAAGTGTCAGCCTGGTGAAGCTACAAAACAGGACTACTTGCATGCCAAACAGCGAAAACAGAATGCAATGAACAAAGCGAAGCCATCCCACAACCAACCGATGAAGCATTTGCAATAATCTTCAGCCAGAAGTGTCATTTGGATTATCCATCTCGGCCTCCTCCTGAGGTCCACAGCTTCACAGACGTCAAGTCTTCAGCCAATTTGATTCATTCCATGTGACACCAAAAAACTGTTGAAGGCATTGAATACTGCAAAGGTTATGGGTCCAGACAATATTCCGACAATAGTACTGAGGTCTTTTGCTCCAGAACTTACTGTGCTTTTAGCCAAGCTGCTTCAGTAGACTTACAACACTGGCATCTATCCAGAAATGTGGAAAATTGCCTTGGTATGTCCTGTCCACAAAAGGTGGGACAAATCCAATCCACCGATTACAGATCTATCAGTCTGCAATCAATCATCAGCAAAGTGATGGAAAGTGTAGACAACAACGCTATCAAGCGGCACTTACTAAGCAATACATGCACACAGATGCTCAGTTTGGGTTCCGCCAGGGTCACTCAGCTTCTGACCTCAATACAGTCTTAGTCCAAAGCTAGACAAAAGAGCTGAACTCGAGGTGAGGTGAAAATAACTGCTCTTGACATCAAGGCCTTATCTGACTGAGTATGGCATCAAGGAGCCCAAGCAAAACTGGAGTCACTGAATACTGAGGCAGTCCATGCCCTTTTGCAGCATGACCTGGATAAGATTCAAGCTTGGGCTATTAAGAGGCAAGTAATATTCACGCCTCACAAGTACCAGGCAATGACCATCTTCAACAAGAGACATTCAAGCCATCTTCCCTTGACATTCAATGGCATTATCAACATTGGAAAACTCCACTAAAAATGTCCTGGTGGTTACCATAAACCAGAAGGTGAATTGGAGTACCATATAAATACTGTGGCTACAAGAGCAGATCAGAGGTCAGGGAATTCTGCGGAGAGTAATGTATCTCTTGGCACCCAAAGCCTATCCACCATCTACAAGACAAAAGTCAGGAGTGTGTGGCGGAATATTTTCCATTTGCCTGGATGAGTGCAGCACCAACAACACTCTGGAAGTTCGACACCGTCCAAAAGCAGCCCACTTGATTTGCACCTCCAACATCCATTCATTCCACCACCAAAGCACAGTGACAACATTGTGTACCAGCAACAAGATGTGCTGTAGCAACTCCCCCAAGGCTCCTTCAATAGCACCTTCCAAACCTGTGGTGTCTACCGCCTGGAAGGATAAGGGCAGCAGATGCACACAACACCACCACCTGCAAGCTCCGCTGCAAGCCACTTACCATCCTGACTTGCAGCTATATCACCGTTCCTTCACAGCCACTGGGTCAAAATCCTGGAACTCCCTGCCTAACAACACTGTGGGTGTACTTACACCACAGGCACTGCGGCAATTCATGAAGGAACTTGCCACCACCTGCTCAAGGGAAATTGGGATAGGCAATAAATGTTGGCCTCACTAGTGATGAAAGAATGAAAAAAAAATATTGAGTCATAGAGGTTTACAGCATGGAAACAGGCCCTTTGGCCCAACTTGTCCATGCCACCCAGAATATTGGTCTAATGATGTTGTATGATTGGGAGAAACAAAAATCTATTGAAATTTTGACAGTGCTGCAGACATGGCAACAAGAAAATAACCTGAGTAATGGCATTATTGAGACATCTTTCATACTTCAAGAAAAATAAATTCCAATTGAGTTTCAATAAAAGAGAAAAAAATGGTGTCAATGCGTTTTGCTGGTTTCCTGGTTGTTAAATGCTCAGGAAGAGATTGGGGATGGGCGGTGGATTTAGTGGTGGTGAATATTCTTAATGAAATAATGAGGTAAAATTGAATCAGCAGGATCACTTGGTGCAGCAACTAATGAACAAGTGGAGCTACTATTCATTGTCTCTGAATAATAAGGTCTCATTTTAGGTTGCAGGCATTACAGCAAGAGTGGGCCTTAACTGATGGTAAATTTGAGTTCATTGACCTGAATGATAAATCTTTCAAACTTGGAAATTCAAAAGAACATAAAGAAGATATTTACTTGCTGCTTTACCTATTTACTTCATAAAGTGTCACTTTTAATAAGGTAATTAAGAACCATATAAATGTTGTTCTATAGACAGCTCCAGTATTTTATTTTCTGCAGTTATCTGGGGTTGTATTTAAACTGCTTTGCACTCTACTTTGAACACAATGACAAAAGGAACATCTGGATCAGTATTTGACAAGTGACCAGGTGATGTTTGACTGGTTGGTTGGCATACTGCAATGTGTGAAGTGAATATCCAAGAATCTCACACAGCTTCAAGATGAATGAAAAGGCAAAAGGTAATGTTCACATGATTAATATCAGCGTAACCTACTGGAAACATCTGGAAGTTGAAACAGTCATTAACAGCAAGAGATTTGACATTTACAAATGCAGCCTACTTACGGGTCACAGACTAATGCATGTTCAGGGCAGCAGTTAACAGAATGGGGAAAACGGGAGCAAACAGACTTCCAGTTTAGCACAGTTCTATCATTTATCTAAGCTGGGGGAGAGAAAACTCTTCTCTCTGATGGCATTCCTCAGAGCTTCATTCTATTATTAATCAAAACTGTTAATCCATCAATCATGTTGAGATTGCTTTTCAAGCTATTATCTGAATATTATTATGCCTGTATTCTTACATATTGTTCAATATGTATATGACTTATCATAAACTATCATTTTCCCCACCATCAATATGTACACCTAGTTGTCTTGTTAGAATATTAGCAGTGAAAATTACATCTAGTTTTTAGCAAGGTCTTTTACACAGAGCGTGGATAATCTTGATTTGATTTGATTTATTATTGTCACATGTATTAACATACAGTGAAAAGTATTGTTTCTTGCGCGCTATACAGACAAAGCATATCGTTCATAGAGAAAGAAATGAGAGAGTGCAGAATGTAGTGTTACAGTCATAGCTAGGGTGTAGAAAAAGATCTACTTAATCCAAGGTCATTCAAATGTCTAACAGCAGCAGGGAAGAAGCTGTTCTTGAGTCGATTCGTACGTGACCTCAGACTTTTGTATCTTTTTCCCGACGGAAGAAGGTGGAAGAGAGAATGTCCAGTGTGCATGGGGACTTTATTATGCTGGTTGTTTTGCTGAGGCAGTGGGAAGTGTAGACAGAGTCAATGGATGGGAGGCTGGTTTGCGTGATGGATTGGGCTACATTCACGACCTTTTGTAGTTCCTTGCGGTCTTGGACAGAGCAGGAGCCATACCAAGCTGTGATACAGCCAAAAAGAATGCTTTCTATGGTGCATCTGTAAAAGTTGTTAAGAGTCATAGCTGACATACCAAATTTCCTTCGTCTTCTGAGAAAGTAGAGGCGTTGGTGGCTTTCTTAACTATAGTGTTGACATGGGGGGACCAGGACAGGTTGTTGGTGATCTGGTCACCTAAAAGCTTGAAGCTCTCAACTCTTTCTACTCCACCCCCGTTGATGTAGACAGGGGCATGTTCTCCTTTACGCTTCCTGAAGTTGATGACAATCTCCATTGATTTGTTGACATTGAGGGAGAGATTATTGTTGCCGCACAAGTTCACCAGATTCTCTATCATATTCCTGCACTCTGTCTCATCATTGCTTGAGATCCGGCCCACTACGGGCGGCACGGTAGCACAGTGGTTAGCACTGCTGCTTCACAGCTCCAGGGTCCTGGGTTCAATTCCCGGCTCGGGCCACTGTCTGTGTGGAGTTTGCACATTCTCCTCGTGTCTGCGTGGGTTTCCTCCGGGTGCTCCGGTTTCCTCCCACAGTCCAAAGATGTGCGGGTTAGGTTGATTGGCCATGTTAAATTGCCCCTTAGTGTCCTGAGATGCGTAGGTTAGAGGAATTAGTGGGTAAAATATGTAGGAATATGGGAGTAGCGTCTGGGTGGGATTGTGGTCGGTGCAGACTCGATGCGCCGAATGGCCTCTTTCTGTACTGTAGGGTTTCTATGATTTCTACGGTGGTGTCATCAGCAAACTTGAAAATCGAATTGGAAGGGAATTTGGCCACACAGTCATAGGTGTATAAGGAGTATAGTAGGGGGCTGAGAACACAGCCTTGTGGGGCACCAGTGTTGAGAATGATCATGGAGGAGGTGTTGTTGCCTATCCTTACTGATTGTGGTCTGTGAGTTAGGAAGTTCAGGATCCAGTCACAGAGGGAGGAGCTGAGGCCCAGGCCACGGAGTTTGGAGATGAGTTTCGTGGGAATAATGGTGTTGAAGGCTGAGCTGTAGTCAATAAATAGGAGTCTGACATAGGTGTCCTTGTTATCTGTAATGAGATGTAATCCATAAAAGATCTATGTTAAATAATTAACAGAAACAGGCTCTGTGGAATTAAAAGGCAAGTGATGGAGATGGTTAACTTTTTTATAAACCATCCATGCCACAGTATATTTAACTGCAACAAACAAATTATACACTATAAGTTATTCAGACTTGCATACTTTAAGTTGTTTCTTTTAAAAATAGAACATATTGGACTAAAGTGTTTGACTTCAGCTGAATTTTTGCCGGGAATCTGCAGTTTTGGTGGAGCCCAGATCCCACTTCACCTGAGTTTCCCCACTAATTGAGTTCAGGTATTGTGTGCTTCTTAAGCCTTTGAAGTTGAAGAACGATTTTGGGAGTATCATCTGCTACCTAATAATTTTTACACCCTATTAATTATGTAATTACTTAAGAATCAGAGTTAGGGAAAGTACTGCAGAGAATTATGGAATGATTACAGCACAGAAGGAGACCATCATATCCATGCCTGCTCTTTGCTGGAACAACTCAGCTGGTCCCATTCACCCCTTAGCCTTGCAGTGGTGTTCCACAAGGATCAGTGCTGGGACCTCTGTTGTTTGTAATATTTATAAATGACTTGGAAGAAATCATAGCTGGTCTGATTAGCAAGTTTGCAGATGATACTAAGATTGCTGGAGTTGTGGATAGTGATGAAGATTGTCAGAGAATACAGCAGGATATAGAGAGGCTGGAAAATTGGGCGGAGAAATGGCAGATGGAATTTAATCCGGACAAATGCGAGGTGATGCATTTTGGTAGATCCAATTCAGGTGGGAGCAATAAAATAAATGTCAGGACTATCAGGAGCATGGACACACAGAGAGATCTGGGAGTACAGGTCCACAGATGCATAAAAGTGGCAGCACAGGTGGAAAAGGTGGTGAAGAAAGCATATGGCATGCTTGCCTTCATCGGACAGGGCATCGAGTATAAAAGTTGGCAAATTATGTTACAGTTATATAAAATGTTGATTAGGCCACATTTGGAATACTGTTTCCGATTCTGGTCACCACACTACCAGAAGAATGCGGAGGCTTTGGAGGGAGTACAGAAAAGGGTTTACATGGATGTTGCCTGGTATGGAGGGTATTAGCTATGAAGAGATATTGAATAAACTGTGATTGTTCTCCCTGGAAAGACAGAGGCTGAGGGGTAACCTGATAGAAGTTTATAAAATGATGAGAGATATAGATAGGGTGAACAGTTGGAAGCTTTTTCCCAGGGCAGAAATGACAATTGCAAGGGGACACAAGTTCAAGGTAAGGAGGAAAAGGTTCAATAGAGATGCGCGGGGAAAGTTTTTTATAAAAGGGGGGTGTGGGGGCCTAGAATGCACTGCCAAGTGAGGTGGTTGAGGCAGACACATTAGCAACATTTGAGACTTATCTGGATAGACACATGAACAGGCAGGGTACAGAGGGATACAGGCGGTTGATCTAGCCAGGACAATGTGATTGGTGCAGGCTTGGCGGGCCAAAGGACCTGTTCCTGTGCTGTACTGTTCTTTGTTCTTTATGTAGTTGAAGGAATGTAACTGTAGTAAATGGGTTTTTTTTGAATGAGAGTGCTTTTTCAATATAGTCAAGTTTGCAATAGACACTTAGAACTTTATTTTCTAGTACCTTATTTATTTAATACATGCATGAGTCCTGAGTTCTGCCTATGGTGGATACTAGGTGAGTTGCCGTTGTAGATGTTAGGGCAAAGGGTTGGCATGAGTTGGCACTAAGTTGGCATATGTACTATAAAAGGGTATGGGGGCATAAGTTTGTATTGGGGCTATCAAGGGTCATGGATGGGTGGAGGAGGATAGGTTGGCATAGGGACTATAAAGGGTGACAGGGTTGAGAGGGAGGAGGTACATAGGCTGCCAAGGTGGATGTGAGTGTGTGGACAGGGGGCATGAGGTGGCCTGGATTGGCAAGGATGGGCCGCGTGTGGGCTGGACTGATGTCTTTATTTTTAAACCTTGGGCACAATGCAGGAGTCTCAAGGTGGGCCTGCACCCCCACCACCTCCCCCCCGCCCCCCCCACCCCCCCCCCCCACACACACACACACACACACACACACCAGCCACCTACCTCTATCCCCAGACCAAAACCAGTATGTAGGTTACTGATTTTAAAGGTTGTGTTTGCAGAGCTGGGAATTGTCCTGTCTCTGTGCACCCAACCTCGGAGCGAAAATCTTGGCCTAAATCTCCCATAACAGTACATAGAACATAGAACAGTACAGCACAGAACAGGCCCTTCAGCCCACGATGTTGTGCCGAGCTTTATCTGAAACCAAGATCAAGCTATCCCACTCCCTATCATCCTGGTGTGCTCCATGTGCCTATCCAATAACCGCTTAAATGTTCCTAAAGTGTCTGACTCCACTATAACTGCAGGCAGTCCATTCCACACCCCAACCACTCTCTGCGCAAAGAACCTACCTCTGATATCCTTCCTATATCTCCCACCATGAACCCTATAGTTATGCCCCCTTGTAATAGCTCCATCCACCCGAGGAAATAGTCTTTGAACGTTCACTCTATCTATCCCCTTCATCATTTTATAAACCTCTATTAAGTCTCCCCTCAGCCTCCTCCGCTCCAGAGAGAACAGCCCTAGCTCCCTCAACCTTTCCTCATAAGACCTACCCTCCAAACCAGGCAGCATCCTGGTAAATCTCCTCTGCACTCTTTCCAGCGCTTCCACATCCTTCTTATAGTGAGGTGACCAGAACTGCACACAATATTCCAAATGTGGCCTCACCAAGGTCCTGTACAGTTGCAGCATAACCCCACGGCTCTTAAACTCCAACCCCCTGTTAATAAAAGCTAACACACTATCGGCCTTCTTCACAGCTCTATCCACTTGAGTGGCAACCTTTAGAGATCTGTGGATATGGACCCCAAGATCTTTCTGTTCCTCCACAGTCTTCAGAACCCTACCTTTGACCCTGTAATCCACATTTAAATTAGTCCTATCAAAATGAATCACCTCACATTTATCAGGGTTAAACTCCATTTGCCATTTTTCAGCCCAGCTTTGCATCCTATCTATGTCTCTTTGCAGCCTACAACAGCCCACCACCTCATCCACTACTCCACCAATCTTGGTGTCATCAGCAAATTTACTGATCCACCCTTCAGCCCCCTCCTCTAAGTCATTAATAAAAATCACAAAGAGCAGAGGACCAAGCACTGATCCCTGTGGCACTCCGCTAGCAACCTGCCTCCAGTCCGAACATTTTCCATCCACCACCACCCTCTGTCTTCGATCAGATAGCCAGTTACCTATCCAATCTGCCAACTTTCCCTCTATCCCACAGCTCCTTACTTTCATCATAAGCCGACCATGGGGGACCTTATCAAACGCCTTACTAAAATCCATGTATATGACATCAACCTTCATCAAGACACTTAGTTACCTCCTCAAAACATTCTGTCAAATTTGTGAGGCACGACTTGCCCTTCACGAATCCGTGCTGACTTCCCCGGATTAATCCGCATCATTCTAAATGGTCGTAAATCCCATTCCTAAGGACCTTTTCCATCAATTTACCAACCACTGAAGTAAGACTAACCGGTCTATAATTACCAGGGTCATTTCTATTCCCTTTCTTAAACAGAGGAACCACATTCGCCACTCTCCAGTCCTCTGGCACCATCCCCATGGACAGTGAGGACCCAAAGATCAAAGCCAAAGGCTCTGCAATCTCATCCCTTGCCTCCCAAAGAATCCTAGGATATATTTCATCAGGCCCAGGGGACTTATCGACCTTCAGTTTATTCAAAACTGCCAGGACATCCTCCCTCCGAACATCTATTTCCTCCAGCCTATTAGCCTGTAACACCTTCTCTTCCTCAAAAACATAGCCCCTCTCCTTGGTGAACACTGAAGAAAAGTATTCATTCATCACCTCGCCTATCTCTACTGACTCCATACACAAGTTCCGACTACTGTCCTTGACCGGCCTAACCTCACCCTGGTCATTCTTTTATTCCTCACATAAGAGTAAAAAGCCTTGGGGTTTTCCTTGATCCGACCCGCCAAGGACTTTTCATGTCCCCTCCTAGCTCTCCTCAGCCCCTTTTTCAGCTCATTCCTTGCTAACTTGTAAACCTCAATCGAGCCATCTGAACCTTGTTTCCTCATCCCTACATAAGCTTCCCTCTTCCTTTTCACAAGACATTCCACCTCTTTCGTGAACCATGGTTCCCTCACTCGGCCATTTCCTCCCTGCCTGACAGGGACATACCTATCAAAGACACCCAGTATTTGTTCCTTGAAAAAGTTCCACTTTTCATTAGTGCCTTTCCCTGACAGTTTCTGTTCCCAACTTATGCCCCCTAATTCTTGCCTAATCGCATCATAATTACGTCTCCCCCAATTTTAAACCTTGCCCTGCCGTACGGCCCTATCCCTCTCCATTGCAATAACAAAAGACACCGAATTGTGGTCACTATCTCCAAAGTGCTCTCCCACAACCAAATCTAACACTTGGCCCGGTTCATTTCCCAGTACCAAATCCAATGTGGCCTCACCTCTTGTCGGCCTAGCCACATATTGTGTCAGGAAACCCTCCTGCACACACTGCACAAAAACTGCCCCATCCGAACTATTCGACCTGCAAAGGTTCCAATCAATATTTGGAAAGTTAAAGTCCCCCATGACAACTACCCTGTGACCCCACACATATCCATAATCTTCTTAGCAATTTCTTCCTCCACATCTCTCTTACTATTTGGGGGCCTGTAGTAAACTCCTAACACCGTGACCGCTCCTTTCCTATTTCTAACCTCAGCCCATATTACCTCAGTGTGCAGATCCCCCTCGAAGTGCCTTTCCGCAGCCGTTAAACTATCCTTGATTAACAATGCTACTCCTCCACCTCTTTTACCAGCTTCCCTACACTTACTGAAACATCTATACCCCGGAACGTCCAACAACCATGGTATTTCATTATATTTGGAACAACCCCATAGTTTTAGCCTGTATTATCTCATGTGGCACATCATTCAAGCATTAAGAATATGAATAAGGATTCTTTTGTTTTTCTCTACTTAATTTTTGATACTTTCCATTTATGCCCTCTGGCCCTGCCTGCCTAGTGTACTTTGAATGAATAATTTCGCTATACTTTATCTGTCTAAATTATTTAATATTTTGATGCCCTTAACTTTACCACAGCTTTTAAATTAAAATGTGAAATTAAGCCTTCTGCATGGAAAGATTTCATATAATTAACATGACATATGGAATTCATTTTGAAACTAATTTCCCATTCTGATTGTGGAGTGATATGGTTGTGGTATCAGGTGCTGCAAATCAGCACATAGGAACACAGGAGCAGGAGTAGGCCCTTCATATATCTTGGCTGATCACCTACCTCAACACCACTTGTCCACGCTAACCCCATATCCCTTACCGTCATTGTCATCCAGAAACGTATCGATTTCTGAATTGAACAAACTCAATGATTGAGCTGCCACAGCCCTCTATAGTAGAGAATTCCAAAGCACGTTGTTTAAATGGCAGTTTGATGCAGATCAGGGACAGTTGTGAGTTGATTGTGCATTCTGTTTTCATATGTCTTTCTTAAAGTTGACCATCCAATTATCCTTACTTAGTTTCACTTTTGCCTATCCAGTTGTAGCCAGAGTCTCCCCAGCCATGACTTCTCTTTTTGCTTTACAATGTTACATCTGGAGTCAACCACCCAAGGATCTACCCCACCCCCCCATTGTATTTTTAACCTGCATGCCCCACCCTTGGTGACATCATCAGAAGAAATGACACCAGGTTCCACATGTATGTTGACTACATCCAACATTACCTCTTTAGTTCCCTCTCTACCAATTCCACTCCTCTTTCTGGTTATTGTCTCACATCGAACCAGACCTCAGCATCTTACTTAACCTTGTCCGAATTTCTGACCCCATATCCTATCCACCACAAAGTCTGCCACTTTCATAGAACATAGAACATTACAGCGCAGTACAGGACCTTCGGCCCTCGATATTGCGCCGACCAGTGGAACCAATCGAAAGCCCCTCTCATCTACACTATTCCAATATCATCCTTATGTTTATCCAATCACCATTTGAATGCTCTTAATGTTGACGAGTCCACTACTGCTGCAGGCAGGGCATTCCAGGCCCTTACTACTCTCTGAGTAAAGAACCTACCTCTAACATCTGTCCTATATCTCTCACCCCTCAATTTAAAGCTATGTCCCCTCGTGCTAGCCATCACCATCCGAGGAAATAGGCTCTCACTATCCACCCTATCTAATCCTCTGATCATCTTGTATGCCTCTATTAAGTCACCTCTTAACCTTCTTCTCTCTAACGAAAACAACCTCAAGCCCCTCAGCCTTTCCTCATAAGACCTTCCCACCATACCAGGCAACATCCTGGTAAATCTCCTCTGCACCCTTTCCAACACTTCCACATCTTTCCTATAATACGGCGACCAGAACTGTACGCAATACTCCAAATGCGGCCGCACCAGAGTTTTGTAGAGTTGCAGCATGACCTCCTGGCTCCGAAACTCAATCCCTCTACCAATAAAAGCTAACACACCGTACGCCTTCTTAACAACCCTATCAACCTGGGTGCCAACTTTCAGGGATCTATGCACATGGACACCCAGATCCCTCTGTTCATCCACACTACCAAGTATCTTACCATTAGTCCAGTACTCTGTATTCCTGTTACTCCTTCCAAAGTGAATCACCTCACACTTTTCCGCATTAAACTCCGTTTGCCACCTCTCAGCCCAGCTCTGCAGCTTATCTATGTCCCTCTGTAACCTGCCACTTCCCTCCGCACTGTCTACAACTCCACCGACTTTAGTGTCATCCGCAAATTTACTCATCCATCCTAATTTCATCTCCATAAGACCACCCACCCCTGCTTCCACTAATCTGCAACTGAAAACCCTCATCCGTATAGAATCATAGAAGCCCCAGGTGCAGAAGGATGCCATTTGGTCCATTAAGTCTGCACCAACCGCAATCCCACCCAGGCCCTATCCCGTAACCCTATGTATTTACCCTGCAAGACCCCTGACACTAAGGGGCAATTTAGCATGGCCAATCAACCTAACCCACACATCTTTGGAGTGTGGGAAGAAACCGGAGCATCCAGAGAAAACCCATGCAGTCACAAGGCGAACGTGCAAACTCCACGCAGAGTGACGCAAGGCTGGAATTGAACCCAAGCGTGTCACTGCACTATTGTTACTTCCAGACTCAGGTATACCAATGTTCATCTGGGAAGCCAAATGTTTTCCACCCATTGTAAATTTGTGCTTATCCATAATGATGCTGCTCAGAGCCAGCATCAAGCTCCATTCATCCATCAACTCTGTCATCACCGACTTACCAACAAATACATTTTAAATTTCTGATGCTCATGTTTAAATGCTTACACAGTCTCACCCCACTCTTTCTTTATAACTTCCACTAGCCCTACAATCCTCCAATGACTCTGCGTTCCTCCACTCTGGTCTCCTTCTCATGCCCTTTCCCTTCTATCCCACCATTTGAGGCTGCATCTTCAGATTGCCTGCAGCTCTTTGAGGCAAGGCATTCTCCTGAGTGAGGAGTGCAAGTCCCACCTCCAGCCAATCCGAGTTCCATGGAGTATTAAATGGGTGCAGGATTCCCATGTTTGGTGGGTTTATAATCCCTGCTGACTCTTTGAGTGGTGGTGTGGCCAACCCCACCATCTGAAAAATCCTGCCCCTGGAATTCCCCCACTCTCCAAATTTCCCAAGGCCAGAGCTTGACAGCAACCCATCGAGTTGGCCTCCATGCAGCTCTCCCTGATTTTTGCGTATGTGCTTGGAAAGGGGAGGTGATAGAAGGGTGTGTGTGATATTGTGAATTCCTCTGTCACTAACATCTTTCTGGAGGAACTTTACGTGCAGTCAAAAAAATCCAAGCATGAAATTCGTGGTGGAACTCTATTGCAAGCATCAATTAAATTAGTATTGAGGGCCATTGCCTTTTTTTTATATTATCTGATATTTTATGAAATGAAACTAAAATCCATTCCACAAAACCACTAAGACGTGATAATGTTTTCCAATGCTATCACAAATTGTACCTTTATTTTCAAATCTTTATCCAAAATATTAAGAAATATTATTTGTGAAATTTAATAGATCTCAGTGATTTTGTAAAAGGTTTTTGACTTGCTCTTTGTCAGTGGAGTCCCAATGGGACTACTAGAATACGCTACACAATTAAAATGTTGGACTGTGTTATGTGAGAAAAATCTTTCTACTTTGCTGCAAAATTTTTTTTATTTCACAGCCTTATGGCCTGGATCTAGTTCACACTATGCATTTCCAATCAGTATGATTCATGTCCAGCAGACTCTCAATACTTTTGAGAAAGGCCTTTTCACTTACAATTTAGTAACATGAAAAAATATGTTAAGAAGGAAATCTTGTTATACTAACCAAAGAGACGTCGGTGATTGGGGAATGAGATTCATTAGTATGATGGTAAAATGAAAACCTGGAGTATGAAATATTTATAATCCCCTCTTACCCAAATCCCCAGAGATAACTCACAGTGCTGCCTAGAGTTTTAAAGGATTATCCTTTGTACCTCAGAATCTTCCAGGGTTAAAAATGTTGAGACGCTGATCGTGTTAATCACATCAGGGTTAATCAGGGTGTCTGTTCATTTTGTTGAACGTCAGGTTAGATTTCAGAATCCTTTGTTATGAATCTATGGTTTACAGAATATCATTTCCCTGTGAAAGGAAATTGTCTTTTCCATGTTGTTGTCCAAACAATGAGCAAATACCTTGCGGTTTTTTTTTAAGCTTGCAGCAGTTGAGAAAAGACTGCAGTATTGACTTATCAGGCTTCCACAGATCACTCGGGTTAGCTGCTAGAGATTTGTGCTCAATTTGAAACAAAAGTGAGTCAAATCAAATTCTATCGCACAATTACTTACTTCCTCAATCGGGTTTATAATAAAAATCCCATTCAGCACTTTCAGGTTGCCAGATTCCCACTGCCGTTTACCGCAGTGCATTGTGTAGGTTCAGAGACCTGCAGACAATTAGGGGAGTGCTGACTATCTGTTAGCTGAAAAGGAGGCTCATGCACGTCCTTTAACTCACCATTAGATACTTCAGCATGAGAGGCAGTGAAGGAGAGTGGCTGTGAGATGAGCATATGATAAAACTGCAGAGAAATGGCTAGCTGGCCAGGTAGAGGAGGGTGGCAGTGCCACTGAGTACAAGGAAACACACTGACCACTCCTTTCTTTCAAAAGCAGCAAGGAACCAATGGACCCTCAAAGGAATAGTGCACAAGTAGCCTCCTCACACTGCACTGCAGTCGAAAGGATTCACTCAATGAATATTTTACAATATGTGTCACCATCTCAATAACAGCAATTATTTCAGTTGAAAACTTGAGAATTTCTTTGTTCACTTTAACAGCCTGATATCAGCAAACCTATTATGGGCTGAAATTGCATGGAATATCTGCTGTTTGCTGTAATATGGGAGACATCCCTCAACTGCAAGCCCTCGACACTTTGTGTACAATCCCAATCACACAACATCATTCAATCTGTCTTCTGCAGGCATCAGTTCAGATACTGGAATAACACAGAAGGTGAAGGCTAGATTAGACAAACTATCTGCACATGGTTACTCATTACTCACAGGTGCACAGGAGCAAGGACAGGGGGTTAGGAAGCTCACTGGAGAATGAGGTTGCACGCCAGTTCTGCTGCAGCGGACTCAGATGTCTTGGAACCAGATGTTGCAATTGTAAGGTTTCTAAGATTATGTTTTAGAACGCTATCTTTTTTGTGTCTAAGAATGTTATAGTTGGGACCATACCTTTAAATTTAGGGTAAATGGAAGTTGTCTTGTGACCTGTGCTGGAGTCTGCCTGACAGTAAGTATGGTGGATTGTTAAAGATCAGAAGAAGGCTCAGATTGTTTATTGAGAGGCTGGTGCAAGAGATTTATACTTGGGGACAATGACAGCTATTCCTGAATTTACAATAGGTAGACACTCTGGCCAGGATTTTCCACTCCAGCTAGCATCAGGCGGATTTGGCAACAGGAGTGGAAAATATTGCGAGAAAGTCATGTTCCACATTGGCATAAGAAATTGCCGTGATTATCCTATCCCATCAGTGGCAGGCCACATTTCCTGCAGTTCAATGTTGGGAACATCATTATAATACATTTGCATCTCATTATTGGGCCCACTGCCAGAATCATACGTCCCTCCCCGTTTAAAATATCCATCCTCAGCGGTTTGATGTCAAAGTGGCATGAATCACAACTGTCGAGCACCCCTCCGAGGGGACTTAGGAGGTGAGGGCCGCGCTTGTGGAGTCGCTACGCCTATTAACGGGGCTAACTGAGGGATACCAACTTGGACAGCGGATGACCAGCCTTTGACTCAAGGGTACAGACAGTGACTGGGGGAGACAGGGTAGGCTTGGGGAGGCTACCAGAGTAACACTGGAGAGAGACCGGGGTAACACTGGAGGGAGACCAGGGTAACAGAAGGATACTGGGGGCCTAGTCGGAGGATACCAGGGGAAAAATTTCAGATCACGGGGGGGAAGATCCAAGCCATTGGAGGCCTAATCGAGGGAGACCAGTAGGTTTAACTCAGGGCTAACTGGGGGTTGACCCAGGGGAGATTTTGGGGTTGACTCGAGGGAGATTTTAGGGTTGACTTGGGGGAGATTTTGGGGTTGACTTGGGGGAGATTTTGGGGTTGACGCGGGAGATTTTGGGGTTGACTCGGAAGAGATTTTGGGGTTGACTCGGGAGATTTTGGGGTTGAATGGGGGGAGATTTTGGGGTTGATTTAGGGGTTGATTTGGGAATGATTTTGGAGCTGGCTCGAAGATTTTGCGGTTGACTCGAGGAAGATTTTGGGGTTGACCTGGGGAGGTTTTGGGGTTGACTTGGGGAGATTTTGGGGTTGACTTGGGGAGATTTTGGGGTTGACTTGGGGAGATTTTGGGGTTGACTCGAGAGAGAGATTTTGGGGTTGACTCAGGAGAGATTTTGGGGATGACTCGGGAGATTTTGAGGTTCATTTGGGGGAGATTTTGAGTTTGCTTTAGGGGTTGATTTGGAGGTGATTTTGGAGTTGACTCAAAGATTTTGGGGTTGACATGGGGGAGATTTTGAGGTTGACTCAGAGAAGATTTTGGGGTTGACACAGGAGATTTTGGGGTTGACTCGAGGGAGATTTTGGGGTTGACTCGGGAGATTTTGGGGTTGACTCAGGAGAGATTTTGAGGTTGACTCGGGGAAGATTTTGGGGTTGACTCGGGGAGGATTTTGGGGTTGACTTGGGAGATTTTGGGGTTGACTCGAGGGAGATTTTGGGGTTGACTCAGGGGAGATTTTGGGGTTGACTCGGGGGAGATTTTGGGGTTGACTCGGTGGAGATTTTGCTGCTGATTTCAGCCCTGAGTCAACTCTAAAATCTCCCCCTGAGTCAACCCCAAAATCACCTTTGAATCAAGCTCAAAATCACCTCAAAACCACCCCAAATGCAACCTCCAAGTGTATGCTCAATTGTGAGGCAGTGTACATGACTCCTATATTTTGAGCTATTCTCAGATCCCTAACAAGTTTCAGAGTCCATACAGTCTGCAGGGTCACCTATTTGGGCATAAGGGCTACCTACTAAGGAGGAAAGCCATGCAATGTTGGTCTGAGGAATCAGATGATCTCCTATGGGACTGCTTCGAGTCAGCAGACAGGTCAGTATTTAAAAACTCTGCAACCAGCCTGAACGAGTATGCCACTACAGTAACTAACTTCATCAGTGAGTGTGCAGAAGATGGTGTGCCAAAGAAGCAAACCCGCCTGTTTCCCAACGGGAAACCATGGACGAACAGAGATATCTTTGTTATTCTTTCGTGAGAGATAGGCATTGCTAGCTGGCCAGCATTTGTTGCCCATTCCGAGTTGCCCTTGTTCAGAGGGCAGAGTCAACTACATTGCTGTGGTTCTGGAGTCACATGTAGTCCAGACCAATTAAGGATGGCAGATATACTTCCCTAAAGGACATTTGTGAACCAGATGGGTTTTTTCGACAATTGACAATGGTTTCATGGTCATCAGTAGATTCGTAATTCCAGATTTTCTTTTATTGAATTCAAATTCCACCATCTGCTGTGGCGGGTTTCGAACACGGGTCCCCAGAACATTCGCTGAGTTTCTGGATTAATAGTCTAGAGATAATACCACCATGCCATTGCCTCCCCTGAGCTACTGCTTGCTGAAGTCCAGGTCTGAGACGTTCAGGTCCAATGACCCTGACCTATACAAGGAAGCTAGATATGATCTACGGAGATCCATCAAAGATGCTAAAAGACAGTACTGAACCAAGCTAGAGTCCCAGGCTAGCAACACGGACTCCCCCCAACTATGGCAAGGTCTGCAAGACATTAAAGGCTACAAGATGGAGGTATGTAAAATCACCGGCAGCAATGCACACCTCCCTGATGAGCTCAATGCATTCTATGCCCATTTTGAGCAAGAGGTCGGTGAGAGCATGCCCTCCACCCCAGAAGCCTTGGACAAGCCTGTATCCGAGAACACCATTGCCGACGTCAGAGCAGCCTTCTTGAAGGTCAAACCATGGAAAGCGTCTGGCCCGGATGGGGTTATCCGGATGAGCACTCAAATCCTGCATGGACCAGCTGGCGGGGGTATTTGCAGACATCTTCAACCTCTCTTGTACCAATCTGAAGTCCCTATCTGCTTCAAGAAGACGACCGTTATCTCAGTACCAAAGAAAAGCCAGGTAGCGTGTCTTAATGACGATCGTCCAGTGGCTCTGACATCCATCATTACAAAATACTTTGAAAGGCACAAATCAATTCCAGCCTCCCAGATTGCCTGGATCCATTACAGTTTGCCTATCTTTGTAACAGCAGACGCCATCTCCCTGGCCCTGCACTCAACCCTGGAACACCTAGATAACAAAGACACCCATGTAGACTCCTATTTATTGACTACAGCTCAGCCTTCAACACCATTATTCCTTAAACTCATCCCCATCTCTGGCCTGGGGCTTGGCTCCTCCATTTGCAACTGGATCCTGAAGTTCCAAACCCACAGACCACAGTCAGTAAGGATAGGCAACAACACCTCCTCCACGATCATCCTCAACAGAAAGCTGTATCCTCAGCCTCTTACTATACTCCTTTTACATCTATGACTATGTGGCCAAATTCCCCTCCAACTCGATTTTCAAGTTTGCCGATGAGACCACCGTAGTGGGTCGGATCTCATACAATGATGAGACAGAGTACAGGAATGAGGTAGAGAATCTGGTGAACTGGTGCGGCAACAATAATCTCTCCCTGAATGTCTACAAAACGAAGGAGATAATCATCGACTTCAGGAAGCGTAGTGGAGGACATGCCACTGTCTACATCAATGGGGACGAAGTAGAAATGATTGACAGCTTCCAAGTTTTTAGGTGTCTAGATCACCAACTACCTGTCCTGGTCCCTCCATGCTGACACTATAGTTAAGAAATCCCACCAATGCCTCTACCTTCTCAGAAGACTAAGGAAATTTGGCAACATGACACTCACCAACGTTTACAGATGCACCATAGAAAGCATTCTTTCTGGTTGTATCATATCTTGGTATGGCTCCTGCTCTGTCCAAGACCGCAAAAAATCACAAAGGGCCATGAAGGAAGCGCAGTCCATCACGCAAACCAGCCTCCCATCCATTGACTCTGTCTACACTTCCCACTGCCTCAGAAAAGCAGCCAGCACAATCAAGGACCCCACGCACCCCGGACATACCCTCTTCCACCTTCTTCCATCAGGAAAAAGATACAAAAGTCTGAGGACACGTACCAACCAACTCAAGAACAGCTTATTCCCTGCTGCCATCAGACTTTTGAATGGACCTACCTCGCATTAAGTTGATCTTTCTCTACACCCTAGCTATGACTGCAACACTACATTCTGCACTCTCTCCTTTCCTTCTCTATGTACGGTATGCTTTGTCTGTATAGCGCGCAAGAAACAATACTTTTAACTGTATACCAATATATGTGACAATACTCGATCAAATCAAATCAAGGTGACTGATTAAACTTTGCGGAGGCCAGAGTGCAGCTGAGATAAAATACAATGAGGCTCAGCTGCAACTCGCACTTTGGAGCAGATAATAGGGATGCTGAAGATGAGGTTCCAGTGCCTGGACCGGTCTGGCAGAGCCCTGCAATACAATTCGCAGAGGGTGTCACGGATCGTGGTCACTTGATGCATTCCTGCACAACCGAGCGCTGCCATGGGGGGAGGAACTGCCTGAGGAGGAGATGGAGGAGTGGCATGTTTCCACCAATGAGCAATGAGGAAGACATTGAAAGGAACGAGGCTGAGAAGATGGTCGCGGGAGTGGATGTCAGCCCTGAGGCAATGGCAATGTCCAGATCAGTCAGCCGAGCTCACTATGTGCTCATTGCCATTGGGTTAATGGAGGGTGATGAGGATATCTATGAGCATTCTATGAGCATTCATCTCCTGTTTGACTGGTGGAAGTGCACAGTCTCTGTGACAAGCTTCCTGTCATGGGGATGCAGCAGCTGCCCATAATCCCTGCATTCCGGGAAGATGGGGGACCTGCCGCACCTCAAAGGTGCAGAGACCACACATTGATAATAAGATCATAAGGCATAGGAGCAGAATTAGGCTACTCGGCCCATTAAGTCTGCTCCACCATTCAATCATGGCTGATATTTTTCTCATGCCCATTCTCCTACCTTTTCCCCATAACCCCCGATCCCCTTATCAATCAAGAACCTATCTATCTCTGTCTTAAAGACACTCAATGACCTGACCACCACAGCCTTCTGCGGCAAAGAGATCCACAGATTCACCACTCTCTGGCTGAAGAAATTCCTCCTCATTTCTGTTTTAAAGGATCGTCCCTTTAGGCTGAGGTTGTGCTCTCTGGTTCTAGCTTTTCCCACCAGTGGAAACACCCTCTCCATGTCCACTCTATCCAGGCCTCGCAGTATCTTGTAAGTTTCAATAAGATCCCCCCTCATCCTTCTAAACTCCAATGAGTACGGACCCAGAGTCCCCAACCATTCCTCATACTCCTCAACCGTTCCTAATGACGAGAATGAGTGACTCCAGCCCTGTACATTATGGGAGACATCCTCATTTCCTATGAGATACAGCTCTGACTGATGTGTTCAGTCACTGTGAAGGGACAACAGCAACATGCTGGGAATCTGACACAAAGCACATGGAGGAAGCGCTGGACTAAACATCCTGCCTTTATCTTGTGCAGGAATCAGGTTTTTAGGTCAGGTCTAGAGGAACACAGCTCACCAGAACAAGGTGTCATAGAAAAAGAGCAATTAGTGAGAATGCATTTGCAGAGGTGAATATTATGTGCAAATGCTAACACCCATGCCTATGCTGTACAACTAGAGCTTCTTAACTTGATAGTAAATATTCATCATGGAGTGCGGTTACAAGTGGTGTACCTCAGGGATCTGTTTTGGGGCCACTGCTGTTTGTAATATTTATTAATGATCTGGATGAGGGTATAGTTGGGTGGATTAGCAAATTTGCTGATGACACCAAAGTCGGTGGTGTGGTAGACAGTGAGGAAGGGTGTCGTAGTTTGCAGGAAGACTTAGACAGGTTGCAAAGTTGGGCCGAGAGGTGGCGGATGGAGTTTAATGCGGAGAAGTGTGAGGTAATTCACTTTGGTAGGAATAACAGATGTGTTGAGTATAGGGCTAACGGGAGGACTATGAATAGTGTGGAGGAGCAGAGGGATCTAGGTGTATGTGTGCATAGATCCCTGAAAGTTGGGAATCAAGTAGATAAGGTTGTTAAGAAGGCATATGGTGTCTTGGCGTTTATTGGTAGGGGGATTGAATTTAGGAGTCGTAGCGTTATGTTGCAACTGTACACAACTCTGGTGCGGCCGCACTTGGAGTACTGTGTGCAGTTCTGGTCCCCACATTACAGGAAGGATGTGGAGGCTTTGGAGAGGGTGCAGAGGAGGTTTACCAGGATGTTGCCTGGTATGGAGGGGAGATCCTATGAGGAGAGGCTGAGGGATTTGGGATTGTTTTCGCTGGAAAGGCGGCGGCTAAGAGGGGATCTTATTGAAACATATAAGATGATTAGAGGTTTAGATAGGGTGGATAGTGATAGCCTTTTTCCTCTGATGGAGAAATCCAGCACGAGGGGGCATGGCTTTAAATTGAGGGGGGGTAGTTATAGAACCGATGTCAGGGGTAGGTTCTTTACCCAGAGGGTGGTGAGGGATTGGAATGCCCTGCCAGCATCAGTAGTAAATGCGCCTAGTTTGGGGGCGTTTAAGAGATCCGTAGATAGGTTCATGGACGAAAAGAAATTGGTTTAGGTTGGAGGGTCACAGTTTTTTTTTTTAACTGGTCGGTGCAACATCGTGGGCCGAAGGGCCTGTTCTGCGCTGTAATGTTCTATGTTCTATGTTCTATGTTCTAACCTTTCTAACCCTGCTGCTATGTCTTGATGCATCCCCAGCATCCACTGTGGGAGTGGAGGCAGCCTACTGTTTGCCATGCCCTGGTGTCTGTGATGTCCTTGTGAGCGTCCTATGGAGGGCAGAGACCTGGAGAGCCCAGTTTGCTTTCGGGGTCTTGCTGTGTGGCAGTGCCACCCTTCCTGACCTTTGGAATGGAACTGGAGCAGTCACAAGAAGAAGGGATTTGAATGGATGGAACACTGCCAGAGTCTGCTCTGATGAAGGATCACATTGGCTGTATTCTCTCTCCATAGACGTTGGCAGACCTGTTGAGATTTTCCAGCATTTTCTGTTTTTGTTTCACACTCCCAGAGTCACCTGAGTGGATGGCCCTGGGGTGTGCACCAGCTGACCCTCTTCACTGTGGGTGCCTGAGGGCCCCTGTCTTCCTCCTTGGGATAGAGGGGCAGCTGGAGTGAGTTTAAGAAGCCTCGTAATCCTCTGGTGTTGGCACCCATGGATCTCAGGAAGTGTGTGCATGTCCTGCAGCAGGTCAACAGTCTTGCACCAAGGTCTCCACGTCGGCCACCACACTAGCTGTGTTGACCTTGTAGACATTGGCACAATCACCTGAGACATAAGGTGGACAGACTAATCCATGCAGGCTTTCAATCTGACGAGTGTGCGAGACATCCCTTCCTGATGGTCCCGAATTTACCTTTGGAGCTCCAGCAACTGAGGCATGACCGAGTCCAGAAGCACTTCATCAGTTTGGGACTAAGTAGATTCCTGGCCTCCAGCAGTCCTCCAAATGCCAACACCCAGGGATATCCCTGCCTCATCTTGCCTTGGCTGTGGGAATGTGACCCCGAGGCTGTTCTAAAACTAGGTCCCAGTGAGGTGTGTGTCTCTGTGTGGGTGGAAGATGTGGGTGAGTGCATTGATGCTTCTTCAATGTCATGACTCTGTGAAGTTGGGGGTGAATGTCTTGGTTGCCACCACTTGCTGGTTACCTGCAAAGTGTTTTTGGTGTGCATTGGGGCAGCCTTTAAAAGTCTAACAATAACCATGAAACCATTGTCGATTGTCACATTACCTATCTGGTTCATGAATGTCCTTCATGGAAGGAAATCTGCCATTCTTACCTGGTCTGACCTACATGTAACTCCAGAGCCACAACAATGCAGTTGACTTGCAGCTGCCTTCTGAAATGGCCTAGCAAGCCACTCAGTTCAAGGGCAACTAGTGATGGCCACTAAATGCTGGCCAGCCAGTGACACCCATGTCCCACAAATTAATCAAAAAAAACAAATAGCAATAAGAATTCCTACTGACAGTAAATTAATCGAAACAAAATTGCCCATACTTTTTTTTGATTGTCATGATGTGGAGATGCCGGCGTTGGACTGGGGTGGGCACAGTAAGAAGTCTCACAACACCAGGTTAAAGTCCAACAGGTTTATTTGGAATCACGAGCTTTCGAAGCGCTGCTCCTTCATCAGGTGAGTGGAGAATTGGGTTCACAAACAGGGCATATATATAGACACAGACTCAATTACAAGATAATGATTGGAATGCGAGTCTTTACAGGTAATCAAATCTTTAAAGGTTCAGCCAAAGCGAGTGGAGAGAGGGTTAAGCACAGGTTAAAGAGGTGTGAATTGTCTCAAGCCAGGACAGTTAATGAGATTTTGCAAGCCAGGCCAAATTGTGGGGGTTACACGTAGTGTGACATTAACGCAAGATCTCGGGCATCTCGGCCTTTTGGCTAAGATGCAAATGAGCTCAAGTCTTGGAGGAGGAACCTCCCCCTTCTCCAATTAGCTTGGCTCATGTAGATCAGGCCCAGGACAGGGTGGTTTGGTCGCTCGCCCTGTCTTGTCAGCCTGGATCTGAAATGTCTCAACTTGTTGAGACTCTGAATTGGATTTGATTTGATTGAATTGGAAAAGTATTTTTAAAAAATTAACGCAAGATCTCGGTTGAGGCCGTCCTCATGTCTGCGGAACTTGGTTATCAGTTTCTGCTCGGCGATTCTGCGTTGTCGTGTGTCCTGATGGCCGCCTTGGAGAATGCTTACCTGAAGATCGGAGGCTGAATGCCCTTGACTGCTGAAGTGTTCCCCGACAGGAAGGGAACACTCCTGCCTGGTGATTGTCGAGCGGTGTCTGTTCATCCATTGTCGTAGCGTCTGCATGGTCTTGCCGGTGTACCATGCCTCGGGACATCTTTCCCTGTAGCGTATCAGGTAGACAATGTTGGCCGAGTCGCATGAGTATGTACTGTGTCCCTGGTGGATGGTGTTCTCACAGGTGCTGATGGCATCCGTGTCGATGATCCGGCACGTCTTGGAGAGGTTGCTGTGGCAGGGTTGTGTGGTGTCATGGTCGCTGTTCTCCTGAAGGCTGGATAGTTTGCTGTGAACAATGGTCTGTTTGAAGTTGCACGGTTGTTTGAAGGCAAGTAATGGGGGCATGGGGAATGCCTTGGCGAGATGTTCGTCTTCATCGATGACATGTTGAAGGCTCCAAAGAAGATGTCGTAGCTTCTCCATTCCGGGGAAGCACTGGATGACGAAGCGTACTCTGTTGGCCGTGTTTGTCTTCTGAGGAAGTCGGTGCGGTTTTTCGCTGTGGCACGTCGGAATTGTCGATTGATGAGTCAAGCGCCATATCCTGTTCTTATGAGGGCACCTTTCAGTATGTGTAGGTGTTTGTTGCATTCCTCCTCATCTGAGCAGATCCTGTGTATACAGAGAGCTTGTCCGTAGAGGATGGCTTCTTTGATGTGCTTAGGGGTGGAAGTTGGAGAAGTGGAGCATTGTGAGGTTATCCGTGGGCTTGCGGTACAGTGAAGTGCTGAGGTGACCGTCCTTGATGGAAATGCGTGGGTCCAAGAATGCAACCAGTTCTGGAGAGTAGTCCATGGTGAGTCTGATGGTGGCATGGAACTTGTTGATGTCATCATATAGTTGTTTCTATGATTCTTCACCATGAGTCCAAGGGAAGAAAATGTCATCGATGTATCGAGTGTATAGCGCGGTTGAAGGTCCTGTGCGATGAAGAGGTCTTGTTCGAACCTGTGCATGAAAATGTTGGCATATTGAGGTGCGAATTTGGTCCCCATGGCTGTTCCGTGTGTCTGGATGAAGAACTGGTTGTTGAAGGTGAAGGCATTGTGATCCAGGAAGTAGCGGATGAGTTGTAGAATTGCATGTGGAGATTGCCATTTGTCGATATTGAGTACTGAGGCAATTGCAGCAATGCCATCGTCGTGGGGGATGCTGGTGTAGTGTGCCGAGATGTCCATTGTGAGGAAGAGTGCTCCTGGTTCAACTGCTCCATGGATGCTGAGTTTCTGTAAGAAGTCCATAGTGTCGTAACAGAAGCTGGATGTTCTTTGTACAATGGGTTTCAGGATGCTCTCGACGTAGCCGGAGAGGTTCTCATACAGGGTCCCATTGTCTGATACAATGGGATGGCTGGGTGTGTTGGCCTTGTGTATCTTCAGAAGGCAGTAGAGATCTCCAACATGGGGAGTACGTCGGATGAGAGCACGGGGGGTGCTCTGAAGGTTCGGATCAAAGGTCTTGATCAGTCTGTTGAGTTGGCGGGTGTGTTCTTTGGTTGGATCTGTGGGTAACTGTCTGTAGTGTTCCTGGTTGTTCAGTTGTCGGTACACTTCTTTGCAGTAATTTGTTCTGTTCAGTATAACGGTGGCCTCTTCTTTGTCTGCTGGTTTGATGACAATGTTGCGGTTGGTCTTGAGAGCGTGGATGGCGTTGCATTGTGCTTGGGTGATGTTCGATGCTGTCTTATGAGTGCGGCTGATGAACCTGGCATTGAGCATCTCCTGACGGCTTGGGCATACATGTCGAGTCGAGGGCAGCGGCCTTCCGGAGGAGTCCAATTCGACTCTTTCCCCTTTGGTTGCTGCACTGCGGATCGCTCTGATTGGTAGCACGAGCTTTCAGAGTGCTGCTCCTTCATCAGGTGAGTGGAGAGCTGGGTTTGTTGATTTTGTCCATTTGTGTGTTTGTCGAGAGTTTGATTGTCGATTGTCCTTTCGGGAATAGCATCATGGCAATAATTGTAAGTGTTCATTCTGGCTAAGAGAGCCTCGATGTCCTCCCAGATACATTGGTGTGCTGCAAGCTGTGAAATGTTGCAGATCAGAATCACAGAATCCTACAGTGCAGAAGAGGCCCTTCGGCCCATCGAGTCTGCACCGCGCATGACCTGCCCACCTAATCCCACTTGCCAGCATTTGGCCCATAGCCTTGAATGTTATGGCGTGCCAAGTACTCATCCAGGTACTTTTTAAAGGATGTGAGGCATCCTGCCTCCACCACAGCACATTTCAGACTGTCACCTCCCTCTGATGTCACCTGTTAGGGCCTGAAAGAATTCTGCAGCATAAAGGTTTTGTACACTGACGTTGACTGCCATAGGCAGTTCTGTCCATGCTCTGGCCTGAGGTTTGAGCTATGGCGACAGCTGGTAACATTTCTCAGTGACAGCTTCCTTGGTGAAAAGAGGGTGCCTGAGAAAATACTCCAATCCCTACACTTCTGTCTATGAATATCCCACTGGATGTCCACATAGTACGAATATATAATAGTTTCGTTTTGAAACAGGGGCTGAAATTTTCTGGCTGTTCACGCCAGCGGAATCTTCTGGTACCATTGATGGCGCACCCCCACTGCGGGTCTCCGGGCAGTGAGAGGTACATTCAACAGAAAACTCCATTAACAAGAGTGGGACTAGTAGATTCCACCATCAGACAATGGCGGGCTGTCTCCACCGCCATGAAAAACGTGTTGTGCGCAAAATCCCGCACAGTGAGTCAGAAGTCCGACTCTATAAATACATAAGTAAATAAAGTACTTAAATACCCCACTCAAAACCCCCCAAAAAACCATGCTCAAAAAATAGCAAGGTAGCATATAAAGAGTTAAAGGCTCAGAAAAAGACAAGATTCTTCTAGGTAGCACAGCCATTAAGAATCCCATAAATAATTTAGTGGAGATGCAAGTGTAATTCTTAGAATTAACAATAGAAACACTTCTGTTTTATTGTATATCATATGTATAAACGGAAGGAATATTATTTTGTCTTTACTCTCTTAGCCATTATAGTCACTGAACCATTCAAACGTACACAATTTATCTTTTGTAGCCTTAATAGGATGATTCATCAGTGCTGGTGTGCACTAATATGCAAAGTGATTTATGTCAGGGAAATGACAGGGAAATTAGGTATTCAGTCTTGATATTCCCATATACATAATTGGAAACAATAAAGTGCTGTAATATTGCAGAATTGAATCATGAATTCTCAGATCAAGAGATGCTTTTTTTCTCTAGTAAGGATCTAAATGACAGAATAACTTTATTATTGGATTTTCTAGTTGACACGCTGATTATAATCTCTGAAATGTACAGCTGTTTATTGGTGAAATGAAAGCTGCTAATTTTGGAAATATAAAATATAAGTAGAATATGCGAGAGTTGTTGAAACAACATCACAAGTTGAAGCCATTTAAACAATGCAGTAGGTGGGAGCAAATACTAAGTCAAGTGCGCTTGCCACTGATGCTAGGACCACGGTTATTTATAATTTATTTCAATGACCTGAACTCAAGACCTTTCATGGAGTAGCTGTCAGAGTCGGATTGCTGCTCCGCTCTGCTGCCAGTTTCCTATCTTGAAATCTAGACAAACCTGATCTTCCAAGACAAGTTGGAGGAGATCTCTGCAGGGCAAAGAGTTCCTCAAACCTTTAGTTGAGGGCTGCACACATGGTCTCCTTATGACCACGCCTCTTTTTTACAGTGCGAGCTGCCAGAAAGCAGGCAATTTTAAAGGTCCAACCGTTTTCAGGTCAGGGAGCCCAAGAAGCAGCTGGAAGTTGGGGGTATGCGGGTCAGGTGGTTAGAGGGCACTGGAAGGGCAGTGGTAGTCTTGGAATAGGTCGAGTGGTCGGGGGGTGGGTGGGGGGGGGAGGGCGGCAGGTAGGTCGCGGGGGAGTCAGGTGCAAGTGCAGAGGTGGACCACACTTGATTAGGGGGTGTTGGGGTGAAGTGGTCAATGAGGGGGATTGGTTAGTGGGGGGATTGGGTAGTCAGGATTTGAGTAGTCAGTTCAGTGAGGTCAGTCAGTGGGGCGGGGGTCAGTCAGGAGAGGAGGTTAGGTGGTTGTGGGGAGGGGGAATGCCAGTATCCAAGGGTTTGTACTTGGGGGGGATGTAGTCAAGGTGTTGCGTTCAGTGGGGTGCAGTTAGGGTGGGGGTGTAGGTGGCAGATATAGTCGTTCTGTGCAGGTTGGACATGCAGGGCTCTCTGGTGGAGGGTTTTTGAGGTAGTTGGGGTTGTGGGGGGCTAGTGAAGGCTTGGGTATTATCCGGGAGTATTCCCATGGGGGTTTAGGGGGATGTGGGGACCCATGGAAGGAGCAGGGAAGAGGATGCGGGGGATCCTATGGAGGGCCAAGAGATCATGGAGGTTCTAGTGGGTGGTCATGGCAGTGTGCTGCAGAGTTGGAGGTTTTTCGAGGGTCTCATGGGAAGGTCGGGGAAGGGAATCTGGAACCCCTCATTCCCGATTTCATTCAGATCTGGAATGAGGGGTTACCTTGGCGGGGTGTTCCATGTCCGTTGTGGTGGGCGGGGGGGGGGGGGGGGGGGGGGGGGGTGGCGGGGGGTGTTGGAGAGTTCCGTGAAGGGGGGGGGGAGGTGAGGGGGGGGGGTTCCTTTGTCTCTGCTGGGGGGGGGGACGAGGGGGGGGGACGAGTTCCAGGGGTTGGGGATGTGGTTTCTGTGTCCGTGGGGTTTCTGTTTTTTATTTTTATCAGATCAGATCGGGGCACTCTTCAAAAACAGCATTCCAATCTGTCAGGAGTTGAGTTTGCAGGAGGACAAAATCATTCAGAACCCACCCTGCCAGCATGATGTCGTGGGACCCGGCTCCAGGATTATTTTCCCCAGAGTTTAAAAATATGGCGGGAAATCACAACACAGTAGCTGGCAGGCTGCCTTCCACTCTTCTCATCGGAGACAACACTTAGAAAAAAAATCAGAAGTTTCACATACGTTTTTCTGGATTTTGTATATATTTCCCTGTATTTTCATTGCAAATACATCTCCAAAAATATTAAGAAAAATTATAAACACACTGTTTTATACATCTCTATTTGTTGGAATTCACTTGCTCTCCTAAACTTTTACTATTTGCATTTTCTGTTTCTTTATATTTTTGCAGTTTTTGTTTCTCCTTCCTGCTTCTCCTGCAACTTATTTTCCTCACTGAAATCACCAGTGAACAATTTGTTGCAAGGGATGCACTTATACAATATGGCTACTGAGATATTCTGAAATTCTTAGGCAAAATGCTCTGAATTATATATGGTTATGTCCAGACCTCAAACAAATTGGCTTCTTGGCAGAAGCCAGAGGGTGGTTGTAGAGAGTTGTTTTTTAAACTGGAGGCCTGTGACCAGCGGTGTGCCTCAGGGATCAGTGCTGGGCCCACTGTTATTTGTCATTTATATTAATGATTTGGATGAGAATATAGGAGGCATGGTTAGTAAGTTTGCAGATGACACCAAGATTGGTGGCATAGTGGACAGTGAAGAAAGTTATCTCCAATTGCAACGGGATCTTGATCAATTGGGCCAGTGGGCAGACGAATGACAGATGGAGTTTAATTTAGACAAATGCGAGGTGATGCACTTTGGTAGATTGAACCAGGGCAGGACTTACTCAGTTAATGGTAGGGCTTTGGGGAGAGTTACAGAACAAAGAGATCGAGGGGTACATGTTCATAGCTCCTTGAAAGTGGAGTCACAGGTGGACAGCGTGGTGAAGGCGGCATTCGGCATGCTTGGATTCATTGGTCAGAACATTGAATACAGGAGTTGGGACGTCTTGGTGAAGTTGATCAAGACATTGGTAAGGCCACACTTGGAATACTGTGTGCAATTCTGGTCACCCTATTATAGAAAGGATATTATTAAACTAGAAAGAGTGCAGAAAAGATTTACTAGGATGCTATTGGGACTTGATGGATTGAGTTATAAAGAGAGGCTGAATAGACTGGGACCTTTTTCTCTGGAGCGTAGGAGGCTGAGGGGTGACCTTATAGAGGTCTATAAAATAATGAGGGGCATAGACAAGGTAGATAGTCAATATCTTTTCCCAAAGATAGGGGAGTCTAAAACTGGAGGGCATAGGTTTAAGGTGAGAGGGTAGAGATACAAAAGTGTCCAGAGGGGCAATTTTTTCACACAGAAGGTGGTGAGTGTCTGGAACAAGCTGCCAGAGGTAGTAGTAGAGGGGGTACAATTTTATCTTTTAAAAAGCATTTAGATAGTTACATGGGTACGATGGGTATCGAGGGATATGGGCCAAATGCGGGCAATTGGGATTAGCTTAGGGGGTTTTTAAAAAAAAAGGGTGGCATGGACAAGTTGGGCTGAAGGGCCTGTTTCCATGCTGTAAACCTCTAAACCTCTATGACTCTATCCAACTGGCATCAGCACTTACAATGCACTGTATATGGAATTGGCCCCAATTTTTAACAGACATTTCCACAGTTGGCTTGAGCTGTGGAAAGCCCATAGAAATGACTGATGGTGTGAAATTCTTACTATATATTTGATATATTTTGGATCAGAGTTCCTATAGAATATGGGAATGTATATGTCAATTCATGCTGCACTATCTTAAAATAAAATAACATGTATTTTTTTACTACGTTCTGAATTACCCAGGAACAGCGGTCCTCAAGGGAAATTATTTGAAACTTTCTGATCTTTGCAAAGCTATAGTAGCCAGAAGTACCCTTTTTGTCTTTCTAAACTGCAAATGTAATATAATGCACCTGATTAAATCTCCATCATTATTTGTGATCAGCAACAAATAAAGGATTTGTTACTTAATTTTTCTCAAGATGATGTCCAGATAGGAAAATAGATAAACAGATTTTCTGAAACCGCTGTTAACATTTCCCAAATGGCAGAGTGTATAGCTAAGCTCTTTCACGTAAGGAAATGTTTTCTTAGAAACAAAAATTACTCTGTTAATAAAAGGTTGGTTGCTGAATTTTTAAATACTGACCAGTCTACAGACTCTAAGCAGTCCCGTAGGAGATTATCCGATTCCTCAGACCAACATTGCATGACTTTCTTTAATGAATTCTCCCTTTTCAGTTTTTGCTTGTAAGCTGGGAGCAGGAGCATTGTGGTCTGATTTACCAAAGTGTGGGCGGGCAATAGACTGGTAGGCATGTTTGATATTTGTGAGGCAGTGGTCTAGAATGTTTGGACCTTTGATGGAGCAGGAGATGTGTTGGTGGTAACTTGGTAATACGCTCTTGAGCTTGGCCTGATTGAAGTCCCCAGCCACGATGAACAAGAACTCGGGATGTTTTGTCTTAAGGCTATTTGTGGTGGTGTACATTTTGTCCAGTACGGGTTATGAGGGATGAGGTTCAAAGGGCCTGAAATGTATCCCAAACAATTGTAATGAAGTCCCAGTGAACCATGGTGGCGCTTTTACCAGCCCAACTTAGTTCTCGGTCGTGAGCTGCACGTGTGCAATTCTTGCAGTCTATTTGGGCCCTTAATGATGTGCTGCCATAAGTCTAATTTCTTTCAGTAAATACTTACCCCACTAGATCTTTTCTGTTCTCAATAGGTGGAATTCTCCCCTGCCCCAGCCAGCGGATCAGTGATGGGCAGGAGGGGAGAAATTGGTAGAAGCCCCAATAGACAGTTCCATGCTGGTGTTCCCTGCCATGTCAGATTGGGAATCCACCTAGAGGTTGGCATGAAACTGATCTGCATTCCACTAATGGGTTGCAGATGAAGGCCTGAGTGGAATTTTCCCTCTGTGCCCTATTCTCTGTGGTGCCAGTGGAGAAACACACCAGTCTAGAATACATCTCGACCAACGTGGTGTTAAAAGTGAGGACATACTGAAGAAGACCTGGGGCTGCCCCTGGAGTATGGGATGGAGGCCGCCAGCGATCTTGGATCCTGGAACACCACAGTATTGGGTGGGGAAAGCATTAATCAGGTGAATCTTCCTGATTCTGTGTTTTTGAGGCGGTCCATCTTTCAGCCTCAGAGTGTTCCTGGAGATCCATCTTCTTTGTTCAGGAGATCCATCTTCTTTCTTCAATGGTTAGTCAGTGATGTTGGATGCTTTTTAAATCTGGCAGGGCACATGCCATCTAGCCTGTCCCACCATGAAAGATGATGCAAACCGCCCCCCCACCCCCGGATAATTAATTCTGCCGGGGACAGAGGATATAGCATGGTTTTCCATCAGCCTCCGCAGCGGCAAACTCTCCCTCGTCCTCACTCCGCCACAAGACTTAGTCCCCGATGGGAGAATCCTGCCCAATATCTCTGCAAACTTGGCCAGTCTGACTATATCATTTAATTGGAGAGTACCTTAAAGTCAAATCGTGCATTTTTTGAGATAAGAGCATGGAAAGTAAAAAAAATGTGTTTATCTTGAAAACTATAATCTATCAGTTCACGAAAGGCACGCCATCTGGGTGCCATTGCCTACTTCTGAGCATAATCTGGCATGTTCTTACTAACCATTTATACTGTTAGCAAGAAGTAGGTTTCATCTAAAGGTACAAAATGAACAAAATACAATCAGACCTACAATTGCTCATTACAGGGAGTTCGTTATAAGGTTTATCTCATTATGTAAGTGGATTAAGCACCATAAAAAATGATTTCTTGCAGTCATTACATGCATATGTAAACATATATAATAAACCTGTTTGTGAATATCATTTCTGTTTGATATAACTTAAACCATAAAGGGTTTTATAACTGTGTGATTGTTTTTTTACAAAGTCATGACCCATAGTGACCAGAGGAATTATGTCCAAACTTCATTTTTGTCGAGTGCTTTTGAATTTGCTGCATTGAAGTCCGTTCCCTTTGACATGGGTCAAACAGCTAGTTCAGTTCAGTACCAGCCCTCCTTCTGAAGAAAAATAAACCTCATAGGCATCTAGTTGTGTAATAGAAAGTTGAGAGAACAATCCAAATCCTCAGAGATTGTTACTCCGCTGTGCATAAGCTTACACTAATAACATCCAAAAATGGAGTGAATCAAATCATGTTATCCCAATTTTCACATTTTACAATGAGAAGGCTATAGAAAACAAAATGGCAACATTTCAAATAGAAAAATCTTTTGATTCATCCTTGCTTTTCTGATTATTGCTCTGAATTCTTCCCAATTATATTGTGCCGATTCTAGTTGTGTGTTTCTGTTTGGCTTAATTTCAATACATTGAAGTTTATTTTTTAAAGTTTATTTATTAGTGTCAGTAGGCTTGCATTAACACTGCAATGAAGTTACTGTGAAAATCCCCTAGTCACCACATTCCAGCTCCTGTTCGGGTACACTGAGGGAGAATTTAACATGGTCAATGCACCTGACCAGTACGTCTTTTGGATTGTGGGAGGAAACCGGAGCACCCAGAGGAAACCCACACAGACTAGGGCAGAATGTGTAGACTCCGCACAGACAGGGAAGGAACCCGAGACCCTGGCACTGTGAAGCAGCAGTGCTAACCACTGTGCCACTGTGCTGCCTTGTCTCACCAATGCCCTGTATAACTGGAGCATAACCTCTCTACTTTTGCATTCAATTCCCCTCACAATAAACAAAAACATTCTATTAGCTTTCCTAATTACTTGCTGTACCTGCATACCAACCTTTGATGATTCATGCGCGAGGACACCCCGATCCCTCTGCATCTCAGAGTTCTGCAATCTCTCAGCATGTAGATAATATCCTTCTTTGTTATTCTTCCTGCAGTGGCTGCATGGTTATGAAATTGGTTACGAGACAGTAAGCAGAGAGTGGTGATGAATGGTAGTTTTTCAGATCAGAGTGCAGTGATACCCCCCCAGGGTTTAATGTTGAACTGTATTGAATCAACTGAACCAGGAATTCAACATTGGGAACATTGCTACTTTTGATATATATTAGTTACTGGCTTTGGGTGTACATGGCACAATTTCAAAGCTTAGAGATGACACAAAGTTTGGAAACGTAGTAAACAGTGAGGGCAATAGTTATAGACTTTAATAGGACATGAGCAGGCTTTTGTAATGGATGCTTGTTAGATATAATTTAACACCAATAAATGTGAAGTGATTTTGGAAGGAACAACGTGGAGACACAGTACAATCTAAACAGTACTGTTTTCAGGGATTGTATGAACAGAGTGATCCGGAGTTTCGTTTTAAAATTTTTGAAGGTGGATGGGTAAGTTGATAGGCAGTTAAGAAAGCATATGGAATATTTCACAGTCCAAAGATGTGCGGGTTAGGTTGATTGGCCAGGTTAAAAATTGCCCCTTAGAGTCCTGGGATGTGTAGGTTAGAGGGATTAGCGGGTAAATATGTGGGGGTAGGGCCTGGGTGGGATTGTGGTCGGTGCAGACTCGATGGGCCGAATGGCCTCCTTCTGCACTGTAGGGTTTCTATGATTTCTATGATTTGGCTTTGTAAATAGGGCCATTAATCACAACATATGGAAATCATTAAACTGTTACAAATTATTGGTTAGGTCTCAGCTAAGGTACTATACAGAATTCTGGAAACCACGCTATTGGAAGAATGTCAAAGCCTTGACAAGAACAAAGAGGAGGGAGTGGATTTTCACTACAAATGTGGGTATCAGGAGACATGCCTTGATATAAAATGCCCCTTTACCCACTGTTTGAGGAGCCAGGTGAAGATGGAATTGGGCCCACTGTCCCTGGATGCAAATTGAGGGCTGCCACAGGGGCGACCGAGAACTAAGTTGGGCTGGTAAAAGTGCCACCATGGTTCACTGGGACTTCATTACAATTGTTTGGGATACATTTCAGGCCCTTTGAGCCTCACCCCTCATAACCCGCACTGGACGAAATGTACACCACCATAAATAGCCTTAAGACGAAACATCCCGAGTTCTTGTTCATCGTGGCCGGGGACTTCAATCAGGCCAAGCTCAAGAGCGTATTACCAAGTTACCACCAACACATCTCCTGCTCCATCAAAGGTCCAAACATTCTAGACCACTGCTACACAAATATCAAACATGCCTACCAGTCTATTGCCCGCCCACACTTTGGTAAATCAGACCACAAGACTGTGCTCCTGCTCCCAGCTTACAAGCAAAAACTGAAAAGGGAGAATTCATTAAAGAAAGTCGTGCAATGTTGGTCTGAGGAATCGGATAATCTCCAATGGGACTACTTAGAGTCAGTAGACTGGTCAGTATTTAAAAACTCAGCAACCAACCTGAACAAGTGTGCCACGACAGAAACTGATCAGTAAGCGTGTAGAATACTGTGTGCCAAAGAAGCAAATCCTTGTGTTTCCCATCCAGAAACCATGGATGAATAGGGATATCCACTGCTTGCTGAAGTCCAGGTCTGAGGCGCTCAAGTCAGGCAATCCTGACGTATACAAGAAATTCAGATATGATCTACAAAAATCCATCAAAATTGCCAAAAGACTGTACCGGGACAAGCTAAAATTCCAGGCTAGCCACAAGGACTCCCACCAACTATGGCAAGATCTGCAAGACATAACAGGTTACAAGATGAAGGCATGTAGAATCACCAGCACCAATGCACCCCTCTCCGATGAGCTCAACACATTCTGTGCCCGTTTTGAGCAAAAAGTCAGCAAGAGCACGCCTTCCATCCCGAATGCCTCAGCTGAACCCGTATCCAAGGTCACCAACGCAGACGTCAGATCAGCCTTCTCAAAAGTCAACCCACAACAAGTGACTGGCCAGATGAGGTACCCAGACGAGCACTCAGATCCTGGTGGAGCACCTGGAGGAAACTCCGTACAGACAGTGACCCAAGCTGGCAATTGTACCCAGGTCCCTGGCACTGTGAGATAGCAGTGCTAAGCACTGTGCCACCATGCTGCCCTAACATTAGTTTACATAAGTGTGCATGATAATTTTTCACTGTATGAATAAAGGTAACAAATGTTAAGTGTAGTGACAATAATAAAAGGTTTGTCCAATGACGCTGTGTATAAATGATCCATGAGGTGTGACAGTGCACCATGTAGAACAGGTTTACTCTGTGCTGAGTCAGCAGGTCTGAGCCACATTGACAATAAGGTCACTATAATTGACCTTAATAGTCCCCTGGTCAGGAAGGGAAAGAGCAACAAGATTTCTTCTTCCTGACCACAAGGTAGCGATTCCAACCGGAACAGTCTGGGTAGCAGTAGATGAAAGAACCATGCAAAACTGTGTTGCCTTCCACAATTGCACATTGTCATTATCCCTCTTTGAAATCAGTTGAAAAGAATTCTGAATGACTTTGATGTTGCTTTTGGTTTTGCTATATCTACTGATTAAAAGCAAGGAAAGCTGATTCCTTTGTCGCTGTTGGCTCGAAGGCATCTGTGAGCCAAACGCTGTGACAGAGCTGAACTAATATCAGCAAAGATTGAAGTCTGAATTCAGTGCTTTAGGCAGTAATCAAACAGGGTACAGTGTTGATTTGATGCCACCATTGCCATTCCCGAACCGCACACTCCAATCAACACCCTCACACAGCAAATTGATTGATTTATTATTGACACGTGTATTAGTATACAGTGAAAAGTATTGTTTCCTGCGCACTATACAGACAGAGCGTAGAGAAGGAAAGGAGAGAGTGCAGAATGTAGTGTTACAGTCATAGCTAGGGTGTAGAGAAAGATCAACTTAATGTGAGGTAGGTCCATTCAAAAGATGGCAACAGGGAAAAAGCTGTTCTTGAGGCGGTTTGTACGTGTGTTCAGACTTTTGCATCTTTTTTCTGATAGAAGAAGGTGGAAGAGAGTACGTCTGGGGTACTTGGGGTCCTTGATTATGCTGGCTGCTTTTCCAAAGCAATGGAAAGTATAAATGGAGTCAATGGATGGGAGGCTGGTCTGAGTGATGGACTGGGCTTCGTTCCCGACCCTTTGCAGTTTCTTGCAGTCTTGGATAGAGCAAGAGCCATACCAATCTGTGATACAACCAGAAAGAATACTTTCTATGGTGCATTTTAAAAGTTGGTGAGAGTCAGAATGGACATGCAAACTTTCCTTAGTTTTCTGAGAAAGTAGAGGCGCTGGTAGGCTTTCTTAACTATAGCGTCAGAATGGAGGGACCAGGACAGGTTGTTGGTGATCCCTACACGTAGAAACCTGAAGCTCTCGATCATTTCTACTTCGTCCCCATTGATGTAGACAGGGGCATGCCCTCCACTATGCTTCCTAAAGTCGATGAATATCTCCTTCATTTCACACATTTAGTGTTTTGAAGGAGCCCTTCGTTCCCCCCGCCCCTCCCACCCCCGATCTCCCCACCAACCGGGTATCATGAGCAACTTACAAATTAGTCGCTGAATGATTTATTTTTGCTGCTGATCCAATTCCATACATCTTTTGGAATTTTCCTGCACTAAAGTGTTTCACTCGCCTACAGAGAGTGACCTGGTCGTGGTGAATTACTTATTTGGAGATTTACAAATTTATGCTGAACCAAACTGCTGCGATGCATGGGAACTTGGTCAGCCTTCCTTGTGGAATTGAGCATGACTGGGAGAATTAAGAGTGACCACCTAATGCAGAACAAGATGATGGAAGAGTGAGATGGAGAAGGGAAGAAGGAAGTAGTTGCCCAAGAGGTCATCGGGGAGTCATTCTGTTGCAACGCCTTCTGTGACAACCAATGCTTGAGCATCTTTACTTCATTAAAGAGTTCATGACCAAAATATTTTGATTGTTACAGCCACAACTATAACCTCAAAGAAGGGCAAGGACAGCATTGTCCGTGGCTATAAAGGTTATCATGATATTTAACAATTGTGGGTCTAACTATTTCAAGACATTTGCTGGAGATATAGACAGCATTTTTAATCTTTCAGGATGGGTGCAGGGAGGCATGAGAAGTGTCACAGGCAAAGTCATCATTTCTTGACCATCTTTAATTGCCTTGAGAAGGTAGTGGTGAACTGCCTTTTTGAATCACTGCAGTCATCAATGACCTTCCTTCCATCATAAGATCAGACGTAGTGATGTTTGCTCATGACTACCCAGTGTTCGATACAATTTCCGGCTTCTCAGACACTGAAGCAGTCTGTGTCCATATACAGCAAGACTTGGATGACACTCAGGCTTGGGCTAATAAGTGGCAAGTAACAATCATGTAGGTACACCCACAGTGTCATTAGGAAGGGAGTTCCAGGATTTTGTTCCAGCAACAGTGAAAGAACAGTGATATAGTTCCAAGTCAGGATGATGTGTGACCTAGAGGAGAACTTGCAGATGGTGGTGTTCCCATGAGTCTGCTGCCCTTGTCCTTCCAGATGACAGAGATCATGGATTTGAAAGGTGTTATTAAAGGAGGTTTGGTGAACATCTTGTATATGTTACACACTGTTGCCACTGTGCATCAGTAGTGAAGGGAATTAATTTTTAAGTAGTTGATGCTGTGCGATCAAGTGGGCTGCTTAATGATGGATGGTGTGAAACCTCTTGAGTGGTGTTGAAACTGCATCACATTCCTGACTTCAGCAATGGTAATTCCATTACATATTAAGGGGAGATGGTTAGATTCTCTCTTACTGGAAATGGTCACTGCTTGACACTCAAGTCTCCTCCTCCTCTAGCTGCACACTGTGATCCCCAACGACTATTCCTACAAGGTGCTTCTTCAGTGGCTGCAGCATGAGTGGTGGGGGTTACTCATTTTCAGTGAAGAAGACCAAAGATGACCTGACAGAGCAAACCTTTTGAGATTAGAAGGCCCAGCTTCGGACTTTGTCATTTCGGTATCAGCTGGCTGACAAGCAACAGCAAGAATACTGCTGGAGTTGCAGGGTTAGGAGTAGCAATGCTTCACCCTACAAGAGGACAGCAGGTTTGAGTTCCCTGCAGCCACTATCACTGCACTGGCTGAAGCCTCAGCAATCCTGTGCACCTATTGGAGAACAGATTGATGGATAGCTATTAAGCTAAAGAAGTCCCTTTGAATGCCAGTTTCCACTGCAGCACTCAGGCCTTTGGTAGAAGCTGTTCCAACAGAACCTGAGCCAACAGAAACTTCAAATACATGATTGGTCACATCTTCTGGTTCCAACAGCCGACGGAATTTACCAGTGCCGCCGAAGCAAATGGACTTTTGTCTGGCTCGTCGCACCCGCCACAGGAAGGGTTGGATAATCCCAGCCCAGGCCTCTACTCTAAAACTTGCACCAAGACGTCCAACATTTTGTCAGAAAACCTTGCTGCATTCTCTGTCTCGCGTTGAGTATTTGCTGCAAATATCACAGCCTAGCAAAACTCTCACCGCTTCTTGCAGCGACAATGCATCACCCTTTTCAGCGGTGCTAGCCAGTCACAATATTATATCATTCCCCCCACTCCCCTCCTTCCTGCCCATCCCACCAATGTCTGTTACCAATAGACAGCTTGGATGACACAAGTTGTAAGTAGCAATCAATTAAAGGAGCAACCCTATAAATTTAAAATGTATCCTATGTTGCAATGAAGGGGCACAGTTTATTACTGTTAGAAATGCAGGTCCCTTTAACAGTAAACCAGGACAAACTTCAAAGTGAATTGAGAGCAGCATCATGATGCTCATTCACACTTGTCCTGAAGAGCTGGGTCTTTCCCCAGTGAGGTATGGCGTCTGGACAGGGAAGAGTGGAAACTGGTATTGTTACTGAACTAGAGGCCGGAATTTTACCGTCCTGCCCACCACGGGAATCGGAGCGGGCGAGGGGCGGACAATGGAAAGGTCCATTGACCTCAGGCGGGATTTCACGGTTTCGGGACGAGTGAGGCCGTAAAATCCCGCCCATAGTATCACAATAAAACAGTTGTCGATCATATAATGTCTTCTTCTGCCTGATTCGGTAAATGGATATCCACCTATTAAACAATTTCCACACCCTTTTTAGAAGGTTAGCCAATTTAAGCCCATTATCTTTTACTGAAAGTGCTTCAACCACCTTGTCCTCTGAGTCCACTTCATGTTAAGTGTTGAAGTGAAAATATGTATAACAAATGGACATGAAAACTCATCCCAATTCTTTGTAATTGCTTGATCTTTAAATAAGTTAATGATAGGGAGGCTTTCTTTTTAAATTAATCCTATCTTGAGGGGATTTTTGTTCTCTATGAAAATGATCAAGGGCAAAATGTCATGATTTAGCCTTTCATTGTAAATCTGCATTTTCATATTGAACAGAGCATTCTGCTTTAATTCAGTGGCAGCATAAGGATAATAGTATCTTTCTGAATGGCACAGAGACATTGAGGAAAGGTGAACCCCAAGAATAGGTGCAGTGGGGTCAGTTGGGAGGTAAAAAATATCTCAGGCCTCACCCTAACCCACCTCCAACCCATCCACTTCCAGTTTTAACAGAGGCAAGTCAGGGACAGGCAAGCAACCAATCCAGTCTGAGGTGATAAGGAGGTCAGTGAAATCCTTTAAGGATGCTGCGTGTCTCTATTTTACAGGATTTTTATTTTTAACCCAGGTAAAAGGAGGCAAAAAGGGCTGAATCCCTGGGGTAAGTGCATGCACAGCATCAGTTTATAAATGCCATTTTTCCTGACCACCCCCCCAACCAAACTAATCTCTTTACAGCCCCGGTGACCGATGTTGCCTGTTCCCAACGTCTTTGCAATGTCTGATTCACAATCCTCCCCTTGAACTCCAATTCGCTGCCTCCTTTGCAATCTCCAAATCCCTTAACCCCAAAATGTCTAACTGAACATTCCTCAAGATGGACGACAACTCAGGCGTTGTCTGACAACACCTACCCAGGCAATATTTGAGGTCCCTTACTTAGCAATGCCTGACCCCAAGCCTTCTGTATTGTTTGACCCCAGGGCCCACACAATGTACGAATCCCCACCACCTTCACGCAATATCTGACTCCACAGCTGCCACCCTAATGCAATGTCCAACTCCCCCCCCCCCCCCGCCCCCCTCACGTGATGTCAGTGCCCCCAACCCTCGCGCAATGTCCAATTCCTCCCACCTTGCGTAATGTTCGCCTCCCATTCATGCCTCTGCAGTGACCAACTCCCCACCCTCATGAGATGTCTGGCTCCCCCTCATACCTTCATATGATGGCTGATTTCCTTTTCCCTGAAATCTCCAACTCCCCCACGCCGCTATCGCTAATTACTCACTGTTCACCCCACAATCGATTCCCACTACCTTTCACGATCCCTCTGTCCCACTGTGATCGCCTGCTTGCCTGACAACTGCTCTCTGACTGCGATCCCACCCAGATCAGTCAAGAACCGTTTTGGGAACATTTAAAAGGTCCCCTTCTCCAGACATTTGGGCAACCTATACTTCTTGGTTTCCCATCCAGAAATCTTTCCTCCCTTCCCCCCAGCTCTCTTCCCAGTCCTGAGTAAGTATCAGGGCCATTATTTCTAGATTCTTTAGCCAGCTGGTTACCGGCAAACTGTAGATCTGGTGTAAAGGAGCTTTTTGTAGTGCTGACAGTTTAATTTATTGGATGCCATGGAGCATGAAGCCAATTCCTGCTAAATGCCATTTTGCTGATCTCTCACTCCCTTCCCCTCAAGGAAAAATAATATCAATTCAATCAGTCAGGTCCTTTAGTGGGATTTGGTTCTATTCTATAGTCACTTGTCTGCATGCGGGAAGAGCACATATTTCAGTGGCTAAATCATTAACCGACAGTGTTCAATGCAGCAAAGACAAATGGCTGTGCAAATGAGATGTCACGGATATTTATGGGAGATTTTTTCGCTGCCCGTTTGCATTCAGCAATAAGCAGTAATGAGAAAAATATACCTATTGACATTTATAAAAATCTTTTCGTCCGTATAGAAGTTGTACTTTAATCATGTGGAAAAAAAAATGTCCACGTCCCATTTCAAACCGGAATGAACATAGCACAGGAAGGCCCCTCGGCCCACGATGTTGTGCCGAACATGACGCCAAATTAAACTAATCCCTTCTGCCTGCCCTTAGTCCATACCCCTCTGAAAATTGTGGTTTGTGGTATCATGGGTGTTATTGATCCCACAATCAGATCCTTGCAAGAAAGTGGGTCCACTATACAGAATGCAAGTCACTACATTACAGACGGGCAACCCATAATTGATGGGTGTTCAAATGGCTGCTGGCTTGCCATTTGACAGCTCACATTGTCTGCGAGCACTTCTCCTCATTTGGAATACCCTTATGTTTATTTAATACTTTGTCACATAGGACAGAAATATTGCAGAATAGCTATCTCAGCAGAGGAAAAATTAATGAAACCTGCAAAGCCAAAGCAGAAAATACGGAAAAGCTAGGGAAAACTTAGTCCGTGTTACGGCTGGGATAAACCACGAGACACCAGAGGCCGGATTTACCTATCCCATTTTGGGATTGAATATTGGCAGAACAGAGAAGAAAACAGCCACCGAGCAGCTTTTACTTCTGCCCTCCATCATTTTCAACTCAGGGAAAGGGTATGGGTCTCAGAACAGACTCACACCTATTATAAGGATAATCAATCGCATTAAGACCTTAATAAAATGCCTGAACTTCAGACTCAATGGAACTTTGAAGGATACGGCGAGGATTTGGAGATCTCAGTGATAATGTCCATTGAGTGGTGGCATGAATGGAAATTCAGGTGACTCAGAAGGCAGGGAAACTTTGCCGAATGTGAGGGAAAGCTTTCACCTGTATGAAAAGGGTCACTGCATAGACTTAGAAGTGACAGGAACTCATCAAAGGGGAGGGAGAGAGGCGCTTTCTACCTCCTGCCATTCACTGGGTCATTGTACCAGGCTTCTTGAATAGGTGCACCTGGGTCCACAACTATTTCAAATAGAGGCAGCACTGTGACAGCATGCCCCATGAAGAAGCGAGCCTGGGCATGAAAAGGTCACAGCAGAGGGATGAGGGCCATGCAGGAGAACGAGATACTACCCAGACCTTTACCATGCAAAGTTACCTAGAGATGATGGAAATCTAGTGCAGAAGGAGGGTGTGATTCTTGAGGCAGATGGTCACAAACATCTGTGTCTTCATCAGTGAGGAGCTCACACCTCACTGGTCATGCCTATAACAGTAAGAGGTTTGACAACACCAGGTTAAAGCCCAACAGGTTTATTTGGTAGCAAAAGCCACACAAGCTTTCGGAGCTCCAAGCCCCTTCTTCAGGTGAGAAGGGGCTTGGAGCTCCGAAAGCTCGTGTGGCTTTTGCTACCAAATAAACCTGTTGGACTTTAACCTGGTGTTGTCAAACTTCTTACTGTATTTACCCCAGTCCAACGCCGGCATCTCCACATCATGCCTATAACAGTCAGGGTCACTGTGGCCTTGTATTTCTTCATGGTTGGATCATTTCATGGCTCAGCTGCAGACCTCTGCAGTATCTTGCAGTCAGTGGCACACACCTCATTGTGATTGTCAGATATGCCCTTTTAACCAAGGCTGAAGACTACATCAAATTTCTCATCAATGGGGCCTCCAGCAGGCACCCACTACACTTACCAAATTCCCCCAAGTCCAGGGAATTGTCAGCTGCACTCACGTTGCCAACAGGGCACCTACCGACAGACCAGGGCTTTTCATAAACAGAAAGATCCGCCACTCCCTGAATATGCCGCTGGCCGACAGCCAAAGGAAGACATGTGTGTGCAGGCTTACCAGGAAGCTACCATGATGCTTTCATTTTCCACCAGTCAGCTCATCCACAGCTCTTCCATCCCTCCCTCCAGGCTGGTGGGTGGCTTCTAGGTGCAGTAATTATCCTTTGAGGAGATGGCTCCTCACTGCTCTGCAAGCACCATGAATAGAGTCACAAACTCATGATAATGACAGCCATCTGCACACTCGAACCCTCACTGAGCTCAATCGGCCTGTAAAAATATGCTTTCGCTGTATGGACTTCTCGGGTAGCATCCTGCATTACATACCTGCTAGTATTACTCACATGCTTGTAATCTAATGTTTTGATTATAAATTGTTTCAGCAAAAGGGAGTTATCCTTGAAGAGGTGGGAAAGAATAAGGTATAATTTTTATAGGGGGAGGTGGAGCAGGACATGAGTGAGGATGGGCATGGAGCTTTTTGTTGTGTGTGGTGATTGGCTGACTGTGGAGATGGCTAAGCCCAGGATGTCACAACAGGGTCTTTCCACAAAGCCATTATCTGATCAAAAGTTCAGCTGGAGGAACTCTTTGGCTTCTCTTTGGGACTGTTCTGGCTGCATCTCTACCCTTGATCACCAGGCCCTCCTCCACGGATATTTCCTCTGTCAGAGATACCGAGGACGTTATGCATGCTGAGAGAGGAGTGGCAGAGCACCCTCATCCTTTTCAGGCACATCGCAACCTCTGGGTTGGCACTCCTGCTGCCTTGAGGGATACTGCCACTTGGGCACAGCTGCCATCCTTCCCAGTCATCTCTGACTACCTTACACAATTGACCTGTCCAGTTTGCAAAGCGCTTCATGTATTGCATGAATATCTGCATTCAGGTGCTAAACTCATTGGTCTAGACTACATTAATTCTGTGCAGGACATTGCGCTACTCCTGAATGCACTCCAGGTGCTGCCGCTTTGGACTCTTCATGAGGTTTGCCAGCCTCTCATGGGAAGACCTAATGCATTCCAAGCTCTGAGACATGGCCAAGCTCATCTGCTGCCTGGACTTCTCCATTAGCAGTCCAGCCTCAGGAAAAACAGCTGCTCCAGATTCTCTAACTATTGATCCCCAATGTATGACTCTTGAGAAGCCTTGTCACTGCCAAGCTGAGTACTATTGTTATTGTGTGTAACCCATCACCAAATGGTTCCCTACAGTGTGTCAAAGTGGTAGACCTAATTCATTCCTCACTCCAATGGGATGTTGTGACATCAGCACTACCCAAAGCATTGTTCATTTTGCAGCCTCATATCTTTAGGATGATGACAGGGAATTTTATATCTATTCATTCATGGAATGTGAGTATTGCTGGCTAGGCCAGCATTTATTGCCCTTGAGAAGCTGGTGATGAGCTGCCTACATGAACCGCTGCAGTGGTGCACCCACAGTGCTGTTAGAGATGGAGTTCCAGGATTTTGACCAGTGACAGTAAAGAAACAGCAATATATTTCCAATTCCAGATGGTGAGTGACTTGAAGGGGAACTTGCAAATGGTGGTGTTCCCATGTGTCTTCCATTGTCCGCCTAGATGGTGGTAGTCCTGGGTTTGGAAGGTACTGTAGAAAAAGCCTTGATGAGTTTCTGCAGTGTATCTTGTAGATGGTACACACTGCTGCACTGGCGGTGGTGGTGGAGGGAGTGAATGTTTGTGGAAGGGGTAGCAATTAAGCGGGCAGCTTTGTCCAGGATAGTGTTGAGCTTCTTGAGTGTTGTTGGAACTGCACTTGTTCAGGCAAGTGGAGAGTATTCCAGTACGCACCTGACTTGTGCTTTGTAGATTGTGGATAGCTTTGTGGATAGTTTTGGGGAGTCAGGAGGTGAGTTACTTGCTGCAGGATTCCTAGTCTCTGATCGGCACTTGTAGCCACAACATTTACATGGCCAATGGTAAGCACCAAGATGTTGATAGTGGGAGATTCAGTGATGATAATGCCATTGAATGTAAAGGGGCGACGTTCGATTCTCTCTTGTTGGAGATCATCATTCCCTGCACATGCATCACACAAATTTTATTTGCCACTTGTCCTGGTCTTGCTGCATTTGGACATGGATGTTACTTGTCAGCCCAAGCCTGAATATTGTCTAGTTCCTCCTGCATTTGACATGGACTACTTCAGTATCTGAGGAGTTGTGAATGGTGCTGAACATTGTGCAGTCATCAGCAAACATCCCCACTTCTGACCTTATATTGGAAGGAATGTCATTGATGAAGCAGTTGAAGATGGTTGAGCCTAGGACACTACCCTGAGGAATTCTTGCAGTGATGTCCTGGATCTGAGATGATTGATCGCCAACCTCCACAATTATCTTCTTTTCAGAGAGGCTGTTTTATTGAGTGTCTTTTGGGGAGTGCACCCTCAAAGTGGCTGGTGTGCTTAATTACGCCATTTTTACTGACACCTCCAGCAGCTGCACAATGCAGTCAGCACGCACAGGCAGGAGAGCACGCACAAGAGAGAAAGCCCAGGGCCATCATTGGCTGAATCCATAGAGGGGCTCTGCACCAATAAAGTGAAGGCTTTACTTTATGAAAAGACTTCAAAGTTTTTTAACTGATTTTGTGCTCTTTATGAGGCCCTGAGAGTGTACAGTAAATAGCTGAAGTACCACGCTGTCAAATCACAAGGTGAAACAACAAAACCTCAGTTAATTTAAATATATAACTAATTGTTCTGTTCTGAACAATTGAAGCGACCCTCAACACATTGCGAAGGTTTCCTACTAAATATAGATGATCATAAGAAAGGTCTTGTAATTCTGCAGCAACTCAAGGCCACTTTCTGTATGTTACACCACATGCGTGTTTATAAATAATTGAATAAATTCTTTAATGCTATTTTTCTTTGATGTACACTGGGAAACATGCGGGGCCCTGGAAGACTTAAACATGAATTTACTTTTCAAATCATTTGCAGTATACAATTTGCTGGTGCAGTGATTGTTTTCCTTCATTGATTGTCTGTGGCAAGCAAACAGAGTGGAAAAGAGCTGTTATTTTTTCCTTAGTTGTATGATTTTAAAAAATGAATCCGCTTTGGGGGCCCTCAGAATGTAATTCAGTTCTGAAATACCTGACAGCAGTAACAGCAGTTCTTCAAGAAGAAAAAGCATGATTAATTTGAGTCATTTGTAATTCAAGTCTTTTATAGCAGGACTTATTGGCGCGGCCAACACAAGTTCAAAGTCAAGTGTGATTTCTGGAATTTTCCATCTGCCAAAGCTAAGTCCCAATTACCTCCAAAGTTGAAAATAAAAGCAGAAAATGATTTGCATAATATAGAAAGATCTGAAGCAGACAACAAATGAGGGGCTGGATTCCGGGTAGGGTTGCACCAGACAAATTCTTAGAGACATTGCTATTATAGAAAAGCTTTCAGCGGAGAATTTAAATTACATGAGCTTCAAATACTAAATCTTTTCTCGGATAGGTCACAAAGGATTCACTTATTAAATCTAATTCCTTGAAAGCAGAGTGTCAGTCTCATCTCTGAGATGAATGTGTCCTCTGTAATTCCTGCAGCATGTCTCTCTCTCCACTTGTATCACTAGTATCCATCAGCTATTGCGAAATTGGAAAAAGGGCTTAACAGGCTCTCTGCTCTTATTTACATTAATTCAAAACACTTCCAAGAAAGGAAATTCGAGAGAGTTTGTTCTTACACTGTGATAGCATAGAAATTGCACCATGGAAAAAGGCCATTTGGCCCAATTGGAAAAAGCTGATTTTTATGTTTTGCACAATAAGCAAATCCATTTATTCCTTTCTTCCTCATGCTTATTTAGTTTCCCCTCATGTGCATCCATTTTATTCACCTCAGCCACTCCCACGCAGTAGTTATTTCCACAATCTCATCACTCTCTGACGAAACAAATGTATTCACTCTCAAAGAGGCTGCCCAATGTTTTAAATTAACTATTGACCCAATGCTGCAAGGTTCAATTACGATGCTGACTTTTTGGACAAAAGAAATTTAAGACCGAAACATTGGGGGAGGTCCTGTAAACATGTCATTAACAATTTAAAATGTAACTCTATCTTTTTGTAAAAGAGGATTATAGTTAGACAACCATGTGCACAGCCTCTCATTTTTGGAGTGATAGGTGATTTTATTTAAGTGCGAAGCTCCTTTAAATCCTTTGTGGACTTAAAGGAGCCAATTTCTACGTGGTTTGCATGGAGACTTTGAGGTTGCTGCATATACCAAACAGCTTCCAAGAAACATTAAAATAAAAGCAAAATACTGCTGATGCTAGAAATCTAAGATAAAAACAGAAAATGCTGGAGAAACTCAGCAGGTCTGGCAGCATCTGTGAAGAGAGAAACCATTTTCATTTTGAGTCCAAAGTGTCTAACTTCTTCTTAAATACACCAACGTAAAAATTGAAAGCACAATTGTCTGTCAATAGGTGCAATACCTCGCCCAATGTTTCTGTCTTAGAATTCTTTTGTCTGAACAGTCAGCATTGTATCACTTTCGAAAATTTCCAAACTGCTCTCAACTTTATTTAAGTTAGTAACATTGCAGCAACAGGCAACGGAAGTCATGGATTTGTTTTTTTAAGTATATAAGTTTTGTTTTAAATCAGACGATAAACAAACCACATAGGCAGGAAGAAAAGCCAAATTTACAACTGAGACCTTCCAACAAGCAAACAAGTTTGATTTATAAACAACCAGATTTATTTGTGGGCTGGCACCAAAAAAGTCACGACAGAACCTGCCGAGTTGTGGTAAAAACGTAACTGGTTTACTGGTGTCCTTCAGAGGAATAGACCTGCCATCCTTACCCACGACATGTGATTTCAAGTCATAGAATCATAGAATCCCTACAGTGCAGAAGGAGGCCATTCGGCACATGGAGTCTGCACCAACCACAAACCCACCTATCGCCGTAACCCCACATACTTAACCTGCTAGTCCCCCTGACACGAGGGTCAATTTAGCATGGCCAATCAACCTAACCCTCACATCTTTGGACTGAAGGAGGAAACCCACACAGACACAGGGAGAATGTGCAACCTCCACACAGATAGTGACCCGAAGCCAGAATTGAACCCAGGTCCCTGATGCTGTGAGGCAGCAGTTCCAGCCACTGTGCCGCCCCATCGTGTTGAACCATATGGTTCACTCTTACTTGGGACAACAAAGCTTGACCAATAATTACTGCCTTGTTGGTGATGCTTATACCCCAGGAACTAATATTTTTTTAGCAAATCATATTTTTAACAAAAGATGTATAAATTCAGTAATATGTTTTTATTTTTGTACATTATCATAATTCAACAGCTTAACAATCTGCTGGGACAAATAATCTTCTGGGGGCTTCTAACCCCCCCCAGAAAATGGGTGAGTTTGAGGGTAGAACTGGAGTCAAAATTTTACACACAAATATTTATTTACAGAGTTGCACATTACAAGTATACACCTCCCAACCCAAGAATCAGTTTTAGTCTGTGTCTATTTATAGGTGGCTTAAGTGAATTTCCAGTTAATATCCAACACTTTCTTATAATAAAACACAGTTAATATATAATTAAAATAGTCCTTCCTCACTCTTTAAATAAAAGTCCACCCAAAATTTCAAAACAAAGTATGTCAAAATCCATATCCATAAATCCTTTGCTCCATCTGTGACCATTACCCCAATCTTCTGGTTGTAACCCAGCACCTTGCTGTCTTACTGACATGTCTGCCTTTGGCCTGCTGCAATGCTCCAGTGAAGCCCAGTGCAAACTGGAAGAACTGGGCTTAACACTGGGTTCAACAACTTTAGACTGTGAAGTTTCTCCTCCATCCTGACAGCCTCCGCTCCCCTTTTTTGTTTTCTGTTATTTGGTTCCACTGGTTTGTCCCAACACAACTCCACCCCTCCCTCATATGGCCACTGTCTCTTGTTGTTCAGCTTTGCTCCCACAGAGCAATTACCTCTGTTCTCCCATTAAAACATTTTGCTGTCCGACCTTTGCCATCATTAACACTCTACAGTACTTAATGGCACCATTAACAGCCGCTTTGTCTCATGTTGATTGGCCATGCTAAATTGCTCCTGAGAGTCAGGGGGACCATCAGGGTAAATACGGGGATAGGGCCTGGGTGGGATTGTTGGTCGGTGCAGGCTTGTTGGGCTGAATGGCCTCCTCCTGAACTGTAAGGATCCTATCATTCTATGATTGTATGATCTTTGTCAATATCTCCTCAACTCCAACCTATCACAGACTTTCCATTATACCCCACCCCCCTCTCCAAGTATATAATTCATCACATTTCTATCAATATTCAGTTCTGTCGAAGAGTCATAAGGACTTGAAACAGAAAGGGATGGGTGACAGACAGGAGAGAGGAGGGGAGAGAGCAGTCAGTGATGGGATCCCCTGTGGTTGTCCCCCTCCAAAATAAGTATACCATTTTGGATACTGTGGGGGGGGGATGACCCTCCAGGGGTAAGCCACGGTGACCAGGTCACTGGCACGGAATCGGGCTCTGTGGCTCAGAAGGGAAAGAGGGGGACTAGGAGAGCAATAGTAGTGGGGGATGCAATAGTTAGAGGCACAGACAGCGGTTCTGTGGGCGCGAACGAGACTCCAGGATGGTAGTCTGCCTCCCTGGTGCCGGGGTCCTGGATGTCTCTGAGCAGGTAGGAAGCATCTAAAAGGGGAGAGTAACCAGACAGACGTCATTGTCCCCATTGGTGCAAATGACGTAGGCAGAAAGAGTAGGGAGGTCCTGCGAGAGCAATTCAGGGAGTTGGGTAGTAGGCTAAAAAGCAGGGCCTCTAGCGTAGCGATCTCTGGACTACTCCCAGTGCCATGTGCTAGTGAGGCTAGGAACAGGGAGATTGTACAGCTGAACGCGTGGCTAAAGAACTGGTGCAGGAGGGAGGGTTTCAAATTCGTGGATCACTGGGAAGTCTTCAAGAGAGGATGGCACCTGTACAAGAAGGACGGGTTACACCTAAACTGGAGGGGCACGAATATCCTAGCTAGGAGTTTTGCTGGTGTGGTTCGGGTGGGTTTAAACTAATGTGGCGGGGGGGTGGGGATCAGAACAATAGGTCAATAAGCATAGAGGCTGGGGACGAGGTTGGGGCCAAAACAAGGCTATCTAAGAAGAAGAGCATTCTGGGGGAGGATGACCTCAGTGGGCCTGGAGGTCTGGAGTGCATCTGCTTCAATGCAAGGAGCGTCACGGGCAAGACAGACAAGCTTAGAGCCTTAATTCTTGCGCGGAACTTGGATGTGGTTGCAGTGACGGAGACTTGGTTAAAAGAAGGACAGGACTGGCAGCTGAATATTCCAGGGTATAAGTGTTTTAGGTGAGACAGAGAAGGGGCGAGGAGAGGTGGGGGAGTAGCAATGCTGGTTAGGGAGCATATTACAGCGGTACAGAGGGTGGACAATATGGAAGGGTCAGGTAACGAGTCATTGTGGGTGGAGCTCAGAAACAGGAAGGGCGCAGTCACTATGCTGGGGGTATACTACAGGCCTCCCAACAGCCCACGGGAAGTTGAGGAATGGATATGTAAGGAGATTCTGGACAGGTGCAGAAAAAATAGAGTTGTTGTAGTGGGAGACTTTAATTTCCCTCACATAGACTGGAAATCGCTTAGGACTGGGGGCCTGGACGGGGAAGAATTTATAAAATGCATACAGGAAGGTTCTTTGGAACAATATGTTGACAGTCCAACTAGAGAGGGGGCTATACTGGACCTAGTACTGGGGAATGAGCCCGGACAGGTCATCCAGGTTTCAGTAGGGGAACATGTGGCAAATAGTGACCACAATTCTGTAAACTTTAGGATAGTAATGGAAAAAGATGAGTGTAGTCCTATGGGTAAGGTGCTGAATTGGGGGAAGGCTAACTACAGCCGGATTAGGCAGGATTTGGTGGCTATTGATTGGGAGAGGCTGTTCGAGGGTAAATCCACATCTGGCATGTGGGAGTCTTTTAAGGAGCAGTTGATAGGACTGCAGGACAGGCATGTGCCTGTAAAGAGGAAGAATAGGAAAGGTAGGATTCGGGAGCCGTGGATAACCAGTGAAATTGTGGGTCTAATCAAAAAGAAAAAAGAGGCACACATGAGGTCCAGGCAGCTAAAAACAGATGGAGCACTGGAGGAATACAGAGGAAGTAGAAAAGAACTCAAACAGAGATTTAGAAGGGCAAAAAGGGGTCACGAAATGTCCTTGGCAGACAGGATTAAGGAGAGTCCTAAGGCATTTTATACATACGTTAGGAACAAGAGGGTTGTTCGGGAAAGAATCGGATCTCTCAGGGACAAAGGAGGGGAATTATGCTTAGAACCAAAGGAAATAGGAGAGATCCTAAATGAATACTTTGCATCAGTATTCACAAAGGAGAGGGACATGTTGACTGGTAGTGTCTCAGAGAGATATGTTGACCCGTTAGAAAAAATCTCAATTACAAGGGAGGAAGTGTTAGGTTTTTCAGGAAAAATCAAGACAGACAAATCCCCAGGGCCAGATGGCATCTATCCTAGACTCCTTAGAGAGGCAAGAGATGAAATTGCTGGGCCTCTAACAGAAATCTTTGTCTCTTCACTGGACACAGGTGAGGTCCCAGAGGATTGGAGGATAGCAAATGTGGTCCCGTTATTTAAGAAGGGTAGCGAGGATAACCCGGGTAATTATAGGCCAGTGAGCTTGATGTCCACGGTAGGGAAATTGTTGGAGAAGATTCTTAGAGATAGGATATATGCGCATTTAGAACTGAATAATCTCATTAGTGATAGACAGCATAGCTTTGTACGAGGGAGGTCATGCCTCACAAATTTGGTTTGTACAGGGCTCTGTACTGGGACCTCTGCTGTTTGTGATGTATATAAATGATTTGGAGGAAGATGTAGCTGGTGTGATCAGTAAGTTTGCGGACGACACAAAGATTGCTGGGGTTGCGGATAGTGATGAACATTGTCAGAGAATACAGCAGGATATAGATAGGCTGGAACATTGGGCGGAGAAATGGCAGATGGAATTTAATCCAGATAAATGCGAAGTGATGCATTTCGGTAGATCTAATGTAAGGGGGAGCTATACAATAAATGGCAGAACCATCAGGAGTATAGACACACAGAGGAACCTGGGTGTACAAGTCCACAGATCCTTAAAGGTGGCAGCGCAGGTGGAGAGGGTGGTGAAGAAGGCATATGGCATGCTTGCCTTTATTGGACGGGGCATAGAATATAAAAGTTGGCATATGATGTTGCAGCTGTATAGAACGTTGGTTAGGCCACATTTGGAATACTGCGTCCAGTTCTGGTCGCCACACTACCAGAAGGATGTGGAGGCTTTGGAGAGAGTGCAGAAAAGGTTTACCAGGATGTTGTCTGGTATGGAGGGTCTTAGCTATGAGGAGAGATTGGGTAAACTGGGGTTGTTCTCCCTGGAAAGACGGAGGATGGGGGGCGACCTAATAGAGGTGTATAAAATTATGAAGGGCATAGATAGGGTGAACAGTGGGAAGCTTTTTCCCAGGTCGGAGGTGACGAACACAAGGGGTCACGGGTTCAAGGTGAGGGGGGCAAGGTTCAACGCAGATGTCAGGGGGACGTATTTTACACAGAGCGTGGTGGGGGCCTGGAATGCACTGCCAAGCAAGGTGATTGAGGCAGACACGCTGGGATCGTTTAAGACTTATCTAGATAGCCACATGAACAGACTGGGAATAGAGGGATACAAACGAATGGTCTAGTTGGACACATGAGCGGCGCAGGCTTGGAGGGCCGAAGGGCCTGTTCCTGTGCTGTATTGTTTTTGTTCTTTGTTCTTTATTAACTCTGTTTCTCTCTCCTCAGATGCTGTCAGCCCTGCTGAGTTTATCCAGTGTTCTGTTTTCATTTCAGATTTCCAGCATCCACAGTATTTTGCTTTTACTCCATAAATCCATATTCCGTATAGTGTATTACATTGTAAGATGTCTTTTCTCTCATACTTCTAACAATTTCTCGGTGCATGCATTTATTTTTGTTATGCAATCTGACAACTGATGATTCTCATCTATCCATTTAATTTTAGAGATTTCCTTTCTCTTCAGAATTTACTTCAAGATAGCAAGGTCAATCCTTTTCCCCCTCACACTTTTCAGAGAGTGTATATTATCCCACAATGAATGATTATCTACAAAACCATTCCATGGGATTATTGTCTTCAGTACATCCTTTGCACAGAATCTCACTTCAAATATGACAAATAGAATCCTATATTCACTGCTGCCATGAGAGCTGGGTTTTATCAGCCCATTACAGACTGGCTGGGAGGTGAGAAGGCTGCTAAAATGGCTTCTTCAGCAATGGGTGACATGCCTGTCACCTTTCACCACCTTGCCAATAGCTGGAAGTGTCGCAGACACCACACCTGGAGCACATTGAGACACTCAAGATGCCAACTAATGCCATTTTTAGCCAGTGGCCAGGGGGAGGTGGGCGGGGGGGGGGGCGTTGTTTGAAATGCTCTACCTATGGGAAACCATTGGTTATCTCCTGGGGGCTCTCCTTTTAGGGCACACTTTAGCCCCCCATGTGCCCCTCCCCCCCCCCCCCCCCCCCCCCCCTTCCCCACACACACACACACCTGGCTGCAATTACCAGCCCTGTGGCAACGGTATAACCTGCCCTCAGCAAACCCCTGTCCCCTCGCACCATGGCCTGCCTGACTGGCCATAGAGGACCCAGACCCTACTTGTTTGGATGTAAGGGCGTGTGGTTACAATGGGTCCTCTTGCTCCAGATGTAACCCCTGCCGAGGTCACTGTTCCCAATGAGGCTGCTGAGCTGCCGGCCCTCTGATTGAGCAGCAGTTCTTAGTGGCAGAAGACCAACCCTCATAGGGGATAGCAGCCCTGGCAGCAGCAACCAACAAAATCTGGTTCCAAGTCCAGCTGACCACTGAAAGGTGGTACACAGGATTTAGGATCAAGGTAGGTCATTCAGCCCTCAAGCCTACTCCACCATTCAGTAAGATAATGGCTGACCTAAATTTGGCCTCAACTTCACTTTCAGTCAATCCCACCACACCCCCCTCCCCCCCCCCCCCCCGCCCCCCCATAACCCTTGACTCCCTTGTCAATCAAGAATTTATCTTATCAAACTGAGCCTTCAATGACCCAGCTTCCACTGCTTTCTACAGAATTCCACAAATTAATGACCCTCTGAGATAAAAACATATCTCCTCATCTCCACCTTAAAAGCAAGATTCTTACTTTTAAACTGTGTCTCCCTCGTTCTAGTCTCTCTCACAAGGGCAGACATGCGTCTGGAATCCACCCTATCAAATACCCTCAGATCTTGTATATTTCAATAGGATTACCCCTCATTCTTCTAAACTCCAATGGGCATAGGCCCAACCTGTTCGATCTTTCTTCATAAGCCCTTCACCCACCTATGTACTTAACCATATCTCTCACCCCCTACCCCACACCCCAACTGGGCTTATGGACCCAGTTGCAGGACCCATGCCACCCATGCAATTTTGAGTCAGGCAGGAAGAGGTGAGGGATCAAGGAGGCTTGTACTTCAGGTGGGAAAGGTGGTGCACCTCCAAAATGGGTCCCCTTTCCTTATTAGGGCCCCTCACTAGGTCTTCCCATCTCCTGCCCAGTGCTCTTGACATTCCTGGCCTTTCCAATTGAACCCAATTCCCCGCCATGTGTTTTCACAAAACAAAAGTGAGTGCATTTTCATGTGATTGCTTCCATTATGTAAGTAGCAGGCTGTTGTATTGAAAACGCGTGACTCCTATTTCTATTGACTTAAAGTGCCAGAGATCCGGACATCAGCTGGAATGGGATAGGCAGAAAGTCCGATGCTTTGACTTCCCTTGTTTGACTATTCCATTTTGGAGACAAAGGCACAAATTAGCCCTGTGTTTTAGCTTTGTCAAGCTATAATATTAAACGATATGCCATGATTAATTCTCAGAAACATTATTATATGAAATTTGTCTGTGCAAGTTATGATCGAAAGTGCAATTAACTGCTATTACATGCTTTATGAGGATCACAATAACAGCAATAATGGGCTTAAAGATTTCCAATACAGGTAAAGATTGCACACTGGGTTTAGATACCTGACTTGTGACTTAAGTAATCCTACTCTGAACGACACATATGCTATGCATTTCTGTGCACCATTAGTCACTAAATTCATCTGCCATTCATTGACACAATTCATCAATTTCACTCCATTGAATTGATATCCCTGGGCACAGTTCCATCATTGCCATTTATATTTAATGTTACTGTACTTGTGGTTTTTTGACTGCAAATAGCTTCATAAGATGTTATCAAAAAATAAGAATTCTGCTATTTCTCCCACACAGACTGGGGATTAAATTGGAAAACCTTGGATAATAAGCGTGATGTACGCAATTAATCTGTGCCTGTTAATTGGGGTGCATTCAACACGTTGAGTTCTGAATTTTAAATGACTGCTGCATGCACAATATTGAGTGCTGCTCATTGGCTGCACTCAACAATATGATGAGAGGCTGGCACATTAAAGGCAACCTTCGCCTCTTAAAGCAGAGGAACATTGCAGCTGCAAGAAGTGGTGGGAACCAATGTGATTCTGCGTTGTGATACTTTGTGCAATGTCTGAATGTGCGAGCAAGTGCACCTGGGTTTTCTAATAATGCACGACAGGCCTTGGTGCAAGACATGGAGAAAAGGAGAGACATCCTGAATCCATGGGCTGGGGAGAGGGTGTGGTGGCGAGGTATGAGAGGCCCTCCAGTCATATGCTCAGGAGGCAGTGGGAGGAAGTAGCAGTGCATTTCAGTGTCAGGAGTGCAGCTCCAAGAATATGGATGCAGTGCAAGAAGAAGTTTTACAATCTGGCAGGGACACGGGTTGTCAAGATGAGGGAATTGATCTTCAAGTGGCCTTTCCTATCAATGGCACCACTAGTCTCATCACCCACTACCACCACCTCTATAAATCAGTATAATCCATTTATATACCTCACCCTCAATCACTTGCCACTTTTGCAAGCCTCATGCCCACTTGGCACAAGGCTTTCTGCAGAGTTTGGAGTCCATCCTTATCAATATGAAATAGGTGGTCACCTTCACTTGTGTCCAATTGCCAATACCATAGCTTCTATTGCAGCACAAGCAGCTTCCCTTACAGTGTCACAGTCAAACGCAGATTGACGCTGTACTTGTTCAGGATGGTTCAAGGAGGTGCAGTTCCCAAGGCAGCACAATGATCTGCCCACTAACAGATGACAACGATTGCTGATGGGCCATCCTGGGAGGGTGGCAATAGCTGACGCAGCACAATCCCAATTTTCTCTCTTAGGATGATAGCATTCCTGCTTCTATCTCTGATTCTCTACCAGAAAATCCTTCCTGTTGCCTGTCACCCAGCCAGCCCAGATTGACATTGCTTCAACCAAGATGCTGCAGTCTGAAGCCAGGCCCTCTGGATATGTGAATTTTCTGGTGGCTTTTATTGCTGTGCTGTCACATAATCCCTTCAAATAGAATTGGTAGGCGGTTATTTATTCTGTTTAACATCATGTTTAGCTGTGCGAGATTGAGTTAAGATGTTGGCTGGAGCTTGGCATTCATAAATGGTGCCATTGGCATTATATCAGTGTTGCAAACTGATTCACATAATTATCACACTGCTGTGAGATTTGGTCCAAGAGTCATGAGCTATTTTAAAGCAGTTTATTAAGGAATAGTTTGGATATGATACACCGGTTAAATATACAGAAAGGGCAGACAGCCCGTAACAGAGGAGAATGGTTTACTAGTCCTGGCTCAGACAGATTAAATAGACTGATGCTGATCTCCACAGCTGGTGATGGCAGTCTTTTTTCTCTCTATCTACTTCAGCTAATCAGGGTGTTAGACTGGAGTCAGCATGGATCTACCCCAAAAAATTATTTTCCATTCAAAGTCTTTGCTTCCTTCCCAACTCTCTGTTTATACAACTTATTTTTAACGAGCTGCTTTCTCATGCCAGTCACTTATTCAATTGTTCATTTAGCAAGGGACAAATACCCAAGGTTGATCCCTCCTATTCCTGTCCAAAGCCTTTATTTTGTTACGTACATTCTGTTAACTTTTACTGAGAGACAGTTGATTTAGATTGTGGCTCATGAGTTCCCACCTGATCAGGCTTAGGAATGCCTTGAGCCAGAATCTGCACTAGAGTCACGTCCTTGTCAGAGATAGCAAGTTTGCGCAGTCCTTGGTCAGATCAGTCATCTTCTTGAAACGCTGCAGTCCACCTAGTGTTGACACATCCAAGATGCTGTTAGAAAAGTAGTTCCAGGATTTTGACCCAACAACAGTGAAGGAACAACGATATAGTTCCAGATCAGGATGGTGCTTGATTTGAGGGAGGAGCTTGCAAGTCCTGGTGTTCCCATGCGATTGCTGCCCTTGTCCTTCTTAGGTGGTAGAGGTTATGAGTTTGAAAAGTTCTGTTGAAGGAGCCTTAGCGAATTGTCGCAATGGTGCATAATGCTGTCACAACGTGCCAGTGATGGTGGGAGTAAATGTTTAAGATGCCAACGAAGTGAGCTGCTTTGCCTGGATGGTGTCAAGCTTCTCGAATGTTATTGGAGCTGCAGTCATTCAGCTGAAAGGAGGTATTCCATCACACACCTGACTTTTGCCATGTAGATGGTGGACAGGCTTTGGGGAACCAGGAGGCAAGTTACTCCCCACAGAATTCCAGGTTCTGCCCTGTGTTTGTAACCTCTATTATATGGCTAGTCCAGTTGAGTTTCCACTCAATGGTAACCCCCAAGATGTTGATAGTGAGAAATTCAGCAATGGCAATGCCATTGAATGATACGGGGCAATGGTTAGATTATCTATTGTTGGATATGGGCATTGCCTGGCACTTGTGTGGCACAAATATTACTTATTAGCCCAAGTCTGAATGTTATCCAGGTCTTTCTGCATCTGGGCATGGACTGCTTCAGTATCTGAGGAATTGTGAATGTTGCTGAACACTGTGCAATCAGTAAACATCCTATCTCTGACCTTATGATGGAGGGAAGGTCATTGATGAAGCAGTTGAAGTTGGTTGGACCTAGGACACTACCCTGAGGAACTCCTGTAATAATGTTCCGGGACTGAGATGATTGGGCTCCAACAATCACAACTATCCTCTATTGTACTCGGCAAGATTCCAACTAGTGGAGAGCTTCCACTGATTTCCATTGATTTCAATTTTGCTAGGGCTCCTTGATGTCAAGGATAGTCATTCTCACCTCCACAAATCTGTAGATTTTTACTTCTGAAATCCTTCTTCTCGGCCTCCTCCCAAGCTCTCTAAAATCTACCCACAAAACCTCCTCTCTCTCTCCAACTATGATGCTGGTACTGATGTGGACCACAGCCTCTGGTCATTCACCCTCCCCCGTCAGAGTTCTCTACAGCTGCTCTTTTTACTACCTTAGTAAAAGGGTACATACCATCCTGGAATCATGTATGCAGCAGGCAATAAAGCCTGTCTGTTCCACAAACTATAGAACCCCCTAACAATATTATGTTCCAAGCCTTCCCCACCTGTACAGTTGAGCCACTGGTGGTGCCATGGACTTGGCTCTGGTAGCATTCCATGGAGGAACAGTATTCATCGTGTCATGCTGGTTGGAGAGGGAATTATGCTCTTGGGATTCATGAACTACGTACCTGGTCCTGCTTTATGTTTGATAGTGATCAATTCTTTTCTGCCTGCACAACCTGAAGCTGTATGGTGATGACGACTAGAAATGAACTATTAATAAAACTATCAGACTAATGGAGGCAGTGACTCCAGCTGCCTCTCAAGTTTCAAAACCCAGAGCTTGATCTCTTCCAGCTTTTGACATTTTTTGCACTTTTTGGTTAACCAGAATGTATGGAATGTCATGGATTTCCACATAGAGTAAGAGTCACATCAAATGGGAGAGAGGTGCTCTGCCATTCATTTATTTATTGGGCTTGTGATGAGAGTTAAATACTTACCTTCTTTATTTAATAGATCAGGAACACTGGTTCCTGATGAATCTTGGGTCTCACATGAATGTGTTGGCTGGGAAATGGCCACACAGGAGCAGTTCATTTGTTTTGCAGCCTTTAGGATGAGGACTGCCCTGCACAGAAGCAAGGAGGCAGGTCAGATGTGCTGAGAAGGAGAACCATCTTAGTGAGTGTATCCCAAGGAGCAGGACATAGGAGGGGCACGGGGAGAATTTCCCAAACCAGGAGGGGGACATGGAGAGGTGCTAAAAAGTAGTTGCATGTAAGGAATCAAAACCAGGGAACAGAAATAGGACAGTTAAGTGAAAAGAATAGAGCAGAGTAATAGGCTCTGAATTCAAGAAAGAGCTGCAGTCATTAAGCAAAATGGGCCATTAGGGTAAACATTTCTCTTTGGAGCAGTGATGTTCTGCTTGGCACAGCTGAAATTTGAAATTGTGCATGCAAGGTGAAGCTTGACATGTGCAGAGGTCCAGGGAAAAGGAATCTCAGAAGACGCGATTGAAAACCCTGAGGTAGGTTGTCATTAAAACTGTTGATTGAGAGCAAATTTTGGAAAGAATCCAAAGGCAAGATCTTCAAATGTGGAGATTGGAAACCCTTATGAGAAAGAAGTTTAAGTGAAGTTGTTTGGCTCACAATGTGACAAACATCTGGGTGGGTTGTTGAGAAATCCAGGGAATTTGTTTGGTCACACCTGTCATCTATTGTGTAGTGTGGTGACTGACCACAGTTCGTCTATTAATTCATATATACCTTATAATTACCCTGACTGTTATAGTATAAGATAGCTTTTAAACTGTTTTAACTTTATGAACTTGTATGGTGGGGTTTTTTTGTTGCAAATCCATGGAATTTTTTGTCTTTATTCATTTGGTAAGCATCTTGGCTCTCAAACTTAATCTATTTTAAACAAAGGATATTGGTCCCCAGCTGGATCGTAACATAAATTGGGCACTCTCCCAGGATCTTGAATCCTGTGATGACACTGTACTATTTTGCTATATTTTGTATTTAAGGTGGGGTTACTTTAAGAGGAAGTGTTTTGTTACAGGAGTCGATTTATCTGGTAAACATGCAGCAGATACTAAGAATGTAGGCTAATAACTGATTTTAGCTATGAATGTGTTACTTTGTAGAGTTAATGGACCTTTTGTTTGTTTACGTTCTCCTGGGATTTTAGACTAGGTATGCAGAATCATGTGAGTTTTTTATTAGGTAGATTGACTGGGGCAGAGTCATCTGATTAATGGGAGGAGCTAAGATTGCCAGTTTCATTTTCATTTTAAAGTACCACAGTTGCTGCCTGGGCTGCCAGACGAAAGCAGTGTCTCTCTGTCTCTCTGCAAAGACTTTCTGAAAGTTTCAAGTCGGGTAGCCTAAGTATAAGCAAATATCTATGTGTTTTGCTGACTAATTTTAAAGTGGGCTTTATGTCTATAAGAGAATTATTGCTTGATTGGGTCTCATAGTGATAGCTTAGCAGTTCAGACTTGCATCTTGTCATGTTTAAGTATTGTTCAATTGTTAAAGGTTAAGCTAATTCATTTGTTATAATTAAACAGTGTTGTTAAATGAAGTTTGTTTTGATAAAAGCTCCCTTGTTTGTCAATAGAATCGCGCCTGGAGTGAAACATCTTATGCCAAAGCAGTCTAGCCTGGCTTCATAATATGCCTTGGGGATTCTGATCTGGTACCCTAGCAATCTGCAGATAAATATGAGTGCTGAGGGTTAAAGTTAATAAGATTTCCATGATGAATTTTATTATATTGATTGAAAAGCAGAATAGATTTGTCAATTGCTAAGACTTCTCTGGAAAGTGAAGACTTATTCCTAAATGATTTGCAACAATTAACCAAAGCTCCGCTAATGCTAAAGTTAAAGTTAGAGTTAAAAGCGGGGGCTAAGAAAGCAGAAATAATTGAGGTAATAGCACAGCCTCTGGGAAGGGAAGAAGGAAAATCTAATCCAGACAGCAATTCTGTTGAGTTAGCCAGAATTCAGTTGCAAATGAAGCAGCTTGAGATGTAAAGAGAAATGATCAACTTGAATTGAAAGAAAAAAAAAAGAAATGAAAAAGCTCAAATTGGAAAGAGAGAAGTGAACAAAAAAAATGGAAATTCAAAAGCTTGAATTTCAAAGAGAGAAAGAAATGAGACAGCATGAACTGGCTCGATAAAAGCTTAAGAAACAGATCAAAACAGTTTAGTAGTTCAGATGATGAATCAAATCCCATTTGGAGCTTTGATATAATAGAGACTCTTTGGGCAGGATTTTCTGGCTGGGCTCACCCCAAAACCAGAAAATCTTGCCAGGTCAATGGACCTTTCCATGGTCTGCCCCTTGCCTGCTACAGCTCCTGTGGCGGATGGAACAGGAAAATTCATCCCTTTGTCTCTCGCCTAATTTCACTGAAAATGGAGTTGAGAGATATTTTATCCTGTTTGAAGAGGTGACTACAAACCTAAAGTGGCCTAAGGACACATGGACTCTCATTTTGCAAAGTGTTTTGGTCAGGATGCTATGGATGCATCTTGTACTCCCTCTAGTTAAGGCTGTGGTGCTTGATGCTTATGAGCTTGGCCCCTGAAGCTTATCAGTTGCAATTTCAGAATTCAAAGAAAAAATCGAATGAAACATTTGTAAACTTTGCGAGGGAAAAAGAAATGTGGTGGGAACAGAAGTTTCAATCACTGAAGTTAGAATGAAGTTTGAAAATATGAGTGAGGTAATGATAATGGAAACATTTTGAAATAGCATCCCAATAAATATTTAGGTCATATCTGGAAGACCATGAGGTTTCTAGGGTATATAAAGCAGCAGTTCTGGCAGATGGTATGATATATCACATAGGCAGCTAGGGTGCAGTAGATCTCTATCTGTAAACTCACATGGAAGCTGGAGGAATAGAAAAGAATCTAACTTTATGGAGGAGGCAGAAGATGTTCCAGTCAGGGAAAATGATAGTATAGAAGATAAAAATGATGTAAAGAAACCAGTAAATTTTATTGCCTTAAGACCGGTTATGTCAAAGCCCATTGTTGCAAACTGATTGGTAAACTGATGGCAGTAATAAGAACACTTAAGGAGTCTTTCAAATAGGCTGTACCAGAAAAGGAAATGGATGTTAAAACAGTGGCACTGGTGCAAGTGATAGAGACTTCCACAGAAAATGGTGCACCAGGAAGTGAAACTTGTGAGAAACCCAATGCTTCGAAATTTTTACAATAGTTGTAGTTAGTTCGGGCTTTATATTTGAAGAGGAAAATACTCCATTTTTGTCCAAGCAATAGCACAGAAATATTGTTATCTGAGAGATTCAGTTTAACTTTACTGTTAACAAAGGATTTGATATTTCTTCAGAAAGTTCACTGAATCAAAATGTATTAATACAAGGTATTGAGGGGAACTGTATGTCTTACCCATTGCATCGTGTCAATTTAAGTTGTGTCGTGGTGAAGAGGTCTCGTATAGTTGGAATTGTTCCACACTTACCAATTGCAAATGTAGACGTTCTATTGGGCAATGATATAGTGGGTAGTATAGTTTTTTCACAAACTGGGATGGAGTGTCATAATTGCAAAGTTGTTCCATAAATGAAAACTACTTGTCCAGTTGTGACCCAGTTGAGCAGCAAAATAATCCAAGTAACGAAACTGATATGTCAACCTCAGTAATGGACAATGCAGAAACAGCAGAAATGCCTGCAGAACTGAAAACTAAGAATGGCCAGCACGGTGGCACAGTGGTTAGCACTGCTGCCTCACAGCACCAGAGACCCAGGTTCAATACTGGCCTCAGGTAACTGTCTGTGTGGAGTTTGCACGTTCTCCCCATGTTTGCGTGGGCTTCCTCTGGGTGCTCCAGTTTCCTCCTACACTTCAGAAATATGTGGGTTAGGTTGACTGGCCATGCTGAATTGCCACTTAGTGTCAGGGGAATTAACAGAGTAAATACGTGGGGTTGCAAGAATAGGACCTGGGTGGGATTGTTAATGGTGCAGGCTCGATGGGCTGAATGGCCTCTTTCTGCACTATAGGGATTTTACGATTATGATTTAATTTATGAATGTCAGCTAACAGGACTGAAACCACAAAATGGTCTGGCAGGTTCAAGAATCAGGGACACTGAATTACAAGTGCTTGCCAGTGTTGACACACAGGGTACAACAGGCAAGTGAACAGTTTGCAAACAAGCATTTTAAACCTGCAGAGGAATGGAATGGTATGGTTCCTTAATTGAGTGAAATATTGGAATGAACAAAGGAAGTCGTTGATGTTGCTCGAAGAAACTTTTTTTTAAAAGATCCTTTCGCATGGGATCAGGAAAAACTATAAGAAGTTAACATGTTCAAGGATCAAACCAAACAGAAATATGAAATCCTTTTGTGTGAACATAAAAAGCATCTCGATATCAAACAGCTAAAAGCTTTTGACCAGAAGGAAATTAGTTGTTAATGCACAAAGAAATCATTTTGACCTAATTGTGTCAAAATGAGAATTGACCACATTTGAGCTCGGGAAAGGAGCTTGAAGATAGAATTACACCAGCAGCTAATGAAGACAATGACAATTAGGATGTGGACATCAGCAAAACAGTCTTTGTAGAGTCAATGAGTAGAACAAAGAGGAAAAAGAAACACAAGCATTGAGTTACCATAATTCTATGATGTTTAAATTCTGCTAATCCTACATGTTCCACTTATTGGCTTTCATTTTCATTAAACCATTGTAACTTTATTAGACAACATGTGTAATAGTGGATCAACATTTTTTTTTATTAGTTCATGGGATGTGGGCATCGCTGGCTGGAGCAGCTTATATTACTCATCCCTGAGGGCATTTACGAGTCAACCACATTGCTTTCAGTCTGGAGTCATATGTAGGCCAGACCAGATAAGGACGGCAGATTTCCTTCCCTGAAGGACATTAGTAAACCAGATGGATTTTTACGACAATCGACAATGGTTTCATGGTCATCATTAGACTTGTAATTCCAGATTTTCTTTTAATTCAAATTTTACCATCTGCCATGGTGGGATTCGAACCCTGGTCTCCAGAGTATTATCCTGGGTCTCTGGATTACCAGTCCAGTGACAATAACACTATCTGTCTACAATGTGACAAGCTATTTGTTAAAAGTTTGTGATATTAACTTCTTGCCAAGAGAGTGCAAAGCCGTTGTAAAGAAACCTTCACAGAAGTGAAGCTTTCTTTCTTCCAAGGGAAAAGGTGTGATGAAACTCAAATACTTACCTTCTTTAGTTCATAGGTCAGGAACCCTGGTTCCTGCTGAACCTTTGGCCTCCCATGCATGCACCAGCCAGGAAGTGGCTCCACATGTGCAGTTCAGTTGTTTAGTGTTCAGGAGCCTGAGGACCAGCCCCACGTGGCTGCAGAGATGGGAAAAGGGAAACAGTGCAAAGAGGCAGGTCAGATAATCTAAGAGGGAGCACCATGATATTGGCCATGTCCCAGGGAGTAAGGCACAGAAGATGGACAGAGAGAATGCCCCAAACCAGAGAGGGGAACAGGGAGAGGTCCCAAAAGGTAATCCCAGGTGCAGGATCAAAGCTTGAGGACAGAACTAGGTCCCTTAAGTAAAATTAAAAGAAAGGAGCAGAATAGTAGGCCAGAATTCTCTGACCGTTCACGCCAGCGGGCTTCTCTGGTCCGGCTGGCAGCACACCCCCACCTGCAAGTTTCCCGGCAGCGTGGCGTGCCTTCAATGGGAAATCCCATTGACAGCAGTGGGACCAGAAAATCCTGCCACCAGTGAGCAGCACGCTGCCTTCCATTGCTGGGAAACACATTGCTGGGAGGCCAAAGAATCTAGTTCATTTGCTCCAGATTCAAGAAAGCGCTGCAGGGAGCAGACCCTAAGTAACCTGGGCAGTTGGGGAAAAGGCACCTCTTTGAAACAGTGATATTCTGCTTGGCACAGCCAAAGATCTGAAATTGTGCATGGAAGGTGAAGCTTGAGTGCACTCAGAAATCCAGGGGAGAAAAACCAATGAAGGCAAGATTGAAACCCTGCAAGGTAGGTCATCGTTAACGCTGTCCAAGTGGGAGCTAGCCTTTGGAGAGAATTTCAAGGTGAGATGCTCAAATGTGGAATTTGGATAACCTTGTGAGAGAGACAGTGAGACTGGTTGGCCCACAATGTGACAAATGTCTTGGGGGGTGTTGTTGAGAAATCCAGGGAAACTGTTTTTGTCGCACTTGTCATCTATTGTGTAGTGCGGTATATCCAACTACAGTTTACCTGCTAATTCACATGTTCCTCATAGTTACCCTGAATGCTAGAGTATAAGACAGATATTGTAAATTGTTTCATCTTTCTGAACTTGTATAGTAAAACTTACTTTTGTTTCTTCCAAACTTTGTGACTCAATTCACTTAGTGAGCATATAGGCTCGCAAGCTTAATCTACTTTAAACAAAATATAATTGGTCCCTAAATGGATTCTGTCACCAGACATTTTATCCTGCTGTTGTCACCCAACTCTTAGCCAGCTCCCACCTTTCCTGGTTGGGACCTGCTCTGTCACAATATCTTTTATCCCAGCTGCTCTCTCTCTCCCCATGACAATGCTGCTGTTGACACATGTTGGCAAAATAATGGTATGTTCATGGCGTCTGCCATTATTAATGGTTTTTAAAATAGCAATTTGTGGTGGGAAGAGATTACCCATGAGTTCTATGTCACCACAAATGGCTGGCCAGTTGGCCCCGCTCTGCTGTTAGCATTACAACAATAGGAGCTCTTTGCCAAATTCCCCATGGATTTCAACAAAATGTTAGATTTGTGCCTTAAATATCGCTGATATTTAAAGCTGCAATTTCTTGACAAAAGAACCATATTAATGACATGATTTGTGGCTCTGACTTGAAACTTAACCTTGGCAGTCGAGAAATGGAACATAGGAACTGTGGCCAGTTAAGTATTTCCAAAAATTAAATTTTAAAAACAAATTTAAATGTTTGCCCTTCTCTTTTCTCTCTGAGTCTTAGTCCAACCTTTGATTCGCTCTTTGTTTCTCTTTCTGTTTATAATTTGCCTCTAAGTCACCCTATTCTGCATTGTTTGCCCTGTTCTTTCTCTATCTTTGGATGTTGGGTCCAATGAAATTTAAACAATCCCTGATGCCCCTTCAGCTCACCATCCTATTACCAATTCTGGCAATTTACCAAGCAAAAATAATATGACCTGAAGGATGAAGGAAAAATTCCAAATCACAGCACTTGATACAAAATGTGCCACTCCAGCAATTTTTGGCCCATTAAAATGTATAAATTGGCTGAGTGATGCATTCATAACAATCTTTGTAGCTATGAATACACATTACTGCTGTTATTTTACATCTGACTGCGTTTATAGCTTTTCTAAATCACCTTGCGAGTGGTGTTACTACGGACAAGATCATTTTCCTAATTATTTGAACTTCAGAGAACCTCATGAAAAGTACACAGAGTTAGTTAATCAAAGCAATTGGAACTAGAATACAGTGGAGTAGGCAATGCTAATCTGCAATTAGTACTCGGAAAATCAACCATGATGTTGCTTCTACTATATCCTCTGGTCTGATGTAAACATGGTATTGATGTAGCATCATTATGATTCCTGCCACTGCTGTTATTCCCGATTGGAATTTGTATAAACCTTCACTGGCTAATTTGGCGGCAATTTTAGACTGGATTTTTAACAAAAGTGAAATTAGAAAACACTTCCACGCATTAAGGTTGGTAGATGTCTGGAATTCTCTTCCCCATATTGTAATTGGTGCTAGAATTTAAATATGAGATTGATAGATTTCTTTTATTGATTAATGGCTTTAAGGGACCTGAAGATCCTGCCGGTGGGAAGGGCTGGAAAATTCAGCCCAAAGGTTTTCAATTAGTACTTTATTTCTGAAGTAGCCAGATTTCACCCACATCAGAATAACCCGGTCCCTAATGCAGGGAATGTACCGATGAATATCGAGATTAGTCTGATCCTGGAGCAGTCCATTTCCTGTTGGACAACTTCATATGACCAACTCTCTCATATTTCCATTCTGCAATTCAGTGAACTGAAAATTAATGCTGTATATGGGAAGACCGGAATGGAAGATTGTATAGATAATTGGGGCTGTGGGAGCACTAATCATCACTCCAATTTGGTAATGCCAGAGCTATATATATTTGCATTAAGCTGAAGGCTGCCTACACCTTTCTTATCATAGAATCCCTACAGTGCAGAAAGAGGCCATTCGGTCCATTGAGCCTGCACCGACAACAATTCCACCCAAACCCTATACCCGTAACCCCACGTATTTATCCGGCTAATCTCCATAAGGGGCAATTCAGCATGGTCAATCAACCTAATCCACACATCCTTGGAGTGTGGGAGGAAACCAGAGCACCCGGGGGAAACCCACGCAGAAATGGGGAGAACGTGCAAACTCCACACAGTCACCTGAGGCCAGAATTGAACCCGGGTCCCTGGCGCTGTGAGGCAGCAGTGCTAACCACTGTGCCACCCTCAATGTAATTTTCTTAGTATAACTGGAGTGTCAGCCTAAGGTATGGGAGGGATTTCACTTGCAATCGATTATAATGCAGAACGTTTACTTTAAACTTTGAATTCCCCCAATCCCGAAGTACCACTGGACATCAGGGATGTACAGGTATCTCTTGCATCGAGTGTGTATTAGGGTCCAAATGATAGAAATGTGCATCAGAACACAGCTGCCTGTTTGTGAGCTGGTGGATGATGCCCCTACTCCTAAAACCAACAATATTTTTGAATGAACAAAAAGGGAGGTAGATACAAGCCCTGATTTTACTGGCATGTCCACCCCAAAATCGGGGCAGGCGAGGCTCGCAGAACGGCATTCTCCGTTGGCCTTGGGTGTGATCTTCCGAGCCTCGGGCAGTTGTGCCGGTAAAATTCCGGCCACAGTGTACACAAATCCTACTCCAAATTCTTACTCCCACCAGTTTAGGTAGGTGCTGTGCAATTTCAGCCCACAAATGTCCAACTATGAATATTAAAATATTACTCCATTTCAAATGAAGAAGTGTAAGTTGAAAACTGCAAGAAGAGTTTTTAAGCTTGTATTTTATCATTTGCTAAACTTCCAAGTATTGGAAATGGATAGCTGTCAGTTTGAAAGATTGAAGTATAATTAAACAGAAGGGAAAATGCTCCAAGAACAGCTTTCCTCCTTCAGTGGAAGGAAATCTAACTGCAATCAACTGTAGCAATTTTGACAGATGCGGAAACAAACATTCCAAGCTAGATATTTATAACGAATGATTGTGGCTTTCATTGATTAGTTTAAAGTGTTTGATTGCACTTTTCCATTTGGACCAAGTATCTGTTCTTGAGAAGAATGTTGTCAGAGTGTATAAAGGTTTTCATTGAAATCAGTGCTTTCTTGTACGTTTGTGCTTCTGGTCAATCAGAATGAAGCCCTCATTTGTCCCATTGTTACTTTGCAGTTAAAACAAACTGAAGGAGACACGGTAGTTGATGACAATGGACCGGTTGACATCTGGAATAAGGTATCACCTTGAACAAAAACAACAGAAGAAAAGATGTAACATATATTAAGACTGATAGTCAATCTTGCGTGGGAGTTACTTCATCTTTGTTGGAGATTACATTTGTGACCTGCAAGGAAGAAACTTTCATCAGGTTTAAATTCTGTCCAGTTTGTATGCTTGTTGGATTTCCATAGCCATAACTGTGGAGGAATTTTTTAAAAACATATATTCTCAGTATTTTAAATGTGACGAAAAAAACACATGTATCTCTTTTACATATAGCCCATGATAAATTAACGTGGCTCTGTAAAGGAATCTTAACAAAAATTATACTCGTATAGTATTGGGATAAAGTTATTTTGATATCAGCATGTATTAATTGTCAAACCTTGTTTTCAGGTTTGAGTGACGTTTGAAGTTGTAATGTGGTCTTGGCTTTAAGTGTGTTACAATAATTGCATGATCTGACTGATCATGTACAAACTACACCTAATTATCATTTTTGTTTGTCGTATGGGAAATGTGAGTTAAATGAGCTAGTGAATTAAAAAGTATGTGTTTGCATTAACAAGGAATAGCAGGTAAATCCAGGGGCCATATTCTGAAAATGATATAATTGTTGGATTTAACTGTTGCATTCGTTTTAACCTAAGCTGCCCAACAAGAATCCCACGTAAGTAAAATTGGGTCAGGTGTAAAACAAAAGTTGCACCCAGTTCCATCAGTTTAATGAAAGATGATGTTCCAAAATGGCACCAGAGCAAGGCAACTTCTTGCGAACTGTGTCTAGCATACCCTCTAATTCTATCTTTTACTCTCGTTCTATGCTTCTAAAATTCTATTACACCCTAGCTATGATTGTAACACTACGTTCTGCACCCTCTCCGCTCCTTGTCTATGTACAGTATGCTTTGTCTGTATAGCGTGCAAGAAACAATACTTTTCATACATGTGACAATAATAAATCAAATCAAATCAAAATTTCCCCCATGACCTCACGAGATATTAACCCAGATTTCCTTTTGTACTTACACCTGTTTTGGGGCAGATTTGGGAAGGGGGGAGCATAGGAATTGTGGCAGGGAACTATTTCACTAGCTCCTCGATCCTTCCCACCATTTTTACAATTGTCCTCAGAGATGATGAAGGATGGTAAACATGCATGAGAATTACAGGATAATAAAAGGAAAACATCATCCAACATGTTTCCTGTCATTAATTCCTGAACAATTTTGAATCCCATTGGATCCCACTCAATCCCACGGCATTGAGCAAAACAGAAGTGTTAAAAAATAAAAAACTGATTTACCCAATGTTATTTATCATAGTGAGTGATTGCAGGAGGCTTTTTTTTTCATTCTTTGACCAACACTGTGCTGTGATGGCCGTCACATCTTTTTCCTTCCCTACCTCTGAAGTCATCTCCTAAAAGTTTACACATCTATTAAGTACATCCAATAAGCACTTGTTCCCAGGGGTTGAGGACTGAGGAAGGAATATAATACAGAAAAGAGTTAAAGTGATTTTTGCTAACATTCATTTCTGCTTCATTTCATTTTACCTTAACCAGCTAAAACCTTTTGAAAATTAGCCCTCAATAATGTGAAAGAAATAAAATGTTTCAATTGTAAAATTGTTACAATTTTCAGTGAATTTTTTAGTGTCTTAATTTGATGATTAATAAGCAGAAAGAAAACTGAATCTTTTAACAGAGTCGGGAAAATTCCTTTCATTCTTCTTGTCCAATCTTTTCACATGGGGGGCACATTTCAACATTTTTCTCAATCTCCCACTCACACTTTCTCAAACTGCCCCCACAAACTCTCCTCCCCCTCAGACTCTCTCCCCCACCCCCCCTCCCCCACATACTCTCTCTCTCACCACTCACTCTCTTACTCCCCACAGTCCCTCTCCCCCTATCACTCCCTCACCCTCCCTCTCGCACCTCCCTCCCCCTCACACTCCCTCACTCTTCATCCACTCTCTCCCATCCTTTAACTCTCTCTTCCACTTTACATTCTCTTTGCCTCCCATCCTCGCTCACCCCTCTCAAACTCTCTCTCTCTCTCACTCACCCTCACACTCACCTCCTCACACTCTCCCCATTACATACTTCCCACCTCCCCCTCACACACTCTCACCCTCCCCCTCCCACTCCCTCACCCTTCCCCTCACACTCTCTCACCCTCCCCCTCACACTCTCTCACCCTCCCCCTCACACTCTCTCCCCCTCACACTCTCTCACCCTCCCCATCACACTCCCTCACCCTCCCCTTCACACTCTCTCCCCCTCCCCCTCACACTCTCTCCCCCTCCCCTTCACACACTCTCACGCTCCCTCTCACATTCTCTCACCCTCCCTCTCGCATTCTCTCCCCCTCCCAATCACACTCTCTCCCCCTCCCCTTCTCACTCTCTCCCCCTCCCCCTCACACTCTCTCACGCTCCCTCTCACACACTCTCACCCTCCCTCTCACACTCTCTCCCCCTCCCCCTCATATTCTCTCACCCTCCCCTCACACTCCCTCACCCTCCCCCTCACACTCTCTCCCCCTCCCCCTCACACTCTCTCCCCCTCCCCCTCACACTCTCTCCCTCTCCCCCTCACACTCTCTCACGCTCCCTCTCACACACTCTCACGCTCCCCCTCACACTCTCTCACCCCCCCCTCACACTCTCTCAGCCTCCCTCTCACACTCTCTCACCCTCCCCCTCACACTCTCTCACGCTCCCCTCACACTCTCTCACCCTCCCTCCCCCTCACATTCTCTCATGCTCCCCCTAACACTCCCCCTCCCCCTCCCACTCTCTCACCCTCCCCCTCACACTCTCTCACGCTCCCCCTCACACTCTCTCACCCTCCCTCTCACATTCTCTCACCCTCCCTCTCACACACCCTCACCCTCCCCCTCACACTCTCTCATGCTCCCTCCCCTCACACTCTCTCACCCTCCCCCTCACACTCTCTCACCCTCCCTCTCACCCTCTCTCACCCTCCCCCTCACACTCTCTCACCCTCCCCCTCCCACTCTCTCCCCCTCCCCCTCACACTCTCTCACGCTCCCTCTCACACTCCCTCACCCTCCCCCTCACACTCTCCCTCTCCCCCCCACGCTCACCCTCACACTCTCTCACCCTCCCTCTCACACTCTCTCACCCTCCCCCTCTCTCACGCTCCCCCTCACACTCTCTCACGCTCCCCCTCACACTCTCTCCCTCTCCCCATCCCACTCCCACTCCCTCACCCTCCCCCTCGCAATCTCTCACCCTCCCTCTCTCACTCCGCTCCCCCTCCCCCTCGCACTCTCTCATCCTCACCCTCACTAATTCCCTCACCCTCCCTCTCACACCCCCCTCACCCTCCCCCTCACGCTCTCTCACCCTCCCTCACACTCTCTTACCCTCTCCCTCATACTCTTTCACCCTCTCCACAAAGGCTGTCTCCCCCCTGAGGCTCTCCCTCAGAGTTTCTCTCCCATCTTACACTTGCTTAGCCCCCCCATCCTCTCTCCCCATCCCACTCTTTCACCTTCACTCTCTCTTGCTCTCTCTCCTCCCACTCTCTTGCTCCCCCTCTCACACTCACTCTCCCTCTCGCACACAGTTTCACTTACTTTGATGCCAATGGGCCCCATTCTGGGTGCCGTACCCCTGCTCCAGCGCAACTGTCCCTCAGCAACCTGTTCCCTGATTCCATGGCCCCCTCCTCCTCATTTTCTCATTCCTCGGCCCTCCTGGTACTCCTCGGCTCCCCACTCCTCACTCCTCGGCTCCTCACTCCTCGGCTCCCCACTCTTCAGTTGCCCGGCCCTCACCTAGAACAAAGAATAGTACAGCACAGGAAACAGGCCCTTCGGCCCTCCAAGCCTGCGCCGCTCCTTGGTCCAACTAGACCATTCGTTTGTATCCCTCCATTCCCAGACTGTTCATGTGACTATCCAGGTAAGTCCTAAACGATGCCAGCGTGTCTGCCTCCACCACCCTACATGGCAGCGCATTCCAGGCCCCACCACTCTCTGTGTAAAAAACATCCCTCTGATATCTGAGTTATACCTTGAGCCCGTGACCCCTCGTGATCGTCACCTCCGACCTGGGAAAAAGCTTCCCACTGTTCACCCTATCTATATCCTTCATAATTTTGTACACCTCTATTAGGTCTCCCCTCATTCTCCGTCTTTCCAGGGAGAACAAGCCCAGTTTACCCAATCTCTCCTCATAGCTAAGACCCTCCATACCAGGCAACATCCTGGTAAACCTTCTCTGCTCTCTCTCAATAGCCTCCACGTCCTTCTGGTAGTGCGGCGACCAGAACTGGACGCAGTACTCCAAATGTGGCCTAACCAGCGTTCCATACAGCTGCAACATCAGACTCCAGCTTTTATACTCTATACCCCGTCCTATAAAGGCAAGCATACCATATGCCTTCTTCACCACCTTCTCCACCTGAGCTGCCACTTTCAAGGATTTGTGGACTTGCACACCTAGGTCCCTCTGTGTTTCTATACTCTTGATGGCTCTGCCATTTATTGTATAACTCCCCCCTACATTAGTTCTTCCAAAATGCATCACTTCACATTTATCTGGATTAAATTCCATCTGCCATTTCTCCGCCCAATTTTCCAGCCTATCTATATCCTGCTGTATTGTCCGACAATGTTCATCGCTATCCGCAAGTCCAGCTATCTTCGTGTCATCCGCAAACTTGCTGATAACACCAGTTACACCTTCTTCCAAATCATTTATATATATCACAAATAGCAGCGGTCCCAGTACAGAGCCCTGCGGAACACCACTGGTCACAGACCTCCAGCCGGAAAAAGACCCTTCAACTGCTACCCTCTGTCTCCTGTGGCCAAGCCAGTTTTCTACCCATCTAGCCACCTCTCCTTGAATCCCATGAGCCTTAACCTTCTTAACCAACCTGCCATGAGGGACTTTGTCAAATGCCTTACTGAAATCCATATAGACGACATCCACGGCCGTTCCTTCGTCAACCGTTTTTGTCACTTCCTCAAAAAACTCCACCAAATTTGTAAGGCACGACCTCCCTCTTACAAAACCATGCTGTTTGTCACTAATGAGATTGTTCCATTCTAAATGCGCATACATTCTGTCTCTAAGAATCCTCTCCAACAACTTCCCTACCACAGATGTCAAGCTCACTGGCCTATAATTACCCGAGTTATCCCTGCTACCCTTCTTAAATAACGGTACCACATTCGCTATCCTCCAATCCTCAGGGACCTCACCTGTGTCCATTGAAGAGACAAAGATTTCCGTCAGAGGCCCAGCAATTACATCTCTTGTCTCCCTGAGCAGTCTAGGATAGATGCCATTAGTCCCTGGGGATTTGTCAGTTTTAATGTTACCTAAAAAACCTAACACTTCCTCCCTTGTAATGGAGATTCTCTCTAACGGGTCAACACCTCCCTCTGAGACACTCCCAGTCAACAAGTCCCTCTCCTTTGTGAATACTGATGCAAAGTATTCATTTAGGATCTCCCCTATTCCCTTGGGTTCTAAGCATAATTCCGCTCCTTTGTCCCTGAGAGGTCCGACTTTTTCCCTGACAACTCTTTTGTTCCTAACATGTGAATAAAATGCCTTAGGATTCTCCTTAATCCTGTCTGCCAAGAACATTTCGTGACCTCTTTTTGCCCTTCTAACTCCCCGTTTGAGTTCTTTCCTACTCTCTCTGTATTCCTCCAGAGCTGCATCTGTTTTCAGTTGCCTGGACCTAACGTACGCCTCTCTTTTCTTTTTGATCAGATCCTCAATTTCCCTGGTTATCCACGGCTCTCGAATCCTACCTTTCCTATCCTTCCTTTTTACAGGCACATACCTGTCCTGCAGCCTTATCAACTGTTCCTTAAAAGACTCCCACATGCCAGACGTGGTCTTGCCCCCGAACAGCCTCTCCCAATCAACGGCCACCAATTCCTGCCTAATCCGGCTATAGTTAGCCTTCCCCCAATTTAGCACCCTACCCTTAGGACAACACTCGTCCTTGTCCATTACTATCCTAAAGTTAACAGAGTTGTGGTCACTATTTGCCACATGTTCCCCTACCGAAACTTTGACGACCTGAGCGGGCTCATTTCCCAGAACTAGATCCAGTATAGCCCCCTCTCTAGTTGGGCTATCTACATACTGTTCCAAAGAACCTTTCAGTACGCATTTTACAAATTCCTCCCCGTCCAGACCCCCAGCCCTAAGCACTTTCCAGTCTATACCAGGGAAATTGAAGTCTCCCACTACAACAACCCTATTTTTTCTGCACATATCCAGAATCTCCTGACATATCCGTTCCTCCACTTCCCGTGGGCTGTTGGGTGGCCTGTAGTATACCCCCAGCATAGTGATTGCACCTTTCCTGTTTCTGAGCTCCACCTACAGCGACTCAGTACATGACCCCTCTAAATTGTCTACCCTCTGCACCGCTGTAATATGCTCCCTAACGAATACCGCTACTCCCCCACCTTTTTTAGCCCCTCCTCTGTCTCGCCTAAAACACTTATACCCCGGAATATTCAGCTGCCAGTCCTGTCCTTTTAACCATGTCTCCGTCACCGCAACCATATCCAAATTCCGGGTAAGCATTAAGGCCCCAAGTTTGTCTCTCTTACCCATTACGCTCCTCGCATTGAAGCAGATGCACTTCAGACCTCCAGGCCCACTCAGGTCATCCTGCTCCAGAGTGCTCCTCTTCTTAGCTAGCCTTGCCCTGGCCCCCAGCTCAACCCCAGCCTCAGTACTTACTGACCTACTGTTTTGATCCCCACTCCCCTGCCACACTAGTTTAAACCCTGCCGAAACACTCCAGCAAAACTCCCAGCCAGTATATTTGTGCCCTTCCAGTTAAGGTGTAACCCATCCTTTCCGTAGAGGTGCCATCCTCTCATGAAGACTTCCCAATGATCTATGAATTTGAAACCCTCCCTCTTGCACCAGTCCTTTAGCCACGTGTTCAATTGTAGAATCTCCCTGTTCCTGGCCTCACTAGCATTAGGCACTGGGAGCAGTCCAGAGATTGCTCCCCTAGAGACCTTATTTTTTAGCCTAGCACCCATCTCCCTGAATTGCTCTCGCATGACCCCCCTGCTCTTTCTACCTACGTCATTTTCACCAATGTGTACAATTACATCTGTTTGATTACCTTCCCTTTTTAATATGCTTCCTACTCTCTCGGAGACATCCAGTACCCCGGCACCAGGGAGGCAGACTACTATCCTGGAGTCTTGTTCGCGCCCGCAGAACCACCTGTCCGTGCCTCTAACCATCGCATCTCCCACCGTTATTTCTCTCCTAATCCCCTTCTTTCCCTTCTGGGCCTCTGAGCCTGTCTCTGTGCAGGCGATCTGGTCTTTGTGGCTTACCCCTGGAGGGTCATCCCCCTCCACAGAATCCAAAACAATATACCTATTTTGGAGGGCAACCACAGGGGATCCCTCCACTGACTGTTCACTCCCTTCCCCTTTCCCATCTGTTCCTCCCTGTCCCTCGGCTGCCCGGTCCTCACCATCCTGTCCCTCGGCAACTCGGTCCTCACCATCCTGTCCCTCAGCAACTCGGTCCTCACCATCCTGTCCCTCGGCAACTCGGTCCTCACCATCCTGTCCCTCGGCAACTCGGTCCTCACCATCCTGTCCCTCGGCAACTCGGTCCTCACCATCCTGTCCCTCGGCAACTCGGTCCTCACTATCCTGTCCCTCGGCAACTCGGCCCTCACCTTCCTGTCCCTCAGTTGCCCGGCCCTCACCTTCCTGTCCCTCGACTACCCGGCCCTCACCTTCCTGTCCCTCGACTACCCGGCCCTCACCTTCCTGTCCCTCAGTTGCCCGGCCCTCACCCTCCTGTCCCTCGGCATCGACACACTCTGAACTCAACAACACTGGTTTTCGCTGCTCCTCCAATCACACATTGTTTCTCTCCCAGATTTGCTGCTGGTTGGCTCACGAGTCAGAAGAAGAAAATCGGCCTGCGTTTGGAGGAGGAGCTCCATGTCGAAACTTCCATCCAAACGTACCTGTTTGACAAGCATTTTGAATACTGGCTCTGGGGGCCCCATAGAAGGGCTTCGCCAGCCGCATATTGGACAAGCCTGTCTGTGTATCAAAAAATAGCAAAGTAAATACAATATAACATTATAAAATTCCTACAGAACAGAAGGAGGCCATTCAGCCCTTCGAGTCTGCACTGACAACAATCCCACCCAGGCCGTATCCCCGTAATCCCACACATTTACCCTGCTAATCCCCCTGACGCTAAGGGACAATTTAGCATGGCCAATCAACCTAACCCGCACATCTTTGGACTGTGGAAGGAAACCGGAGCACCAAGAGGAAACCCATGCAGACACGGGGAGAACGTGCAAACACCCACAGTCACCCAAGCCAGGAATCAAACCCAGGTCCCTGGTGCTTTGAGGCAGCATTGCTAACCACTGTGCCACCGTGTCGCTCCTAAATTACTTAATTTTAGAAATAGGCTTTGAGACATCAAACAAATCATAGCAAGGTGCTTTCAAATGTTCCATATTATCGCAATATGCGTTTTAATAAGACCATATAAAATGACAAGATCATACAACTCCATTTGCTTTTACTCATCAAAGCTTGCTTAGAATATGTCAAGAACAGAAGGTTGGTTAGGGCAAGTTTAGGGCCAGTTATAGATGGCAGAGGGAAGTTATGTGTGGAACCGGAGGAGATTGGTGAAGCATTGAACCAATATTTCTCTTCGGTGTTCACGCAAGGGGACATGAATATAGCTGAGGAGGACACTGGGTTGCAAGGGAGTAGAATAGACAGTATTACAGTTGATAAGGAGGATGTGCAGGATATTCTGGAGGGTCTGAAAATAGATAAATCCCCTGGTCCGGATGGGATTTATCCAAGGATTCTCTGGGAGGCAAGAGAAGTGATTGCAGAGCCTCTGGCTCTGATCTTCAGGTCGTCGTTGGCCTCTGGTATAGTACCAGAAGATTGGAGGTTAGCGAATGTTGTCCCATTGTTTAAGAAGGGGAACAGAGACTTCCCCGGGAATTATAGACCGGTGAGTCTCACTTCTGTTGTCGGCAAGATGTTGGAAAAAATTATAAGGGATAGGATTTATAGTTATTTGGAGAGTAATGAATTGATAGGTGATAGTCAGCATGGTTTTGTGGCAGGTAGGTCGTGCCTTACTAACCTTATTGAGTTTTTTGAGAAAGTGACCAAGGAGGTGGATGGGGGCAAGGCAGTGGACGTGGTATATATGGATTTTAGTAAGGCGTTTGATAAGGTTCACCATGGTAGGCTTCTGCAGAAAATGCAGATGTATGGGATTGGGGGTGATCTAGGAAATTGGATCAGGAATTGGCTAGCGGATAGGAAACAGAGGGTGGTGGTTGATAGTAAATATTCATCATGGAGTGCGGTTACAAGTGGTGTACCTCAGGGATCTGTTTTGGGGCCACTGCTGTTTGTAATATTTATTAATGATCTGGATGAGGGTATAGTTGGGTGGATTAGCAAATTTGCTGATGACACCAAAGTCGGTGGTGTGGTAGACAGTGAGGAAGGGTGTCGTAGTTTGCAGGAAGACTTAGACAGGTTGCAAAGTTGGGCCGAGAGGTGGCGGATGGAGTTTAATGCGGAGAAGTGTGAGGTAATTCACTTTGGTAGGAATAACAGATGTGTTGAGTATAGGGCTAACGGGAGGACTTTGAATAGTGTGGAGGAGCAGAGGGATCTAGGTGTATGTGTGCATAGATCCCTGAAAGTTGGGAATCAAGTAGATAAGGTTGTTAAGAAGGCATATGGTGTCTTGGCGTTTATTGGTAGGGGGATTGAATTTAGGAGTCGTAGCGTTATGTTGCAACTGTACACAACTCTGGTGCGGCCGCACTTGGAGTACTGTGTGCAGTTCTGGTCCCCACATTACAGGAAGGATGTGGAGGCTTTGGAGAGGGTGCAGAGGAGGTTTACCAGGATGTTGCCTGGTATGGAGGGGAGATCCTATGAGGAGAGGCTGAGGGATTTGGGATTGTTTTCGCTGGAAAGGCGGCGGCTAAGAGGGGATCTTATTGAAACATATAAGATGACTAGAGGTTTAGATAGGGTGGATAGTGATAGCCTTTTTCCTCTGATGGAGAAATCCAGCACGAGGGGGCATGGCTTTAAATTGAGGGGGGGTAGTTATAGAACCGATGTCAGGGGTAGGTTCTTTACCCAGAGGGTGGTGAGGGATTGGAATGCCCTGCCAGCATCAGTAGTAAATGCGCCTAGTTTGGGGGCGTTTAAGAGATCCGTAGATAGGTTCATGGACGAAAAGAAATTGGTTTAGGTTGGAGGGTCACAGTTTTTTTTTTTTTTTAACTGGTCGGTGCAACATCGTGGGCCGAAGGGCCTGTTCTGCGCTGTAATGTTCTATGTTCTATGTTCTATGAATATGGCCCCAGATTTTCTGATGTGCAATAGTTTTAGCATTATTTATGATGATAGACAATGGTATCCTGGATGTTATTCTTTTCGAATTTAATGCATTTTTTGTTACTCGATGAAGATAAAATATAGATCACGATATAAATTTTATGGCAGTAGCCTCGCTGCTAGCCAATAATTAACAAACCTTCATATGGAGCCAATGTTCTTTTTAGTTGGTGATGAAACCATCCACCATAGTGTAAAATGAATTTGAAAGAACACTGTTTTGTTTCCCATTAAACTGCACTTTATCTTATCCTTGAAAAGAAAAGAAAATGAAAGCTGGAAGTCCTAAAATATGAATAAAACTGCTGGCAAAGTGCAGTTGGTTGACCAGCACCTGAGGGAAAGAAATAGATTACCATTCTGATCATCATCGACATGGTGTTTTATGTTTTTGACCCAAACATAATGTGATGACGGCTCTTATTTTTGTACATTAACTTGGAAACTTGAACTTATAAAACTTTAAAAATTAAAAACAAAAGAATTGCATATTAATGTCAGGTGAGGCGTAAGGAACTCACAACAATATTAAGTAAAACTATTATGGCACTTCAGTCTCTGACACGAGCAGGACGTAATATCGATTCTTTTATATCACTTTTACTTATTATTTTAGCTCATAATGTTTTGCAGATAAGGTCCAGGCTCTTGATAATGGAGATAGAGCTAGGAAACGGCAGAAAAATTGTGACAGAGTAACAGTGCAAGATAAGGATGAAATGATAAAAGTAGCCCCTATATTCACCCATTGTTTACCTTACTGCGGTTTGGGAAGCTTTGTCAATAAGAGATGGCAGCCATTTCGGTCTCTCCCCATAGAAAAGCTGAGAGTTAAGCGAACACTACATTTGGATTCCTATGGTATGCAAGACTGATCAGCCTCCAGTCAGAACAGCATGTGTACTTCATTCAGTACTTCATTCTATTGCAATTCCTTCTGCTAGACCCTTGTTGTTTAGTACCATCCTTGTTCATTCGTAATTTAATTATTCATGAAATTCTGTTTGAGAAAATCCGAGGAAGAGACGGATACATCAAATAATAAAATAAGTTTAAAAGTACATCACAAAAAAACGTGGAAATCAAAAACATGATTGAAGCAGCGCAGGCTGTTAAAATGTATTTGTTAAGGTTAAAGATTCCCGTGGACAATGCTGTTGTATAAATGCTTAATGTACTCAGACTCGATTCTCTGCCCACTATTATAATGAAGACATCAGCCAACTTAAAACAAAAAGGTTAATGTCTCCATCTGAACAACACAGATTGGAATTTGGCAAAATTGCTTTAAGTGTTCATGCAGAGAGAGTAATTTCCACCCCATAGAGAAAGACAAGAGAAAATGCCTCACTGGCAGCCAGCACTGGTGCAACTTAACACCAATTAATTCTGTATGTGTCTCTGTTCAATAATTAGCAAACAATTTGATATGGTTTGTTGAGGCAAGAACATCTAAGATGGGCATTGTCTTTCTGCAAAGTTCTCCAGATCTACCTCAGAAATGGAGCTCACAAAAATAATTTTAAAAGATGTTGCAAATGTTTTAATTTATTCTGCCTGTGTTTGCATGCATGGAAATGCTTTAACCTGTGGGGGTTGCTCCTTTGTACGTTCTGTCTGAAGGCAAATGTTTCCACTAGCTTACCAATAAATCAGCAAACATTTCTTTAAAAAAATTCCTGTACTGTTTAATAATCACTGTATACAAAGTGTACAAATTCTTATTCCCTGTGATTTAAATTTCATTATGTTTGTGGATAAATTATATGATTGTTTAGCGGAAATATTTGTTGTATTAAAAAAAATTGAAATAATTTTATGATTACTGTAAACTAGTGCTAACTTGCTCTTTGGTGATTCAAAAACAACCATGGCTTATGGTTAATGATTGAGGAACCCTTCAAGATATTCTTCAATTCATTGGCTCTTCAATATGTTCCCACAGTTTTTAAAACATCTGAACTTTTGTATTGATAAGGACAGAGTATTAAATAAAAGAAGATGAATAGAATCTTTTATTGACATATATTGACCTTTCTTGACATATAAGTTAGCATAGCCTAGAACCTAATGCATCGCAGCATATCTGTTTCAGTCAAGCACCTTCAAGAATGACATTGGTCTTGCAAATCAGAATAACACAAGTATCATAACATATGTCATTCATATTCACTCAAAGTGAAGATATTATTTCAGCAGGAAAGTGACAGTGGTTTTTGTAGAGTGAATTTGGACTGTAATAGGATGGTATTCTTCCAACTTGTACCAAAGAGAGGGATGGAGAGACATACAAAGTTTTGAAGAACTGCGGCAGTTCTTAGAAAGAGCAGGAAATGTATGGCTTGCGGTGTCAGAAAAAAACTGAAAAGGAAATAATGTTAAGTGTTTAACCAATGCAAAAAGTTGAGCCCATCACACAATGTTAGTCTGAAATCTACATTCATTTGTGGCACTAAGAGTGGACTCACACCATCGAATACGCAAAGTACAAATACAACTAACATGAATTCCAAAGTTAAAGAGTTGACTTCATATTATGGCTGGAATTTTCCAGCCGTTCATGCCGGCAGAATTTTCCCATCCGGCTGCAGTAAACGGAGATTTGGTTTGGTGCCAAATTCTCCAACTTCCCTGCAGCGGGAGCGTGGCATGAACGGGCAGTAAGATCGCATTCTATGGGCCCTATTTTACCATTTGGAGTGTAAGGGCCGGATCCGGGGCGTAATGCAGATCCGAGCCCGGAATCCTCTTTGCAGCGCGCCCATACGCTTTTTGCCGGCTCCGGTCCAATCCGCGCAGTGGATGGGGCTTAGCACTGCCGGAATGCTCGGAGCTCTGAACTGCGCAAGCGCAGTTCGAAAAAAAATCCGAAGCAGTGCGCCCGGGCGCAAAAGAAAAAAACAGCAGAGAGGGGGGGAGGATGGACTTGGGAGAATCTTGCAAACTGAAAATAATGTAGCAAAAATTTGGGAAAATATTTCAAAATGTATATCCCCCCATCCATATTTTGAAATATTTTCCCAAATTTTTGACTGTCAGGTTTTTAGTTCCTGCGATTATAATTTTGACATTATCTTCCAAAGGGAATTCCTCTAATTCTGTGCAATGTTCAGATGAAAACAAGATGAAAGAAAGGATCCAAGGCTGCTCCAGAGGCAGATTAGCTGCACCCAACCTTGCCCATGCAAATCACATTCATAAGTAGGGCCACATCTGCCATGGAATGTGAGAGAAGAGTTGCCAATACAAACTTCTTTTCACTATGGTTGATTTCCCAGATTTAGTAATCTCCTTGAATCTTATTTCTAACCAAGTTCCACCACGGGGACAATTCTTCCAAGTTCACCACATGACTCTGAACATTTGAGCACCTGGCTCATGGCTACAGGGACATCAACAATCCAGTTACAGATCACAAATGTATTATACAGGTCACTAATTGCTCACTAGGACACTGTAGTTTAATTACCTTTCCCATAGATAATTAGGCAGCACAAAGAAGATGCTACATTATTTTCAGTTTGCAAGATTCGCCCAAACCCAGCTTCCCCCCCATCCTCCCCCCCCGCACAACCAGAGATCCATCTGAGCCCGCCTCCCTCCTCCGGCGGACGCCAGCGGAAGACCAGGAAGGTGCTGCAGGCTCTTGAAGGACTGCGGGTTGGAAGGATGGTGGAGGGAGACCAGCGATCGAGGTAGGTTGGAGGTGTGCTCTGCCGAGGGGGGCCTGCCTCCTAGGGGTGTCTGATCCTGGGGGGCGGGGGGGCGGTCTGCTGAGGGGGGCTTGCCTCCTAGGGGGGTCTGAAACCGGGGTGGGGGGGGGGTCTGCCGAGGGGGGGCCTGCCTCCCATGGAGGTCTGATCTGGAGTGGAGGGTCTGCCAGGAGAGCCTGCCTCCCAGGGGGGTCTGATCTGGGGGGGGGGGTCTGCTGGGGGGGCCTTCCTTCCAGGGGGGTCTGATCCGGGGTGGGGTGGGAGTCTGCCGGGGTGGTTAGCAAGGGGGGTCTGCGAAGGTTGGTCGAGGAGGATGGTGACTTCACAAAGGCAGAGAGGGCTTTGGAGGTTCTCCTGCAGAATAGAAATCCGCTTTGGATTTTTATTCGGCAGGTCGCTTACAGCGCAGATCCGGAATGGACCAGAAGACGGTAAAGTGGGATTTGGCGGTAGAGTTGGGCGCGCGGTTCATTAAGTCGATTTAAATGCATGCTAATGCATTTAAATCGTCGGGCCGCCTGATTCGGACGCGGACCAGACCCGTGCCCGAATCGGGTGTCGGTAAAGCCGCGATCTGGTCAGATTCGGGTGCAGATCGCGTTAAAGGCCCAATGCCCGACTTTACCGCAATTATGCGCCCGTTTTCGGGCACGAAATTGCGGTAAAATCGGGCCCTATATGTTTCTCAGCAATAAAGGTGACCTGTCCAACTGATTACATTTCAGTTGCATGATGTGAGCAGCATTATAGGCTTTTTTCTAAAATTTATAACATTGGGCATAAATTGACAAGAACCCAAAATTGGCACTAGCAGATCAGTCGCCCATTAAATCCCCTACTTAATTTTATTTAAAGACAGTTGTATGGCTCAGAGAATTGTACTATTGTAATAACCCATACGCTGAGAAAAGCCTGTATTTTCATTTGTGTGATATTCCTTTAACAACAATGTGTGCTGAGGAGTATTTTGAAAGAGGATTCATTGGTTTTCTGATTATGAGAAGATAAGGCTCCAAGGAAATCTCATTTGATCTTGGGTTGTCATTGAGATAAACAGTTAAAAAGCAAAGCGTATTGAAGTGAGGTCAGCTTTTCAGTTCAGAACACTGGGAATTGGTGCAAAGAGAAAACAAGCTAGGCTCCCTCCGAATGGAACAGCTTTCTATTTGGTAATCTTCAAAGATCTTGGTGTTGAAGCAGGTCTCTGAGAAGATACTGTGGGCAAGATTTTCCGGTCCCACCCATTCAAGGACTGGAAATTCCTGCCTGAGGTCAATGGACCTTTGCTTGTCCTTCAGATTCTTGGTCCCACCCGTGGCGATTCCCGCGGTAGGCAGGACCGGATGATTTAGGCCTGTATTACTGTGCCTGTTATACAGTTGGTAAGGATAGAACAGGAGAAGTGAAGATTGTGGATCAGACAATACCCATTGTTTCTGTTGAATTGCTCCATCAAACCATTTGAAGGGGCCAAAGAAGAGACTCTCTGGAGCTTCCATTCTATCAGGGCTGCCCTGACCCAAGTGAGTAGGGGTTTGTACACATGCACCTTGTTGGTTGTAATGATGTCCCAGACTTTGGACGCAAAACGGCTGCTGGTAAATTTGGCTTAAGAGCCAAAATGATCATATGGAAAATGAAAAATCCTAACAAAATGAAAACTGAGTTGGAAAGATTGTTGAATTGCATTTGGTCCCACTTTATCTGGGAAGTAATGCCAGTATCTATGTGAGGTGAATCGAATATTTAAAGTGAAATTTACCTTATTTTTTAAATGTCTTTCAACTTATTTATTTCAACTTTCAACTTAATTAATGTTTGAATTATGTTGATTTATGTTAGGCTGTTACAGTAAATGTTTTCAAAATTGAAATCTTACCCACTGCTTTTCTCTCCATTGGCATCATGGGGATTCCTTTCTTTTTAAAAAAGTTACCGGTTTCTACGATGGTGAAAAGTCAGTGCAATACAGTGCAGGTCAACTTCGCTCTCACATCTCTTGTCTTTCGGGGTTTTGAGAATAAGATCATTGGACTAAATCCCAAGTCACGCGACTGCTTTCAGGTAAATGTGCACCTGAACCACTTCACAACAATGAGAAGGCAATATTCCAAAGAGCTATTTTAATGTTGTTATAGGAAAAATCTCAGCAATTTGAAAATTCTGCTGTAATCCTTCAATGACGATGTAATTACAAGAAATTTCGAAATATGTTTCAATTACATTTCAGGTCGTAAACCCGTGAATGTTGGAAAAATCCCAACAGTGAGTTAAAGTTTCAGTTTTGGAACTTTTGTCAGAACTTGAAGTTATTACAGGTGAGTATCATTTAAAAGAGGGAGCATGTTAGTTCAGTTAACTAAGTGGCTAACATGTGGCTCAGAATAATGCCAATAGTGGGTTCAATCTCATCCTGCCTGAGGCAGACTTGGAGCTGCCTCCTCACCCTGCTTCTGAGATTAAATAAGCAATGACAAACCAGCACTGAAACAAACAGCCAAGAAAACAACACAGGAGGAAAGCAGCAGCAGCCGATAATGAATCAAGGACCTGCCCTTCTGTGTGGAGTTCTCCCCGTGTCTGCATGGGTTTCCTCCAGGTGCTCTGGTTTCCTCCCACAGTCCAAAGATGTGTGGGATAGGTTGATTGGCCATGTTAAATTGACCCTAATGTCAGGGGGATTAGCAAGGTAAATATGTAGGGTTCGAGGAATCTGGTTGGGGTTGTGGTCGGTGCAGAATCGATGGGCTGAATGGCTCCTTCTGCATTGTAGGGATTCTATGATTCGATGGATTCTATGAGAAGGAGGGGAAAAGCAAATGCAAATTTGCACACAAGTGTGAATAAATATTAAAAAATATCAAGGAGAGTGCAGCAATTGCTGCTGGCACTGTGTATCTTGAACTTCCTGAGTGTGAAGTGAACCAAAAGAGTACAGAATATAGTTGTCGTGTTATAAAGCGTAGCAAGGACCTTACGGGAGTGGTTCCAGTAGCAATGGGAAATCAGAGAAATTGGCAAATGCTTTCTGGGGAGAGATCCACAGTATATCTCACATGGCAAAAGCTTCTTATAAAAGACAGATATATGGAGGCTAAAATGCATTCAATTATATTGCAGGTAGAATAACAACTTTAAAAATTCTTACTGACAAAAGGTATGATAGATATATAAAAAGATCCCCAGGCTAGAATATATGCTTAATGTGCTGAAACGCTGCCAGGTGACATTAATAATATAACCTGACTATTATAAAAAGCAAAAATATGTTATGAGAATTGAACTGAGGGATTATCATAATACTTAAAGCAGGAGTGCAAGGGTGCTGAATATAAGAGGTAATTCTTGCAATTTCCAGGCAAGATTTGGAACTCTGACCTTTCACACAATGATATATTTCATATTTCATTCTAAATGAAATCTATCCATTTTTTTAATCTATGTTTGCAAACTAGAAGATTGCTCTCCAGCCTATGTATAAAATCAGGCATTTTAATAACTATATTTTGAAAGAGAGGTTTGAATCTGAAGATGGAAATAAATTTAATGTCGGGAGTTCAAAATTGTCAGAAATGTTGGCAGAAAAATATATTTGAATCTTGCTTGGTGCATTTTCAAATGGTTTACAAACAAGAAAGAAAAACTCCTGCTACTTTCAGGCAACAAAATTAGATGTGGGTAGAAAGTAGTGGGAAGGGAGTAAAAGCGGCAGGTCAGGCAGCGTGGTGGCACAATGGTTAGCACACTGGATTGTCACAGTAACTTCATTGCAGTGTTAATGTAAGCCTACTTGTGACACTAATAAATAAATTACTAAAACTTAAACTTAAACACTGCTGCTTTACAGCGCCAGGGACCCGGGTTTCATCCCAGCCTTCGGTGACTGTGTGGAGTTTGCACATTCTCCCCATGTTTGTGTGGGTTTCCTCTGGGTGCACTAGTTTCCTCCCACACTCCAAAGATGTGCAGGTTAGGTGGATTGGCCTTGATCAATATGTGGGGTTACGGGGATAAGGTGGGGGAATGGACCTAGGTCAACTGCTTTTTCATAGGGTCAGTGCAGACTCGATGGGCCAAATGGTCTCCTTCTGCACTGTAGGGATTCATGGATTCTATGGAAAGCACTGAAGGATTGTTTGCATTTTTCACTGCTCTGAGTATTCCTCCATCCTCTAACCCTACCTCCTCTAACTTTGCAGGCCCCAAGAAGAAAATAGAAGTTGTGCTAATATTGGGGGATGGTGGGGGGGAGGGTGTGTGTGGGGGTATGGGCGGCTGAGAGATGGCGAAGGGGATGTCAGCATGGACTGAGGAACAGAAGCAGAATGCCAGCATTTACTGGTTGGGAGGGGGCTGGATGGTGGTCTTTTGGAGAACAAGAGTGAACGAATGTGGAGTCAGAAATCTGGAAGAAGAACTCCAAGTTAAGCTAGAGGGATGAAGAAGAATGCCAACATGAAGTGGATATTGATGTGACTGAGTGTCCCTGTACACTGAGAGAGGAGCAGGAGTTTGTGAGAGGAGCAGGAAGGGAAGCCTATTGTACAAGCATTTGACAAGTAAAATCTGGTTAACAACCCAGATAGACGTGACTTATATTTTTCCTACTTTTATATTAAAAATCTATTGTGAAATATAAAAGACTTTGAGGGCCAGTGCACTCAGGCAGTTATTAGTTTGGTGCTTAATGGCGCTAACAACCTATGTTCAGGTCATGTCCCGGCTGAGGTGATTCTTTGGAATTGCCTCTTCTTCTTGCCCCATTGTGATATCATGCTTTCATTCAGCCTTGATTAGCATTCCACAAACACTGAAGGTTGAATTTACCAATCCTTCCCCATCAGTGGGATCTTCCAGTCCTGCCGATGGTGAAACCCCACGGCAGTTTCCCAGGCAGTGTGACCCGCGAGCATTGCAAAACACCTTTGACATTGGCGGGACCGGAAGATCCTGCCGCGGGCCAATGGTGAGCCATCTTTGCTGCTAGAAAACACCTCGTGGGGGGTTGGGGAGTGGGGGGGGGGGGGGGGGGGGGGGGGAATGGGCAAATATTCCCACCCTGAGGATGCTACGTATGAGGGAAGGAAAAGGCATTGTGTTCACAATTTTCTAATGCATGTTTACAGCAACGTTCTCAGATAACTCATTTTGAAAAGTTTCAGCTAAGCTCTTAGACAACAGTCAGTGACTTCCCATAGTCACAAATTTTATAATGATGTAGAAACATATAATAAAGTTCTGCAAGAAAATATAGAAATGGCATGTTTCAAGAGTTGGTAGTTAACAAGGCCTTCAGTGACAAGTGCCTTTTTAGCTGGAGGCATAATCAGAATGGAAAATCATATCAGTTAAGATTTAGATAAAAGGAAGTCTGAGGAATATTTTATAACTTTCCAATTCCTTTTCACGGTTTTGTCACCAGCCATACTGATGAGAAGCATTTCAAAGTTGCAATTCCAACTCACTCAAAACCCATTCATCCAACAGATCAAAGAAAACACAGAAAGGAAGTCAGTTGGCCTGCCATGTCTACACTGACTTTATGCTGAATATGTTGTCCAACTATGCAGAATATGTTATTCCAATTGTGCACTACCTGAAAATAAATCAAGAACAATGCAGCAATGTCTGCTAGTCCTGAGTATCTTGAACTACCTGAGTGTGAAGTCAACCACAAGATGAGTGTCAGGTAGAAAATACAGTTCAGAACCAAGAGGAATACAGAAGGTTCATAGGGGAGATGACAAAGTACATTAGAGAAGTGAAAAGGGATTATGAGAAAAGGCTGACAGCAAACATAAACAAGAATCCCAAAGTCTTCTAAAGAACAAAGAAAGAAAATTACAGCACAGGAACAGGCCCTTCAGCCTTCCAAGCCTGCACCGACCATCTGCCCGACTTAACTAAAACCCCCTACCCTTCCAGGGACCATATCCTCCTATTCCCATCCTATTCATGTGTTTGTCAAGACGCCCCTTAAAAATCACTACCGTATCCGCTTCCACTACCTCTCCCGGCAACGAGTTCCAGGCACCCACCACCCTCTGTGTAAAAAACCTGCCTCGTACATCTCCTTTAAACCTTGCCCCTTGCACCTTAAACCTGTGCCCCCTAGTAATTGACTCTTCCACCCTGGGAAAAAGCTTCTGACTATCCACTCTGTCCATGCCTCTCATAATCTTGTAGACTTCTATCAGGTCGCCCCTCAACCTCCGTTGTTCCAGTGAGAACAAACCAAGTTTCTCCAACCTCTCCTCATAGCTAATGCCCTCCATACCAGGCAACATCCTGGTAAATCTTTTCTGTACCCTCTCCAAAGCCTCCACATTCTTCTGGTAGTGTGGCGATCAGAATTGAACACTATATTCCAAGTGCGGCCTAATTCATGTTCTCTCGAGCTGCAACATGACTTGCCAATTTTTAAACTCAATGCCCCGGCTGATGAAGGCGAGCATGCTGTATGCCTTCTTGACTACCATCTCCACCTGCATTGCCACTTTCAGTGAACTGTGTACCTGTACACCCAGATCCCTTTGCCTATCAATACTCTTAGGGGTGATGCCATTTACTGTATATTTCCTATTTGTATTAGACCTTCCAAAATGCATTACCTCACATTTGTCCAGATTAAACTCCATCTGCCATCTCTCCGCCCAAGTCTCCAACTGATCTATATCCTGCTGTATCCTCTGATGGTCCACATTGCTATCTGCAAATCCACCAACCTTTGTGTCGTCCGCAAACTTGCTAATCAAACCAGTTACATTTTCCTCCAAATCATTTATATATATTACAAACAGCAAAGGTCCCAGCACTGATCCCTGAGGAACGCCACTTGTCACAGTCTCCATTCAGAAACGCACCCTTCAACTGCTACCCTCTGTCTTCTTTGACCGAGCCAGTTTTGTATCCACCTTGCCAGCTCACCTCTGATCCCATGCGACTTCACCTTCTGCACCAGTCTGCCATGAGGGACCTTGTCAAAGGCATATAAAGGCATATAAATCATAAAATGGTGGTTAAAAAGAGTAGGGCCCGATTTTACCAACAATTTGCGCCCGTTTTCGGGCGCGAAATCGTGGTAAAGTCGGGTATGAGGCCTTTATCGCGATCTGCACCTGCGTCCGCGCAAATTGCCACTTTACCGAGACCTGCGAATGGCGGGGATCCGTTCCACGACCAAATCGGGCGCAACGACGATTCAAATGCATTTGCATGCATTTAAATTGAATTAATGAACTGCCCGCCCAACTCTATCAGCATTTCCCCCTTTACCACCGTGTTTACCAATCCGGAACCGCGCTTTTAGGGACCTGCTGAATAAAAGTCTGAATCAGGCGCTTCCTCAGTGAGGGTTGGCGAGGAGGTAGGTGCATGGCGTCCGAAAGCTCTCCGCTACTCACGGGTGTCCTGTTGTTGCGGCCATTTCGCTGTCTCGGGTCGGTGGCGGCTTTGCGAGTGTGTATGGGGGATAGGGGGGGCACTGGTGCTTCTGCAGTGAGCTCCAGAAGCTCTGGCATCACCTGGCACTGCCAGTCCTGGAGGACCACCTGCGTCCTACCTATGGTGGTCGACCCCTCCGCGATGGCCACTTGAGTCGTGGGTCATCTCTCAATGGCCGCAGCAAGTGCCCTCTGAGACTGGGCCATGCTCTGCAAGCCCTCAGCCATGGCCCTCTGAGACTAGGCCACCTTCTCAAGGGTTGCTGCCATTACCCGCTGTGTCTCAGTGCTGTCCCTCTGGGTCTCCTGCAAGCTCTCGAACCTCTCAGCCATGGGCCGCAGAATCTCAAGAAGCCTGCTCAGTCCCTCCGCTGTGGCCTGCTGTGACTTGGCCATTGCTTGGAGCCTGCCACCCATGGTGAGGATCCCCTGCCCCAGGCTTTCCACTGCAGACGCCACTCTTGCAGTGTTGCCATTGGAAGCACACATGACAGGCAATAGCTGGTCCACCTGAAAGCCTTGGGACTCCTCCGAGCAGCCTCGCAATTGGTCCAGTGTGGCCGTCAGCCCCTCCTGCATTCCCTGGCTCTGTTGCTGCATCTCCAGCAGCTGAGAGAGAAGTGATCTCAGAGGCCCAGCATGTAGCCTGGGGCCAGCTGTGTCCTCGCCTCCAGCAAGCCCCTGCATGCCAGAGGCCTCAGACGTTTCCTCCTCCACCCGATGTACATCGGCAGCTGTGTCGTGCTCACCAGAGAGTGACCCAGAAGCCTCAACACTAACTGGACCCACTGATGTGTCTGTTTCTGCGATGGTGATTTGTGAGGTAGAAGCTGACGGATAAACAGTGCCACCCTCGGAGGTCCCTTCACCCATATCCTCCGAGGACTCATCCGAGCTCTCATTCCCAGGATGGATCGGAGCTGTAACCGGGACTTGCAGTCCAGAAGGCCCTGGGGCATCAGGATCTGTCCCTGAAACACAGGACACAAGGTTAGGTGCACGGGAGGGAGAGGAATCCAGGATGCCAAACACATGAATCACATGGCTCCCTTGAACATAGAACACTGAACCCAGACAATTACATCACAGGGACAGGCCCTTCGGACATCCAACCCTGTAGCGACCAGGCTGCCCATCTGATTTGTTTGCCCCCATATGCCTCTGTTCCCATCCCATTCAGATACCTGTAGACATGCCCCTTAAATGTCCCTATAGTTTCTGCTTCCACGACTTCCCCGGGCAGTGAGTTCCAGGCACCCACTATCCCCTCAATGCAAATAAAATGCCTCATACACCTCCTTTACACCTTGCCCCTTACCCCCGAAACCCGTGCCCCCAAGAAGTTGCCTCAAAGTGAGTGTAGGAATGACAGGTGCTCATGTCTGGATGGCAGACCGACCATGCTGTCGCTGACAGCCCGTGTCTCCCCTTCTCTGGTGAGCTCCAGTGCCTGCTCCTCGGATGGGGTGAGGACCTGGAGGTCTGGCTCACCACCCCCTGTCTTCACCCTCTCACGAGTGTTGTGCTCGGTCTTCCTCTGTGGAGACAGAAGGAACCATGAAATAAATGGTGGCGTGACTCATGCAGAGAATCAGGTGGTGACCCTTAGAGGGCAAACACAGTGAGGCTCATTGGGGGGAAAGGACAGAGGTGCTTGGGGGTCAGGAGCTGGAAGCCTGCAGGGTGCTGGGAATAGGAGGATCTGGGGGAGATATGGGGGAGCATGCTGAATGGGGTTCAGCACTCACCCTTGCTGCACGGATGAGGTCACTGATTTTTTTCCGGCACTGCCTCGCGGTTTGGGGGGGCCAGTGCCCTGGCACTGACCAAGGCGGCGACTGCCTCCCAGGCCGCATGGCCATCAGCCCCCCTGGGTCTGCGTCCTCCTGGGAGGAAGAGGGCGGCCCGCCTCACCTCAGCTGCATCCAGCAGCCTCCCCAAGTCGTCCTCAGAAAATCGGGGGGCTGGTTGTGCGCACATTGTCCTGTACTGCCTGCCTGTCCATTCTGGAGTTTCTTATGGAGCTGCCCTTCGTTAGGGCAGATCAGCTGCAGGCAGTTTGACAGAGCATTCCAGCAAGTTCCATGCAGTTTGCTTGTTAGCATTGAGGGGAAGGCAAGTGAGCACTTGCAGGTGTGCTGCTGGGGATGGGGGGGAGGGGGGGCCGGTGGCGGTGGTGGTGGATGAGTGCCTCAATGATTAGCGACAGGAGAGAGAGAGGGGGGTGTCACACAGCCATTGGAGTGTAAGTGGGATGGGGCCTTGTGCGGGATTATCCGGCCCGGCACTGATGTGACGGACGCGCTTTTTCGATGTTTTTTCCAACTGCGCATGCGCGGTTCAGAGCTCCGATCGTTCCGGCAGCGCTAAGCCCCGCCCACAGCGCAAATCAGACTGGAGATGGCTGAGAGCGTATGGGGGCGCCTGAAATCAGATTTCTAAGTACTATGTCCAGATTCGGCACTTAGAATGAAAATGGTAAAATTGGGCCCTTAGTGTCACAAGTAGGCTTACATTAACATTGCAATGAAGTTACTGTGAAAATCCCCTAGTTGCCACACTCTGGCACTTGTTCAAGTACACTGAGGGAGAATTTAGCATGGCCAATGCACCTAACCAGCACATCTTTCGGACTGTGGGAGGAAATCGGAGCACCCGGAGGAAACCCATGCAGACACAGGAAGGACATGCAGACTCTGCACAGACAGTGACCCAAGCCGGGAATCAAACCCAGGTCCCTGGTGCTGTGAGGCAGCAGTGCTAACCACTGTGCCATCATGCCACCCTAGGGCTCCTCCAGACACGTGCTCAGAATGTAGCAGGCGCATGTAGCCATAGATAGAACATAGAACATAGAACAGTACAGCACAGAACAGGCCCTTCGGCCCTTGTGCCGAGCTTTATCTGAAACCAAGATCAAGCTATCCCACTCCCTATCATCCTGGTGTGCTCCATGTGCCTATCCAATAACCGCTTAAATGTTCCTAAAGTGTCTGACTCCACTATCACTGCAGGCACTCCATTCCACACCCCAACCACTCTCTGCGTAAAGAACCTACCTCTGATATCCTTCCTATATCTCCCACCATGAACCCTATAGTTATGCCCCCTTGTAATAGCTCCATCCTCCCGAGGAAATAGTCTTTGAACGTTCACTCTATCTATCCCCTTCACCATTTTATAAACCTCTATTAAGTCTCCCCTCAGCCTCCTCTGCTCCAGAGAGAACAGCCCTAGCTCCCTCAACCTTTCCTCATAAGACCTACCCTCCAGATGTCTGGAGAGGTTCCTGTCCACTTGGGAATACAACACATCTCTCCTCTGAACCACCTCCTCCAACAACATCTCCATTCAAGCATCATACCAAATTGGCATTCCATCGGCAACATGGTCAATGGGCATGGCTCACAATCCCTGTGTTCATTTTTTGGGTGTTACCTAATATACCCCCCAAAGTATTTAACTTGATAATAACTTGCTTTCTAATGCTGCTATCATTCTTCATCAGATAAGATTCCATATTCTGAAAGTTATGACCGAGTTGTCCAAACAGAGCAGTGACAAATTCAAACGGACAGGCGACAATAGCTCCTGCTTACATCTGGCAAACATTTTCTTGGTACGCCAGTGTATATTATGCAAAATAACCTTCCCAAAATAGTAATGAAAGAAAAGCCTTAAGCAAAACATTAATATTTTTATTATGACTTTATACTGGAAGATAATTTATAAATCAATTTTAACACTTCTTGAAAGTCAATTATTTCCAAATAATCACTTAGTAGTTTTCTCATTACCATGTGGCTAATGGAATTTATTTTACATGACTTTCTTAACATGAGAGAAAATAAAATCATTACTGCATTAAATATTTAAACATGGTACAGTGAAACGCGCTTATTACCATACTAGGTCAAGGCATAATCATCTTATCATCACAGAATTTGAAAGGATTAATACATTCATGGTGGATTTTTGAACAATTATTGTAGTATAGTTTTGTCCAACTGAGAATGTAGCATTTTCTGATCACCAGCAGTGCGAATCACACCTCTGCATGATTTGGACCAATCCATACAACATCTTTACTGTTTCATAACACACACATTTCATTAGGCAGATTACACATTATTACGTGGGTACATCATTTTAGTCCTTTGATTGAATCATTTCATTTAGCCTAATCTGATTTTCAGCTTTTTAAAATTAATTTATCGTATCTCTATGATTTATTTTGTTCCAAGGTTTGTGCAGATTCTTCCTCAAGCAACACAGGAGGAGAGGTGTAATTTGTGAAATGGGTTAGGTGGTTGAGTTAAATGTGAGTGAGCAGCTTGGGAGTAATGACTGTAATTTGGGAAGATTTTAGATCTATTTAGAAAAAGAATAACTTAAAGACAAGACAAGGGTTAAATTTGCCAGTGCCGCCCGCACCGGGAATTTGATGGACCATTTAAAGATCCGTTGACTTCAAGGAGAATTTCTGGTCTTGGGGTGGGCATGATTGGCAAATCCCAACCAAGGGCACCACTTTGGAATAGGACTAATTTTAGAAAAAAATAAAAGCAAATAACTGTGGATGCTGGAATCTGGAACCAAAAGGGAAAATGCTGGAAAATCTCAGCAGGTCTGGCAGCATCTGTAAGGAGAGGAAAGTGCTGATGTTTCGAGTCCAGATGACCCTTTGTCAAAGTTAAAAGGCATAGAAAGTGGGAGATATTTATACTGCAGAGGGAGGGAATGAAAGATGAGTCACAGCCATAGAAACCAGGGGAAAAGACTGCTAATGGGTAGGAGAGAGATAAAATTTATAAAAAGGGTGAAAGGGGGAGAAAAAGGGGAAAGAAAGGGGGATAAAGTAGGGGGAAAGAGTGGGGGAGAAGAAAAATGAAGACAGACAATAAATAAAAGGTAGAGAACAGTAAAATTTTTTAAAATAAAATGAAAACAAAGGGGTCGAGGTGGGGTAGAGCTAATTATCTGAAGTTGTTGCATTCAATGTTGAGACCAGAAGGTTGTAAAGTGCCTAACTGGAAGTTGAGATGCTGTTCCTCCAGTTTGCGTTGAGCTTCACTGGAACATTGCAGCATAGCTCTACCCACATCTTCATGTTGGTATGATCACCAAAGAAAAATGAAACAAAACTAAAGAATAACATTTAGAGAGGAATAAGGAGTAAATGGGGGTGTAAAGAGAGTGTTAAATGTCTCTTAAAAAGAACAGTAAAGTATTCAAAAATATGTAATCGGAAAGAGAATGATCAGTTGTCAACCACTGAGAGATTGGTGAGTTAGTGAAGGATAAATGGCAATTTACGGTCTTATTGAATCAGTTATTTCATATCAGTGTGTTCAAAGGAGAAGGACGTTGGGGAGGAGAGCATTCTTGATCTTGTTAAAGGTGAGATTATAGATAGAAAAAATAAAAGATAAATAGTTTATGCTAAAGGAGGGCAAAGTGCCAAAACTGAAGGATTCTGAGGGATAGACAGGAAGAAGTAATAGAGATCATACAAATTGTATTTCATGTTTCTATTGTGTTTGGATGTGTTCCTGAGGACAGGAGAGTGGCCAGTGTAACATACATTTTTGGAAAGGGTGATAAAGTTGCTGAGAGCTTGAGTAGAGGACAGGAAATGATAAAAAGATAAACAAAAGACAAAAGGAGACATAATAAGATGAATCAAAGAAATAAAAGACATATATACAGGAATTTTCCCGTCCCGTCTGCCACGGGAATCGTAGCGGGCGGGGGGCCGGACCATGCAGAGGTCTGTTGACCGCGGGTGGGATTTTCCAGTTTTGGGGTGAGTGCGGATGGAAAATCCCACCCATATTATCAGAGAATATCTAAAGGGGACAATTAGAAAGAGAAACATGAAAAACTGATCAGAACGAGCAGGATCCAGTGGTTTGGGAATCTGATTGAGAAAGGAAAAAGGTTGGCAGGTCGACACTCAGGCTACAGGCCACCTGAATAGTCGTGTTCCAACTGCAATTGTCATCCCCATGACTAACTGGATTTCTCTCGTACCCCTGGAAACGCTAGCGCACACATCCCATGATGCCAACACCAACTACCAGAGATTTTGGGAGTTTTAGCTGAAGTCAGACATTATTAAAAAACAAAATTAGGGCAAAGTACCCAGCAAAAAGATGAGGTGCTGCTTCCCAAGTTTCTGTTTTGTTTTGCTGGACTCGGGTAGAAGGCCAAAGACAGTGAGTGAGAGCAGAACACAGAATTGACATGGCCAGTGACAGCTTCTGATCAGAAGTGTTCAGTAAATCAATCACTTGATTTGTGTTTGGTTTACACAATGAGAAGGAAACCAGAGAGGGAATACAGTGCCCTTGGTTACAGGAAGTACATGGAAATGGAAGCCGTATACAAAGGGTGGAATTTTAATGGGACTGATCTGCTGACAGCGGGGGAAGCAGCAGTTTAGCTAGTGTGGTCAGAATGGCTGCATCCTGCACTGGATCTGAACAGATCTGCAAGGCTAACCATGGAATCCCTACAGTGCAAGAAGAGGCCATTTGGTCCAGCGAGTCTACACTGACTCTCAAAAAGAGCATCCCACTCAGGCCCTCACCTTTGCCCTATAACCCTGTGCATTTACCATAGCCCAACCACCTAATCTGCACATCTTTGGATAAGAATGGAAGCAAGATGTGGAAAGGTTGCCACATTCACCCACCATACCCCCACCCGCCCTACTCCTCCACCGTCTGCACACATTCCAATTCTCCTACTCTTACTTGGAGGTGATGCTGGAAGCAGTGAAGGTCCGCAAAAATAGGATCATTTCCTGTGACTGGGAGGAAGAGACCAACTCGCAAATCAAATATACGCTTCTCAGCCTTTTGGCTAAGATCAAGCGTAGAATCAAACCCAAGATCAGGTGCAATGCTTGTTCTTGTCAGTTTGGATCTAATATGTCTCTTTTGTAGGGACCATGAATTGGATTCAATTTGAATTTGGATTTTGGAGCCAGCAAAGAAACGGCTTAAGGGCTTGCCAGTCCACTTTGAGCATTGGTTTTGTAACTCTGAGAACGGAATAAAATTAATTTTTAAAAATGCATGGCTGGAAGTCACAGAAACAGTCAGCGGCATGTCCCTAGGATATGGACACAGGGGCACAGTAGATTCAATAGCCTCCTAAGGGTAGAAAATGAGTGGTATTCCCCATATTCTAATTTCCCCAACATTCTCCTGAGCAACTCTCTTCAAAACAACACACCCTGCATTCATTCATTCTCTCTCGAGGCACCTCCTCAAATCAACAGCTTACACTCACACTTAACTTCATTTTAGTGCCATCTCACACTCACAGTCACTGTGCACAGATATCATCAATACACCCTCTCCACACAATCCATTTCTCACACTCATAACTCTCTTGCATTCTCTCCTTGCAGGAGCAGGGTGCACAACTCAAAGGAGGGGCAGAGAAATGTGAAGAGATCCTCCGGTGATAGCCACCCTAACCGCTGCAGAGGAAGCAGCCACTGAGACCAGCACAATGTTGAGTCATTGGACATCAACAGTGAAGAGTTGGGTTCTGCAAATACCGAGTGACAGCATTAGGTATCACACTGTCGCTTGGGACATAAAGCTCACTCACATTGAATTACTGCCACTACTTACTGAAATGTCAAGATCTGCACAGTTTAAATGTTGAATGCTTTCCCAAGATCAGTTCTAATTCATGTCTTTCACCTGCCACAGGTACTTTGAAGGTGAAAAGGGGGTTAGATCAGGAGGAGGCTGAGGAGTCCTCAGAACAGAGTGCAGCACTTTGAGGCAGCACCTTCTCAGGACTCATATGACCCCCTCCACCTGTACAGAAACACATAATACATAACACATAATACTTTGTATTGCTGAAAAAGAGACATGCTGTCAAAACTTTTCATTTTGCAATCATCAGGACAAATTTGCAAAATATTGTAAAGGGAATAACAATTAATATTGCATGAGAAGCGTGCTAGCGGATCATATCAAATAACACGTCCCTTCAGCTGTCTACAACAAGCAGACTACTGATTGGACTTAACCAGCTCGTGCTTGCAAAACTCAAAACATGGTGTCCACAACATTAGATGTTATTCCGCAATTGGACAGAACTTGCTAAACAGTCTTTATTGTGCTAAGACAACCAATTTAAGATTATCAGTCGGGCTCTCAGTGTGATTCACTTATGTGTGCTAGAAGCTACATATATTCATACACAAAGTCCTGTCCACACATTATGCCTTTTTCCACTAAACAAAAGCTTAGGGGTCAGCCATTCCCTGATCCATTACCCATGTAATACTTTGAGCAAGCAGAGTTAACCTGCTTGGTTTGAATGTGAATAAAAGCTCGGCAGATCCCGGTGTTTTGCATTGGTAACAGTTCTACCGATCAGAGTGCAGAGTCCATCAGTGGTTGGGAGAATTCCACACCATGTTTAATTGTGTAAATGGGGATTGCATCCCACTTCCTATGCAGGAGTGCTAGCAGAGCGAAAGCAGTTTCAAGAAATTTTCCACTTATGTTTTTGCCCCTGTGCTTGTACTGTATCCTAAAACTCAAATTCCAGTTGGCATAAGTGGTTGTGCAAGCAGTAATTGTGCAGGAAGCTGAAAATCACAAGTTTCACAGCTTGCATGCTTTCCACCTGCTCAGGGCTGTGTGAATTCCTGGTCCTGGTTCCCTGCCAGAAAGTGAGATCTTTGCAATGTAAATTCCTATAAATAATCACTATCCTCTTTAGCAATGAGGTAAATAAGGCTTTGTTGGGATTAAATTGGTTTCAAGACAGCTTGGCTGACAATGAAAATATGAACCAAGTCAACATTTGAAGGGCAGCAATCTTGATATTTAACTAGCCAGGCTGGCTTATTAATGGAACCTGGAGGTATCTTGCTGTCACCAAGGGCTGAGATTGTTTGTACTTGGCTCCAGCTAATCATGTAATTTAATAGTCTAAAAGCAATCCTTAAAAATATATTCATGCAGGTTCAGCACTGGGGGGACATCTATACTTCAGTGTTAATGTGACAACAAGCCTTATATACGTTATAGGATCTCAATTTGGAGATATTCATTGGGTTGTAGATTGACTGTGGCAGGAGACCTCTGCAGTTAGTGTGGTCGTAGGTGGAAATCGAACAGTAATGGAGCAGTGAATGTTCTCAGACTATTTTAACTGCATGTACATCATGTTCTTGGTGGGTGATGCGGGAGGCAAGGAACAGATGGAGAGTTAAATATCCCCTCTATTATCAGAAAACTGAGCTATGGGGAAAGGTTAGTAAAACTTGGACCTTCAAACTTGAACAGAACATAATGAAGAGAGACCTTTCTGAAATATGTTCCTCCCTATCTCTGCAACCATCTCCAGTCCTAGCACCTATGAATTACTCTGCTCTCGTCTACTGCTGGTCTCTTTGATTTCAATCGCTTCAATATTGGTAGCCACGTCTTACGTCACTTCGGTCTCAAGCTCTGGAATTCCCTCGCTAAACCTCTCTACCTCTATTTCCTCCTTTGAAATTATCCTGAAAACATGTCCTTGACCAAAAATTCCATCACCTGTCCAAATATCTCCTTTTTATGCTCAGTGCCGAATTTTGTTCCATAACGTTCCTGCCTGACTACATTAAAATAACTCTATAAATGAAAATTGACTTTGTTGAAAAGCTTGAACCAAACCATTATTTGAAGAATACAGGAGCTGGGAGCATTGTTACAAAATCTACCAGTGAACCAAGGTTGCAAGTAATAATTGCAACATCTTCCACATAACAACATGTACTGCATAATACTAATAATTTTTTATTTGTTTTAGGGGATGTGGACATCGTTGGCTGGGCCGACGTTTACTGCTCATCCCTAATTGTCCTTGATTTGAGAGCTAGGCAATTTCAGAGGGCATTTAAAAGTCAACCACAACCTGGAGTCACTTGTAGGCCAGACCAGATAAAGATGACAGATTTCCTTCCCTAAAGGACATTAATGAACCAGATGGGTTTTTACAACAGTCTTTTCATTAGACTTCGAATTCCAGATTCTTATCCAATTCAAATTTCACCATCTGTTGTGGTGGAATTCGAACCCAGGTCTCCAGAGCAACACCCTGGGCCCGATTTTACCATTTTGATTCTCAGTGCCGAATCTGGGCGTAGTACAGATCTGACCTAGAAATCCGCGTTCAGACGCCCTCATACACTTTCAGCCGGCTCCAGACCGATCCGTGCTGTGGGCGGGGCTTAGCGCTGCTGGAACGATCGGAGCTCTGAACTGCGCATGCGCAGTTCGAAATAAATTTGAAAAAGTGCGCCCGGGTCGGGAAAGAAAAAAAAAGCAGAAAGCGGAGAGAGCGGCTCTCTGACACAGATCATCCTCTGTGGGCGGGGGGGGGGGGGGGGGGTGCGGGAGGCAGGTCAGATGTATCTCGGGGGGGGGGAGGAGGAGGAGGCGGGTCAGATGTATCTCTGGGGGGGTGGGCGAGAGGGCTGATCATTGTCTGGTGGTGGGGGGGAGGCCCAATTGCTCACTGGTGGGGGGGGCGGATGGATCTCTGGTGGGGGGGCAGGGGGCCTGCTACTACTCTGTGGGCAATTGGTGGGGAGGGAGGGGGACAGTTGTGTCCGCTGCCACTCAGTGGGCGACTCCTCCCCACCGGAGGAACGAATGCCTTCTCCCAGCATGGCCGCACGTCCACTCCGGGAGGAGGGATTCGTTCCTCCGGTGGGGAGGAGGGATCGCTCGCAGAGTGGCAGCGGACACCCCTGCCCCCATCACTCCCCACCGATCACCCGCAGAGTGGCAGCGGACCCCCCGCCCCCCACCAGAGATCCATCCGCCCCCCCCCCCACCAGTGAGCGACAGGGCCCCCCCACCACCAGACAATGATCAGCCCTCTCGCCCCCCTCAGAGATACATTTGACCTGCCTCCTCCTCCTCCTCCCCCTCCCAGAGGATGCTCTGACCCGCCTCCCTCCTCCCCCCCCCTCCCAGAGGATGCTCTGACCTGCCTCCCTCCCCCCCCCCCCCTGCCAAGAGGATGATCTGGGTCAGAGAGCCGTTGCAGGCTCTGAACCCGCTTCGGAGGTTCCCCTGCAAAATAAAAATCGGCTTCGGGATTTTTATTTTGCAGGTCGCTAAAAGCGCATGCTAATGCATTTAACTCATTGGGCCGCCCGATTCGGGCGCGGAACGGATGTCGGTAAAGTCGCGATTTGCTCGGACGCGGGTGCAGATTGCAATAGAGGGCTCACACCCGATTTTACCACGATTCCGCACCCGAAAATGGGCGCAAATTGTTGGTAAAATCAGGCCCTCTGTGTCTCTGGATTTCTAGTCCAGTGACAACACCACTAAGACACCGCTCTCCCTAAATGCCTTTTATGAGCTTTTATTTTAAAATATTGTATTCTAATTTAGCACCATCATTACATTGGTATAATTTTCACCATCACTCAGTCACATTGCTATAGAAAATATAATCCTTATGTTGAAATTTGTATGTATTTATTTACCTTCTTTCTGAGATTAAACAAGTTAAATGTTTGCGCAGCATACATATTTTAGCACCCCAGTTAACCGTGCAGAACTTTGTGAGGCCAGCTTCTAATAATTTACTTGTATGTTAAGTTATCACAGGGTAATTGACTCTGAAGTAACAGATATTGTGTGCCACAAAATGTGACAATTTTAACACAGACACAATCTTATAGCGCAATCTAAAGATATAAGGGACGACAGCTATAGTTTTCAATTAGAAACGCAACCCCATAATTGAATGTTATTGATAATGTCATATATAGGTTGCTCGTCCAAACAAATATTAGAACAAGAACATCACATTTTAGGTTTACCAAGCAAATTACCAGTGACCTCTGAGAATCAAATGTCCGGACTAAAAAAATCTTTAAAAAATAACAAATGTGGCCAAGATTACCAGATATCCTATAATAAGCGACTGCTTTAAACCTAGAAGAAACAGTAACAGAAAGATTACAATGTTGTAAGTTAAGTAGAAGTAAAGTTAATAAATAAAATTAATGAAGCAAATGAGAGACAGAATGAGGAAGAAAGAATGGCTGCAAGGGAAAGTTTGGTAAGGGATGAATAGGAGATGTGGGGTAGTTGGAGGAAAGAGAAACTAACAGAATGGAAGTAAAGGGAAGGCAAGATGAGCAGCAGAAAATGATTTTAAAATCTGATTTTGAAAGCATAAGGTTATTATCAGCAGAATAAAATGGCTTCTGAGAACAAGTATTGCTGCAAAATTTCTTATCTGAATATTTTAGACTGACTCGCATGAGACATTAGAATATCCTGGATTAGTTATCAGTGAAAGTTAAACAATTATTCAGTTCTTTATGCACAAATAATAATCTGCATTATGTTGTTCAGTCAAAATTGTTTTAATTCTTGTTTGATTCTTCACAAATGTTAGTTTGGTTATTGTGAAGAACATATCACTTACAAAAGATCTTTAGCTTCACAAGGTAATCTCAAATATATTTCAAAGTAACCCTTGTAACATGCTGTGTGAAAATTCTATTCTAAATTTAGGACTGAATATACAGAAGGGATTTGTAATTATTCAAAAGAAAGCAGAGGTCTTGCTGCAATTCTACTGTGTTGGAAGTCCCAGGCAGTGTTGGTCTTATACTGGTCTTCACTGTTTTCATGTTGTCTGTTGCACTGCAGAGTTCCTCAGTTGTCAAGGGCAAGTCTACAAGATAGTCCTTGAGAGACTAACTTATTAACTTAAGAAAATTATAAGCTGTTATTTCAGCAATTCACTAGCGTCCAGTTCCTCATTGAGATAATCGAATCTGGCGCAGACAGGTTAGTTGGATGTTTTGATTTCATGTTTCATAGAATTCCTGCAATGCCACTCAATCCATCAAATCTGCACCGAATTTCCAACAGAGCATCCCACCCAGGCCCTATCCCCATAGCACCATGGATTTACCCTGCAAATCCCCCTAAGCTACACATCTTTGGACTGTAGGAAGAAACTGGAATTCCTGAAGGAAACCCACACAGACATGGGGAGAACATGCAAACTCCACACAGACAGTCACCCAAGGCCGGAATTGAACCGGGGTCCTTGGCGCTGTGAGGTAGCAGTGCTAACCACTATACCACCCTGCCACCCATCATTTTATTCACTTCTTCATGGCCCTAAATTGTCCTTGGAGCCACTCAATGGGTATTGGATGTTATGAAATTTTCAGTATGGGAACAAGTTCTCTGAAAACATACAACTAGAAATATATGGCATCTGCGACACATGAGATAGGAGTTCATGCGCATATAGATAGAAACGATTAGATTTTAAAAGTCAATGCCACAATGAAGTCACAAATAAAATGCATTATTATAGCCAAATTGGTATCAGATCCAATCAATATTCCTATCGAATGAATTTGTGTTTTTTTGTTTCACTGGTCAATACTTTATTGTTAGAAGTCTCACAACACCAGGTTAAAGTCCAAGTTTATTTGGTAGCAAAATCCACTAGCTTTCGGAGCGCTGCCCCTTCGTCAGGTGAGTGGGAGTTCTATTCACAAATAGGGCATATAAAGACACAAACTCAATTTACAAAATAATGATTGGAATGCAAGTCTTTACAGCTAATCAAGTCTTAAAGGTACAGACAATGTGAGTGGAGAGAGCATTAAGCACAGGTTAAAGAGATGTGTATTGTCTCCAGACAGGACAGCCAGTGAGATTTTGCAAGCCCAGGCAAGTCGTTATGGGGGTTACAGATAGTGTGACATGAACCCAAGATCCCGGTTGAGGCCGTCCTCATGTGTGCGGAACTTGGCTATCAGTCTCTGCTCAGCGACTCTGCGCTGTCGTGTGTCGTGAAGGCCGCCTTGGAGAATACTTACCCGAAGACCAGAGGCCGAATGCCCGTGACTGCTGAAGTGTTCCCCAACAGGAAGAGAACACTCTTGCCTGGTGATTGTCGAGCGGTGTTCATTCATCCGTTGTCGTAGCGTCTGCATCATCTCCCCAATGTATCATGCCTCGGGACATTCTTTCCTGCAGCGTATCAGGTAGACAATGTTGGCCGAGGTGCAAGAGTATGTACCGTGTACCTAGTGGATGGTGTTCTCACGTGAGATGATGGCATCCGTGTCGATGATCTGGCATGTCTTGCAGAGGTTGCTGTGGCAGGGTTGTGTGGTGTCATGGTCACTGTTCTCTTGAAGGCTGGGTAGTTTGCTGCGGAGAATGGTCTGTTTGAGGTTGTGCGGTTGTTTGAAGGCAAGAAGTGGGGGTATGGGGATGGCCTTGGCGAGATGTTCGTCTTCATCAGTGACATGTTGAAGGCTCCGGAGAAGATGTCGTAGCTTCTCCGCTCCGGGGAAGTACTGGACGACGAAGGGTACTCTGTCCACCGTGTCCCGTGTTTGTCTTCTGAGGAGGTTGGTGCGGTTTTTCGCTGTGGCACGTCAGAACTGTCGATCGATGAGTCGAACGCCATATCTTGTTCTTATGAGGGCGTCTTTCAGTGTCTGGAGGTGTCTGTTGCGATCCTCCTCATCTGAGCACATCCTGTGTATGCGGAGGGCTTGTCCATAGGGGATGGCTTCTTTAATGTGTTTAGGGTGGAAGCTGGAAAAGTGGAGCATCGTGAGGTTATCCGTGGGCTTGCGGAACAGTGAAGTGCTGAGGTGACCGTCCTTAATGGAGATGCGTGTGTCCAAGAATGCAACCGATTCCGGAGAGTAGTCCATGGTGAGTCTGATGGTAGGATGGAACTTGTTGATGTCATCATATAGTGTTTCAGTGATTGTCCACCATGAGTCCAAAGGAAGAAAATGTCAAGAACAAGAACAAAGAACAAAGAACAGTACAGCACAGGAACAGGCCCTTCGGCCCTCCAAGCCCGCGCCGCTCCCCGGTCCAGGATTGAATCCTGAATCCAGGATCCCTGCCCAATTTTCCATCCTATCCACATCCTAATATCCTATCCACCGAGCTGTCCCTCACAGCTACGATGCTTTGTTCATCACAACCTATTAACTCACCCCCACCCCCCCATTCCAGACCATGTGATCTCCAGGGAGAGGCGAAAACCCAGAGTGAAAACCCCAGGGCCAATATGGGGGAAAGAAAATCTGGGAATTTCCTCTCTGACCCCCTGTGGCGATCGAAACGAGTCCAGGAGATCACATGTATAAAGTGTATAGCATCGGTTGAAGGTCCTGTGCGGTGGAGAGGTCTTGTTTGAATCTGTGCATGAAGATGTTGGCATATTGAGGTGCAAATTTGGTTCCCATGGCTGTTCCGTGTGTCTGGATGAAGAACTGGTTGTTGAAGGTGAAGACATTGTGGGCCAGGATGAAGCGGATGAGTTGGAAAATTGCATCTGGAAACTGGCAGTTGTCAGCGTTGAGTACTGAGGCAGTTGCAGCAATGCCATCGTCATGGGGGATGCTGGTGTAGAGTGCCGAGACATCCATTGTGACGAGGAGTGCTCCTGGTTCAACTGCTCCATGTGTGCTGAGTTTCTGTAGGAAGTCGGTAGTGTCGCGACAAAAGCTGGGAGTTCTTCGTACAATGGGTTTCAGGATGCCCTCGACATAGCCGGAGAGGTTCTCGCACAGGGTCCCATTGCCCGATACGATGGGACGGCCGGGTGTGTTTGCCTTGTGTATCTTCGGGAGGCAAGAGTGTTCTCTTCCTGTTGGGGAACACTTCAGCGGTCACAGGCATTCAACCTCTGATCTTCAGGTAAGCGTTCTCCAAGGTGGCCTTCACGACACACGACAGCGCAGAGTCACTGAGCAGAGACTGATAGCCAAGTTCCGCACACATGAGGATGGCCTAAACCGGGATCTTGGGTTCATGTCACACTATCTGTAACCCCCATAACGACTTGCCTAGGCTTGCAAAATCTCACTAACTGTCCTGTCTGGAGACAATACACATCTCTTTAACCTGTGCTTAACGCTCTCTCCACTCACATTGTTTGTACCTTTAAAACTTGATTAGCTGTAAAGACTCGCATTCCAATCATTATTTTGTAAATTGAGTTTGTGTCTTTATATGCCCTGTTTGTGAATAGAACTCCCACTCACCTGACGAAGGAGCAGCGCTCCGAAAGCTAGTGGATTTTGCTACCAAATAAACCTGTTAGACTTTAACCTGGTGTTGTGAGACTTCTTACTGTGTTTACCCCAGTCCAACGCCGGCATCTCCACATCAATACTTTATTGACAGCCCTTTGTTTTACTTAATTCTTACTAGTTCCAATTCTAATCCAGAAGGAAAAAAACAGTAAAAACTGGGAAATAAGAATGTTGGTCAAATTGGTCTCGTATGCCTTAAAATGCAACACCTGTAAAAATTTGGAAATAAGAATATTGGTGTGAACTGCTTTTCCTTCTGGGTATTTTGACAGTCATCTTCTTAGAAACATAGAAACATAGAAAAACTACAGCACAAACAGGCCCTTCGGCCCTACAAGTTGTGCTGAACACATCCCTACCTTCTAGGCCTACCTATAACCCTCCATCCTATTAAGTCCCATGTACTCATCCAGGAGTCTCTTAAAAGTCCCTATTGAGTTTGCCTCCACCACCACTGACGGCAGCCGATTCCACTCGCCCACCACCCTCTGTGTGAAAAACTTCCCCCTAACATTTCCCCTGTACCTACCCCCCAGCACCTTAAACCTGTGTCCTCTCGTAGCAGCCATTTCCACCCTGGGAAAAAGCCTTGAGAGTCCACCCGATCTATGCCTCTCAACATCTTATATACCTCTATTAGGTCTCCTCTCATCCTACATCTCTCCAAGGAGAAAAGACCGAGCTCCCTCAGCCTATCCTCATAAGGCATGCCACTCAATCCAGGCAACATCCTTGTAAATCTCCTCTGCACCTTTTCAATCATTTCCATATCCTTCCTGTAATGACACTTGTTTGTATTGGCACTAATAGTACAGACTCCTTAGTTGAATAGAATTTATTTATTGTCACATGTATTGGGATACAGTGAAAAGTATTGTTTCTTGTGAGCTGTTACAGGCAAAACACACCATTCATTGAGGTACATCTACAGGCCAATTTCAAATTACATTTCAAATACTTTGACAGCATCACCGCCTGTTTCCAGCTGTTTTGGGAAGTTTCTCCCCACTAAACCCTTTGAGGATTTCAAAACCCAATAGCAGTATAAACATTATTAATCAAAACAGAGAGATTTATTAACTTATACATTCACCCCAGTCTTGCTACACAGTATCACAATGTCCTTTTTTGTGTTCAAACCTTTTGCCACTTGTTTGTCACTTTCTTTAAATTAAGTTTTTTTTAAAATAAAATTGTAATGGGCTTAAAACCTTGTTGAGCCTATTAGCAAATTCAACTGAATTCCTGCTCGAAGTACAAAACTCAACACTAGGAGGCCAAATTAGCAAACTCTACGCTCATATGGTGGCATCATTCTCTTCATACTGTTAAGCATTCAACTTTATTCATGGTTTAAGAAGGATTCCAGACACCTTAAATGGGAACATATGAGAGCATATGAATTGAATTGAATTGTATTGATATATTATTGTCACATGTATTGGGATACACTGAAAAGTATTGTTTCTTGCGAGCGAGACAGACAAAATATACTGTGAGAAGAAAGGAGTTAACTGGCAACAAAAAATGAAATTCTAAATACTAAAGAGATAACCCAGGAGATCACTGAAAAACAACCTCAATAGTCATCAAAATGTTAAAACTTCTTCATTTTATTGAGTAACTCAGGTGAAGGGCTAAGGGTAACAATGGTAACTCACACATGAATCAAAGTTAGAAGGGGAGGAGATGAAAATGGGAATACAAATTCTGCAAATAATTTTCCCAGTCATTTTCCATGATTCAGAGCCATTAAGCCCCTGTCGACTATTGGCAGAGTTTTGCATCATTGAAGTGGTTTATATAGATTTTCAAAAGGTTGGAGGGCAGAAACCAAAAGCTAAAGATAATGGAAGTTTCTCAAACTGGATGGATGTGGGGAATTGTGTTCCACAGAGGTCTGCTTTCGGACTACTTATATGCTCTTTGCCGACATTCAAAATATTTCTGTATTCAGGGAACAATATTGAAATTCACAAAGTTATCAAACTGTGGCAATGATTGCAATAAACTGCAGCAGGAGATGAAGAGGTTACAGGATTGACAATCAAAAGGTACACAAATGTAGATGTATAGGTTACGCTGTGTGAGATTGTGTTGAGATTCCATCTTGCACTGAGGGTTCCATTTTGTGATATGGTGGAAATTGATATGTAACCTAGAGCAGCACTATTACAAAATAGTTTTCTGATGATCTGAAATTCACTGCCTGAAAGGATGATGAGAGCACTTTGAACTCCAAAGAATAAGGTCAAGGTGGCTCTTGTTTGAATGGTGGGGCAAAGTGGTTGCGGGATTCAGGGGAAGCCAAAACTGGATGACCAAAGAACATTGGCTGGCAAGGTCTTGGAGTTAAGGTGGAGAAAGGAAACAGAAGGATTTATAAGTATTGAGAATTTAAGATTTGATGTTTTGGGAGACAGGGAGTCAATGAAGGTTGGAGAAGTTGGAGCTGATGAGTGGAATTTTGTGCGAGTGTGTGATGAGTAGTGGAGCTTTAGAGTAGAATTTTTTTTGCATGGTGGAAATCAGGATGTAGGGAAGAGGAGGTTGATGGAACTGAGCATGGAGAAAATTGAGGTGTCTGCAAGAGGTTCAGTCACCCGGAAGTGTGATGGGGCGGATGCAGGTGACCTGAAGGAGATTAACCTAAATATTTAGGGTGATAGTCCGTGTGTAGGGTTTGAGACAATTGTTATGAAGGGAGAGGTTGATCCCCTCTCTGAGAACTAACACTTAATCACTCAAAGAGTAGTACCTCGCCTCATAATCTGTTAAAGTGTGTGAAAAATAGTACAATCTGCTCTTCAGCAACTTTTAGTGATTAAATCAAAATAACTTCCTGGGACTCTGTAAAAACAAGTAACACTTTATTTATCTAACTAACAGCGAACAGGTAACTAAACTATTAAAAAACCGAATAAAACACTATTCTAATGGAATGCTGTTTAGATAAATACAATTCCCACTTATTACAAAAAAATAGAATTTTTAGTCACTCTCAAAATACAACCATGTTTTATCTTCCGGAATCTTCTGTCTGTCTTCTTGCTGATTTCTTCTCTCTGGAACTTCTGGCTTCTTTTTGGTACCTTTTCAATTCAGATGAGGCTTTGAGCTAAAAGCTATTAGCTGTGGCAGAGAAAGTTGCTGGCTGGCTGTCTGTCTGTCTGTCTGTCGGTCTCTTTTTCTAAAGCTGTGGCAGAGGCAGTTGCTGGCTGGTTCTCTGGAGCTGGGAGATGGCTCTTATACCCCTGATGACATACCAAAATCCCCACATGAGATGCAACATTCTCAGGTTACCAAAACATCAAATTCAAATCTGATAGGCTTGTGTTATTCAAATGCCTATTTTAAATTGATTGGTTAAAATTCAAAAACAGCCTGTTGTCTTGGCAACACTACTGCCTAGCCTCTCAATACAATGTTTCACTCTATGTTCTCTGTGTACTTGCATTTGCACCTGCCTCTCTTTTCTTTTAAAATAAACTACCTTTTAAACAGAACTTGCAATTTTACAACTCTGAGGATTTTACAATTTTAAAAATAATTTTACAAACACCAACTTCGCAACACAATAAACATCGCCACAAAGGATTTCTCTAAAAATAAAAATACATTCTAAAAGTATATTAATCATGTTTAGCAAGGCTGCCAAGAGTGTCCTCACAGCTGGGGAATGTTGCAGAATACTGGAGGGCATAAAAAGATCGAAAATTGCTTGTTATAAACATGGAATCCTCTGTGACTCACGTTTCAAGGTTGCAGTTGTAATTTATATTTGGATGTAAGAGTAGAGCAAGTTTGTGGAAACTCTCTTTATCAGGTAGCAATACAGGGACCTTCAATGACTTTTTTTTCAATATGTGATATTCAAATATGCATGTTTTGTATCATTCCAAATTTGTAATGGATATCAAAATGTAATTCTTCTCTTTTGGCTTTTAGTATCTCGGAGGTAAAAATACTCCAGCTTGTTATATTTGCCCTATTGTGTAAGACTTTCATTCTGAAGCCAAAATGATAACGTTATTGTCATTAACATTTCAACTCAAGTCTACCTTCAAATCTAATCTCATCAATTGATAGCTTTCAAACTTCTTTCATAATCGCTGCTGACTTCACCTTCAGTGCTGATTTTTAAATACAAGTGTCATTGTGCTAAAACTTGTGGTAAATCTTAATTTCCAGGCATCAGCATAGTGTCACAAGCATTACCAATGCACAGAACCTTCTGTCACCCTAGTTGGTACAGATTCAGGAATATCAAAGGTTATGCTGAAAATAGCAGCTTGGAATTGACTAAGAAACTTCAGACAAGTGACAGGAGAAATCTTATCAAGCCGTTATTGTACACTTAGAGACTAGCAGCATTTGCTCTGGCACTGCCTTCAGCATTCCCAGTTTAGGAATAATTAAGTTGTAATAGAACTTTGATATTGAGACTAATTAAGTTAAGTGCTCAAAAATATTGCTAGCAATTTTATTAAACTTTTACAAACCATATAACTATTTCAAAGTTTTTTAAAAGATTGTTACCTAAAGGCCATGCACTTCATGGAGTTTGAAAAGGACATAAAGCAAGTAGCAGTCAGAGTACATACATTAATACTCAAATGATATCTTGCTACAATTTTTAAGTAGGCTGTCATACTCCCTCCCTGGTAAAATGGATCTTATGGATAAACCATGTCCAGGACTTCTGAGGAATGAAGAACTGTTTGTACTCATGTTTTATATGTTATAAGCATCAGGATTTTAGTCCAAGTTACTATTTGTATACCCGAGCCAGAGATAAACAAACAGCACATTAGGATTTTGTTGTCATCAAGTAATGAACTGCCCCCCCTCAGTGAGGCTCTTAAGGACCATATCCAATGTCCAGGCCACTTAGATTATCCACTAGGAAGTGTAGTTGCTATGAAGTAATAATTGGAGCAGGTGGCCCTTGTAGCTTCCAATGCATAGATTTTTAAAGTTTATTTATTAGTGTCACAAGTAGGTTTACATTAACATTCCATTGAAGTTACTGTGAAAATCCCCTAGTCGCCACACTCCAGCCCCTGTTCGGGTACACTGAGGGAGAATTTAGCATGACCAATGCACCTAACCAGCATGTCTTTTGGACTGTGAGAGGAAACTGGAGCACCCGGAGGAAACTCATGCAGACACAGGGAGAACACTAATTAATAAACTTTAAGACTTTCAAAAGTCTGATGGCAGCAGGGAAGAAGCTGTTTTTGAATCAGTTGGTACATGTCCTTAAGACTTTTGTATCCTTTTTCCCATTGGAAGAAGCTGGAAGAAAGTATGTCCGGGGTGCATGGGGTCCTTGATTATGCTGGCTGCTTTTCCAAGGCAGTGGGAAGTGTAGACAGTGTCAATGGATGGGAGGTTAATTTGAGTGATGAATTGGATCGATAGCAAGAAGCGATATAGGATCAGAAGGCATAAAATCTCTGTGGATAGAGTTGAGGAATCGCAAAGATAAAAAGACCCTGATGAGAGTTATGTACAGACCCCCTAGTAGTAGTCAGCATGTAATACCGTAACAACTTATAATTAAACAAAGGTAACTACAAATACATGAAGGAGGAGCTGGCCAGAGTTGATTGGAAAGGGAGCCTAGCAGGGAAGACTGTGGAACAACAGTAGCAGGCGTTTTTGGGGGTAATTCGGGAGGCACAACAGAAATTCATCCCAAGGAGGAGGAAACATGCTAAGGGGAGGACGAGGCATCCATGACTGACAAGGGAAGTCAAGGACAACATAAAAGCAAAAGAAAAAGCATCCAAAGTGGTGAGGATTAGTGGGAAGCCAGAGGATTGGGAAGCCTTTAAAAGTGAGCAGAGGACAACTAAAAAAGCAATAAGGGGGGAGATGATGAAATATGAGTGTAAGCTAGCTAGTAATATAAAAGAAGATAGGAAGAGTTTTTTTCAATATATGAAGGGAAAGAGAGAGGCAAAATTAGACGTTGGACCACTGGAAAATGAAGCTGGAGAAGTGACAAAGCAATGGCAGAGGAACTGAATAGTTACTTTGCATCAGTTTTCACGGTGAAAGACACCAGTGGGATGCCAGAGCTCCAGGAGAATCAGGGGGCACAGGTGAGTGTAGTAGCCATCACTAAGGAGAAGGTTCTGGGGAAACTGCATTTGGAATACTGCGCCCAGTTCTGGTCACCACACTACCGGAAGGACGTGGAGGCTTTAGAGAGAGTGCAGAGGAGGTTTACCAGAATGTTGCCTGGTATGGAAGGGCTTAGTTATGAGGAGAGATTGGGTAAACTGGGGTTGTTCTTGCTGGAAAGACGGAGGATGAGGGGTGACCTAATAGAGGTGTATAAAATTATGAAAGGCAAAGATAGGGTGATTGGTGGGAAGCTTTTTCCCAGGTTGGTGGTGACGTTCACGAGGGGTCATAGGTTCAAGGTGAGGGGGGGGGGGGGAGGTTTAACACGGATATCAGAAGGACGTATTTTACACAGAGGGTGGTGGGGGCCTGGAATGCGCTGCCGGGCAAGGTGGTGGAGGCATTCACACTGGAAACGTTTAAGACTTATCTAGATGGCCACATGAACGGAGTGGGAATGGAGGGATACAAAAGAATGGTCTAGTTTGGACCAGGGAGCAGCACGGGCTTGGAGGGCCTGTTCCTGTGCTGTATTGTTCTTTGTTCTTTGTTGTTCTTTGTCTAAAGATGGATAAATCACCTACACTGGATGGACCACACCCCAGGGTTCTAAAAGAGATAGCTGAGGAAATTGTGGAGGCATTGGTGGTAACATTTCAGGAATCACTGGAGGCAGGGAGGGTACCAGAGGACTGGAAAGTAGCTAATGTAATGCTGCTGTTTAAGAAGGGAGGGAGGGAGGCAGCAGACAGGAAATTATAGGCCGGTTAGCCTGACTTCGGTCATTGGTAAGATTTTAGAGTCCATTATTAAAGATGAGATTGCGGAGTACTTCGAAGTGCATGATAAAATAGGACTGAGTCAGCATGGCTTTGTCAAGAGGAGGTCATGTCTGACAAATCTGTTAGAATTCTTTGAGGAGGTAACAAGGGAGTTAGATAAAGGAGAACCAGTGGATGTGATTTATTGAGATTTCCAGAGGGCCTTTGATAAGTTGCCGCATAGGAGACTGTTAAATAAGTTAAGAGCCCATGGTTTTAAGAGAAAGATCCTGGCATGGATAGAGGATCGGCTGACTGGCAGAAGGCAGAGAGTGGGGATAAAGAGGTCTTTTTCAGGATGACAGCCGATGACTAGTGGTGTGCCTCAGGGGTCGGTGCTGAGACCACAACTTTTCACAATATACATTAATGATTTGGAAGAAGGAACTGAAGGCACTGTTGCTAAGATTGCAGATGATACAAAGATATGTTGAAGGACAGGTAGTATAAAGGAAGCAGGGGGCTGCATAAGGACTTGGGCAGGTTAGGAAAGTGGGCAAAGAAGTGGCAGACGGAATACAATGTGGAAAAGTGTGAGATTATGCACTTTGGAAGGAGTAATGGATTGGGCTACATTCATGGCCTTTTGTTGTTCCTTGCGGAGCAGGAGCCATACCAAGCTGTGATACAACCAGAAAGAATGCTTTCTATGATGCAACTGTAAAAGTTGGTGAGAGTCGTAGCTGACATGCCAAAATTCCTCAGTCTTCTGAGAAAGTAGAGGCGTTGGTGGGCTTTCTTAACTATAGTGGCGGCATGGGGGGGACCAGGATTGGTTGTTGGTGGCCTGGACACATAAAAACTTGAAGCTTTCGACGCTTTCTATGGGTATAACACTTTCTATGAATGTAACACTACATTCTGCACTCTCTCTTTCCTTCTCTATGAACTGAATGGTATGCTCTGTCTGTATAGTGAGCAAGAAACAATACTTTTCACTGTATGTTAATACATGTGACAATAATAAATCAAATCAGTGTGTCCTATGACCAGAACATCCCCCCCCCAGGCAAGTTTCTATACTTTAGAATAAGGGAAATGTGAGCCGCCAGTCCTGACAGGACTGTCTGATGTGAAGTGTCCTGCGTTCAACCCAAGGGGAGAGGAGCAGGAACTCGGGTGGGGGGAACGGGGAGCGCCCGGAGCCAGGAGCGGTAGGACCGGAAGTGGGTCGAGGCGCCGGGCTTGAGCGGGAACATTCGAATGGTCCCCTGCGAGCGGTATTGGCCGAGGATTAGCTTGCGGCTGTTGCCATGGAGACGGGGCCGGAAGGAAGCGGAGATGTTAGTGTGCACCGGACCGCAGTCCCCGGAGCTCGAGGTGAGGTCGCAGTGAGGGGTAAGAGCGCAGTTATACTGCACTGTCCAGCAATTAACCACTCACCCCCGGGAGACAACACAAAATCATGGCCTTTAACGCTGCAAGTTTATTTCGCTTTCATAAACAGTTTTGTTTATGAGTTACACAATATTTAAATAAAGGGGGACTGCTAATTAAAAATTGGAGAAATGTAACTTGCAGATTTCCACCTCGGGTGGTGATTCGAGCTGTGGTAATCAACTCTGTGTTAAGCATCCCCTGCTGCGCTCAGGAGCCCCACTCTGGCATGGCAGTCTCTAATACTGTAAGAAGTCTAACAACACCAGGTTAAAGTCCAACAGGTTTATTTGGTAGCAAAAGCCACTCAAAAGCCAGTCCAACGCCGGCATCTCCACATCATGGCAGTCTCTAACGCAGAGGGAGACTTTGGGCTGATAAGGTGCAGGACTCACTGGCCTCTCTTCCTTCTGGGCTTCTTGTTTCTGTTTGCCTCTTCCAAAGCCCTTGCAAACAGCTAGCCTCCAGAGCTCTCAGCCACCAGCAACTGCCTTCCAGCTGTCACTGTCCGCCATCTTCATATCTCGCTTTCAGGTGCTCATGCAGTGGAGGTATGAATGCTTAGCACATCGCGATCCAGTGACTAGTTAACCATAATCGGTATATGATCATCGTCCATCTGGCCAAGCCAGTGCACAAGTCATTGGCTGATTAATGGAAGTGTGTGGATGAAACTGGTACACTCCCATGATGTTGATGTTGCTTCATCATTGCTGACCTTGCCCATCATGTTGTCATCGAAAGAGGAGATCAGACTGAACAGCTTTGGCAGGCAGACAGTTTTCTCCAGCAGCTTAAACAGTCTGCCTCTGCTCACGTGTTGAATGCCTTGGGGAATTCTATGAAGGCAATATATAGTGGTCTCCTTTGTTCGTAGCATTTCTTGTATGGGGTCACTATCTTTCCATTACGCATATCTTGGGGCATTTCCCCCTTTCCTCCAGCAGAGATGGAGAAATTCATGCAGATGCTGCAGGAATGCTAGTTTCCCGTACTTGACATATCATTATCATCTGAAGATTTGTCAGTAAATGAAGGAAATAGCTTTGCTAAGCTATATGGGTGGCACAGTGGTTTGCACTGCTCCCTCAGCACCAGGGACCTGGGTTTGATTCCTGGCTTGGGTCACTGTCTGTGTGGAGTCTGTATGTTCTCTCTCTGTCTGTGTGGCTTTCCTCCAGGTGCCCCAGTTTCCTCCCACAGTCCGAAAGACATGCTGGTTAGGTGCATTGGCCATGTTAAATTCTCCCCCAGTGTGCCCGAACAGGCACCCGATTGTGACGAATAGGGGATTTTCACAACTTCATTGCAGTGTTAATCTAAGCCTACTTGTAACACTAATAAATAAACTTAAACTCCTCCGCTGTGTTCAATGTCCAACTCTTCCTGATAGGCAAGCCTTTTTATGGTCTGGAGAGCTTCCTCGATCACCATATTCCAGGGATAAAAAGTTTTTGCTTTTCAATTATGGAATTCTGCCCATCAAAATGTTTTTCTGACCCCCACCACCTCTTTTCCATTATCTGATGCTTCACTTAATCTGTGCTTGATCATAGAATCATAGAAACCCTACAGCACAGAAAGAGGCCATTCGGCCCATCGAGTCTGCACCGCCAACAATCCCACCCAGGCCCTACTGCCATATCCCTACATATTACCCATTAATCCCTCTAACCTACACATTTCAGGACACTAAGGGCAATTTTAGCATGGCCAATCAACCTAACCCGCACATCTTTGGACTGTGGGAGGAAACCGGAGCACCCGGAGGAAACCCACGCAGACACGAGGAGAATGTGCAAACTCCACACAGACAGTGACCCAAGCCGGGAATCGAACCCAGGTCCCTGGACCTGTGAAGCAGTGCTAACCACTGTGCTACCGTGCCGCCCATATGATGATGTACATATTTTGTTGATGATGTACATATTTTGTTCTGCCCATTGCCTCCACTGATTGGCGGCTGTAACATTGTCAGAATAACAATCATTGGCTGACAAGGTTTGCCAGACTCCCTAGACCCTCCTTTGTTACTTGCCCTGTGTGAGTATAGATGTTTGTTAGGCGTTAGGTGCAGGTTTTGTTGTTGTAGAGGCAGAGGATGTGGCAGGCACTTTCTTCAGAACTGGAGTGCAAATACCTGCCTCTGCGTTAGGTTGTTGGCTGGACAAATTGACTGCTTTAATTCGCATCTAGTACAGAAAATCATGACCATGACTTTTAAAAGATTGCGGGGATAAAAAAAACTTGGGTTGTGCTGAGGTCCACAGCATGAAGATGACCGGTTGAATTAGGCTAGGGACTCACAATCCACAAAGATGTTGTCTACTTTTCAGCAGTGGGTAAACAGATCAGGCGATCGTGATTGGCTGATTCTGAGAACAAAGCACTAACATATCAACCGTAACATGTCAAATTCTGGGATCAGCCTCTGTACAAGCGGGCAGTTAAAAATTAGGGTTCTATTGGACCAGGGAGGCTCAGTTATAAGAACATAAGAACATAAGAAATAGGAGCAGGAGTAGGCCATCTAGCCCCTCGAGCCTGCCCCGCCATTCAATAAGATCATGGCTGATCTGACGTGGATCAGTACCACTTACCCGCCTGATCCCCATAACCCTTAATTCCCTTACCGCTCAGGAATCCATCCATCCGCGCTTTAAACATATTCAGCGAGGTAGCCTCCACCACCTCAGTGGGCAGAGAATTCCAGAGATTCACCACCCTCTGGGAGAAGAAGTTCCTCCTCAACTCTGTCTTAAACCGACCCCCCTTTATTTTGAGGCTGTGTCCTCTAGTTTTAACTTCCTTACTAAGTGGAAAGAATCTCTCCGCCTCCACCCTATCCAGCCCCCGCATTATCTTATAAGTCTCCATAAGATCCCCCCTCATCCTTCTAAACTCCAACGAGTACAAACCCAATCTCCTCAGCCTCTCCTCATAATCCAAACCCCTCATCTCCGGTATCAACCTGGTGAACCTTCTCTGCACTCCCTCCAATGCCAATATATCCTTCCTCATATAAGGGGACCAATACTGCACACAGTATTCCAGCTGCGGCCTCACCAATGCCCTGTACAGGTGCATCAAGACATCCCTGCTTTTATATTCTATCCCCCTCGCAATATAGGCCAACATCCCATTTGCCTTCTTGATCACCTGTTGTACCTGCAGACTGGGCTTTTGCGTCTCATGCACAAGGACCCCCAGGTCCCTTTGCACGGTAGCATGTTTTAATTTGTTTCCATTGAGATAGTAATCCCATTTGTTATTATTTCCTCCAAAGTGTATAACCTCGCATTTATCAACGTTATACTCCATTTGCCATATCCTCGCCCACTCACTCAGCCTGTCCAAATCTCTCTGCAGATCTTCTCCGTCCTCCACACGATTCACTTTTCCACTTATCTTTGTGTCGTCTGCAAACTTCGTTACCCTACACTCCGTCCCCTCCTCCAGATCATCTATATAAATGGTAAACAGTTGCGGCCCGAGTACCGATCCCTGCGGCACGCCACTAGTTACCTTCCTCCAACCGGAAAAACACCCATTTATTCCGACTCTTAGCTTCCTGTCGGATAGCCAGTCCCCAATCCACTTTAACACACTACCCCCAACTCCGTGTGCCCTAATCTTCTTCAGCAGCCTTTTATGGGGCACCTTATCAAACGCCTTTTGGAAATCCAAAAACACCGCATCCACCGGTTCTCCTCCATCAACCGCCCTAGTCACATCTTCATAAAAATCCAACATGTTCGTCAAGCACGACTTTCCCCTCATGAATCCATGCTGCGTCTGATTGATCGAACCATTTCTATCCAGATGCCCTGCTATCTCCTCCTTAATAATGGATTCCAGCATTTTCCCTACTACAGACGTTAAGCTGACCGGCCTATAGTTACCCGCCTTTTGTCTCCTTCCTTTTTTAAACAGCGGCGTAACATTAGCCGTTTTCCAATCAACCGGCACTACCCCAGAATGCAACGAGTTTTGATAAATAATCACTAACGCATCCACTATTACCTCTGACATTTCTTCACCAGCTGAACTATCTGAGGAGGATGAGTTGTGATGTGTTACGATCCCTGATTGTCAAATTGTTGCCCTTCACCCTCCTGTCAGGTATATGAGCACAAAACCTTCCTTGTTGTTGATTCTGTTCGGAGGCTTTAGGAGCTGTTGGCAGATAGTAGTTTGCACAGTTACCTGTTTGATATGCTGCTGTTTAAGGTTGGAACAAGGTGCTGGTTACAATTACCAGATCATGCAACACTGTTTTCATTAATTGTTGAAGTCAGTTGATCAACCCTAATTGTGCAAGACCCACTCTCACTCTTTTTACCCCATCCTGAACACAAATGAGTGGATTTGAATGAAGCGTTTCAGCCGACTGAACACAAAACTGCTGAATTCACAAAGAACCCCAACAATGACAGTCTTCCATGGCCTTGAGCCACACACTGGCTTGACATGAGCTGTTGAAGGAGGCACAACCTGCTCTCAGCACCTGGGCATTGCTGATACTTTGATTGGGTTCAAATTGGGTTCCTTTTATAATGAGATAAAATCCCAGCCAGAGGAGCTGTGAGATTTTAAGTGCTAAAATAAGTCCAGGCAGTCTAAAAGATGTGCTGGTTAGGTGCCATGCTAAATCCCCCCTCAGTGTACCCAAACAGGTGTCAGAGTATGGCGACTAGGGAATTTTCACAGTAACTTCATTGCAGTGTTACTGTAAGCCTACTTGTGACAATAATAAATAAACTTTAAAACTTTAAAAAACTGCATTCATCTCACTGTGCGTCAGTTGTGGGGGGAGTGAATGTTTGTGGAAAGGGTGCCAATCAAGCAGGCTGCTTTGTCCTGGAATTTGTTGAACTTCCTGAGTGTTGTTGCACTCATCCAGACAAGTGGAGAGTATTCCATCACACTCCTGATTCATGCCTTGTAGATAGTGGACAAGCTTCGAGGTGCCAGGAGGTCAGTTACTCACCACAGGATTCTTAGCCTTTGACTTGCTCCAGTAGCCACAGTATTTATATGGCGAGCCCAGTTCAGTTTCTGGTCAATGGTAACCCCCAGGAAGTTGATGGTGGGGAATTCAGTGATGGTAATGCCATTGAGTGTCAAGGGGCAATGGGTTACATCCTCTCTTGGAAATGGTTATTGCCTGGCACTTGTGTTGCATGAATGTTAGTTGCTACTTGTCAGTCCAAGGCTGGGTATTGTCCAGGTCTTGCTGCTGTTGCATATGGACAGCTTCAGCATCTGAGCAGTCGTGAATGGTGCTGAACATTGTGCAGTCAACAACGGACATCCTTACTTCTGACCTCATGATAGATGGAAGGTTATTGATGAAGCAGCTGAAGATGGTTAGGCTTAGGACTCCTGAGATGATTGACAGCTGAGGACCTGCCAATGGATTGCCTGTGCGCTGACAGAGTGAATTATGCATTTGGCTCTTTATTTCTGCTAATGTAGGTTGAAAATGAAGAGCAAACTAGCGCACAAAAATGGAAAGCATGTTAATTCTTATATGCACAACTAACTCCCATAAACAACAATATGATAATGACCAGACAATCTGTTTTTGTGATGTTGATTGAGGACATTGGCCTGGATACCAGGCTAATTCCTCTGGTCGTCTTTGAATAGTATCATAGGATCTTTTACGTCCGCCTGAGAGCACAGTTCAATATGTTGTTCAAAAGATGTCACCTCTGGCAATGCTGCACTCACTCAGTACTGCATTACAATATTGGCTTACATTTTTGTACTCCAGTGTTTGGAATTAAAAATAATCACATTGACCCCTTGGGAGTACAGCCATTTGTTGTAATTGAACCAAGCAGTTTTATTGTAGGACAAAGGTATTTACTTAAAAACAAATTCAAGGGGAAAGAAATCAGTTTTTTGTTGCTTGAGCTAGTTAGAATGGAGATACTGACTTGTGATGTAAAGGTATTAAGGGACATAACAAATAGTCAGGTAACTGGAATTGAAATAGTTTCCTTAGTTTACAGCAATTAATGCTGACATGAGTCTCATCTATGCTTTCATTATCTCCAGGCTTCATTTCTTCTAAACCACCTTAATTCTGATGTCTTAAATTCTATCTAAATCTGGCATGCCATGCCCTTTATTAAGCTCTGCTAGTTTATCACAGTTGTCCTGCAGACTACCAAAAACTTCCTGATTCCCCAAAGCACTCAACTGAACTTGCAGATCCTTCTGTGCCTTGCTTCTGTACTTCAAAAGGCTCCTGAGAACCTGTCTTTTTGACCATATTTTTGGTCACATTTCATAACCTGTTGACACTCGCACAGGGTCTGATTGCTCTTATTAATACATTGGGATGTTTTATTGTATTGTAAGATGCTAAATAAATGCATGTTTATGAGTAAACTAAATGCAACTGTAACTTTTATTCTGCTAAAATTACAGAAATAATTACATCCTAGAACAGTAATTCAAAAAATGGAAATGTAAGTTTGAGTATATGCTTATCGTTCAAAGGCAGTGTCTTCTGTCTGGTGCAATTGAAGAATTGTACAGTGAGTAATGCAATCAAATGTTTGAGTAAATTGAAGTTTTTTTTCTTTTTCTGATTAGCGTTCAAATAACTGACAGTTGCACTATATAATGAAGTGGAATGGCACATGATAATCAATCATCCCAGGAGCTGTGTCTGATAGATAAAACTATCACCAGGTATATGGTTATTCTTTTTACTATGCTAATTATTTGAATGTTCAAAGAATAAATTTATTAGAATAGTTTATATTTTATGCTAACTTTGTGACTATCCAGCAGGAGACAAATATTCTTAAGTCATGTATAATCTTAATTGATGCTTTGCTGCCAAAAAAAGATTTTAAAAATTATTTCATAGGATGTGGGCATCACTGGCTAGGCCAGCATTTGTTGTCCATCGCTACTTGCTCTTGAGAAGGTGGTGATGAGCCACCTTCTTGAATCGTTGCAGTCCCGTGTAGTTTAGGTACACCTGTAGTGCAGTTAGGGAGGAAATTCTAGAATTTTGACTCGGCAACAGTGAAGGAATGACACAATATAGTTCCAAATCAGGAAGGTGTGTGGCTTAGAGGGGAACTTGCAGATGGTGGTGTTGCCATGCATTCACTGCCCCATCCATATGGGTGAGGTCGCAGGATTGGAAGCTGTGGTCAAAAGAGCCTCGGTGAGTTACTGCAGTGCATCGTGTAGATGGTATACACTGCTGCCATTGTGCATCAGTGGTGGAGGGAGTGAATGTTGAGCGTGTTAGATGGGGTGCCAATCAAGTAGGCTGCTTTGTCCTGGATGGTGTAGAGCTTCTAGAGTGTTGTTAGAGTTGCACTCATCCAGACAAATAGAGAGTATTCCATCACACTTGTGACTTGTGCCCTGTAAATGGAGCTAGGAAGTGAGTTACTCACTGAAGAATTCCCAGCCTTTGATATGCTCTTGGAGCCATAGTATTTATGTGGCAGGTCCAGTTCAGTTTCTGGTCAATAGTAACCTCCAGGATGTTAATGGTGGGGGATTCAGCGATGGTAATGCTACTGAATGTCAAGAGAAGGTAGTTAGATTCACTCTTATTGGCGATGGTCATTGCATGGCATGAATGTTACTTCAGACTTGAATCAGCTAAAGTCAAGAGCATAAACAATAAGCTTTCACTGGAATAAAACCTGTATCTAGTTTAGCAACGAAACCATTGCAATTGCCCAAGAATCTCAAATAAAGCAAATGATTGTAAAATCTCTGTCACATCTCCCGTTCGTTCATATGTACCTTTGTTAAATACTCTGATTGCAGTTTTGTTTTTATGAATTGTGGAACCAAGTTTATTGTCGTAGATTGTTTTGTAACTTCACCTTGGCATCCTGAGATAGTTAACAGCCAGCGAACAGGTATTTTTTCAGGCTTCTTTCAAAGCCTATCCTTAAGCTATTTGCTTGAGGGTTTATAATTGGATTTGTCCATTTGTTTACTCTATTTACTGAATTGCTTCATCTGAGACTGAAATATTGATACACAAATATTCTTTATCACACAATGTTACTTTTTGGTGTCTGCTCTTGGTGAGTTTCTAATCTTAGCCATTCCAAATACTGAAGGTTATGACTGGAGATGAATTACTATTTTTTTGTGGGCAAGGAAGATTTGACCAATTTACTCTGAGATCTGGCGATGAGCGCATAAGTGACAGAAAGAGAAATACATTGTCTGTTTAACTTCTTGTAAATGGTATCTGAAAGGAAAGGGATAAGTAAAACTTATTCTCGTCAATTTGTTAGATTCTATTTGATGGTTAAGGTAACGAACCATTTGTTAAATGGTACCAATCTAGCCTCTGAGTCTGAAACTGCACTGTTAGAAATCAATTCTTGACAGTGCAATGAATGGAGTTATCCAGCAAACTGCTTGCAAACATTGAGAGTGGGTGCTTCCCTTCTCCTCATTGATTTATGGGTTGTGGGAAAACCCTTCCTGCCAAGTAGGGCTAATTAATAGGAGTGTCCACAAAACAAGCTGTCAAGACTGTTAATCAGCCTGTGCATCCTGGGGCACACTGGTGGCCTCACAACGTCAGGGATCGATTCCAGCCTTGGGTGACTGTCTGTGTGGAGTTTGCACGTTCTCCCTGTATCTGCGTGGGTTTTCTCTGGATACTCTGGTTTCCTCCCACTGTTCAATGATGTGCAGGTTAGGTGAATTGACCATGCTAAATTGCTCCTTAGTGTTCCAATCGGTGTAGGTTTGGTGGATTAGTGGGGTAAATGCATGGGGTTACAGAGATAGGTCGGAGGGGTTGGGCCTGGGAAAAATGCTCTGTCGGAGAGTCGGTGCAGACTTGATGGGCTGAATGGCCTCTTCCTGCACTGGGATTCTATGATTCTGTTGCTTTGAACTAGTCATCAAGTGTGAAGACTTTTAAACCTTAACTCCATGGTTGAGCTTTAATTTTTAATCAGTTGAACAGTCAAAATCTAACTAAGCTTGCATTTTCACAGAGCTTCTCGCATTTTCAGATCATCCAACACACTTCACAGTCAAAAATTGCTTTCTGAACTGTTGCTTTGTAGGCGAGTGAGGCTGCCAGTCTGCTCTCACGAGATAAATAACTTGATAATCTGTTTGAGGTATTTCACTTGAGGCATAGCCGTTGGTCAGAATTTGAAGAGAACTTCCCTGGTCCACTCTGCGTGATGCCATGAGATCTTTGAGATCATTGTCTAAGCAAATGACTTGGTTTAACATTGCATTCATAAGGTAGCATGTTTGATAAAATACTGTGTTTAAGTGTCAGCCTAGGTTCTTGTGTTCAAGCCAGTGGAGAACCCCTGACTTGGAAACAGCACAGCATACTGACTCAAGCTGACATTGAACAAATATTCTTTTGTAGTTTTGCACACAACAAAAAAATCTTCTCCCATTTCCAATAAAAGTTTCTTTTGAAATGATTTTTGTGACTGTTATCCACCCTGCATCAAATCCAGTTATTATAACAAATAAAATATTTTTGCTTCAAGTTTGAGAGATTTCTTGAAAATGTTGGGTATATAAAGCTTTCCCAATTGTTATTTGATCACACCTACTTGGAAGAGGATTTTTATTTTAAATTTTTGAGTAACATGGCCTCACTCTAGCTGATGCCTTTTTCATTTCTAAGTTCACTTTAAGAAACACAGGATGTTAAATTTAGCTGTAGGCAAGGTCCATCTAAAATGATGGACCCTAAAACTCCGTGTTCATGAACTTAATTGAGTTGCAGTGAGCAGGATTTAGCATCAGGTTTGTTCGTTTTCTCCGCTCTTTGTGGCGATTTCAAGTTTGGCAAACAATAGATCAATTCATTTTGTCTCTAATGCATTATTTATCATGCCAATCTTAAAATGAATAATAAATTGATGACAATTAGGCAATTATTTGTAGAATTGCTTTATTTCTACAATTAATCATTGCAGCTGACACTATTGCTTTTAAAATATTCTACCATTTATTGAAATCGTTTACCTTAATTAAGTATTTTAAGCTGGTGCTCATTCACAGTGATGTCAATTAATTGCTTTCCAGGATGTTGAACACCTAATTAACTCGATGTATTAACAGTGAAAGCTAGCTTTGTTCAAGATGTATTCCTCAAACAATGCTATACATTGGTCAGTTACCGAGCAAATAATTTAAAAACGCAATAATGTTTTCTGTGAATGTTGCTGAATGAAGAGCACCAGCTGTTAAATTATTTGCTCAATGAGCAAATAATTACTGGAATTGTTTATGTTTGTCTTTTTGGATCGAATGGTACTTTTGCATTCCTTGCTGCTGCACATGAGATTCAGTAGGCAAATAGAAATGATTTATTTGGATGTGTACTTTAAAGAATGGGGCTAAGCCCAGAAACAAAGAATTGATTAAATTGCTTGTATACATGTAGAAACATACCACTTTTTTATTCATTCATGGGATGTTGGTGATGCAGGATTTTATTGTCCATCTCTAATTGCCCTTGAGAAGATGGTGGTGAACCGCTGCCTTGAACCGCTGCAATCCATGTGATGTAGGTACACCCATGGTGCTGTTGGGAAGTGAGTTCCAGGATTTTGACCCAGAGGTAGTGAAGGAACAGCAGCATGTTTCCAAGATGAACTGGTGTGTGGTCTGGAGGGAATGTAAATTTAATTAAATCTCCCTCTGATTTCTGAATCCAGTCTTGGGATACCAATTCTCTCTATTCATAAGGCTTTCTCCTTCTGCAACCTCATCTAAGATGATGCAGTGGCTTGTTTCAACGAATCAAAATTTACTTAATCAATTGTCACTCTTGCACCCTTCATTAAGGTTGCCGTATCTGGCTACAGGTTCTAACACGTTCTCCATCTAAGCCCACATTAACACTTCTAGTTAATTATGTTAAACATCTTGGCCTTGTTGTATGTGAACACCATTTCCACAATTCATCATAACCACAACCTTTATACCTATGGCACTTTTATCACTTTTGAATACCTAACACAAATCTTGCCTAACCTTCAAAATTTTCCTTTTTTCACCAACCAGATTTCCAAGTGCCCCAATGCCTTCCTTGCAAAAATATCTGTTTTGTCCTCGGTGAACCTTTGCCCTGAGAAGGCACTTATCCTTGGCAACATTAGCCTGAGCCATAAATACTTGTATCCTACTCACTTGGCTTGTCTGTCCTCCATTTGCTTCACAGCCTCATCCTTCATACAATTGTATCTACATTACACACATCCCATTGAACTTTCTATCACAGAAAATTACATTTCAAGGTCATAGTTACTGACTGGACTGTTTCCAATCGCTGCCTTGAAATTTACTGTAAAAATACCAATAAGAACTCATGGTGTTGGGTGTAATATATGAGCATGGGTATAGGATTGACTAACTAAAAGAAGACAGAGAGTTGCGATAAGAGTGGATTTTCAGGATGGCAACTGTAACTAGTGGAATGCCAGAGGGATCAGTGCTGAAGCCACAATTATTTACAATATATGTTAATGACTTGTACAAGGGAAGTGAAGGTACTATTGCCAAGTTTGCGGATGATGAGTTGTGAGGGTGACACAAAGGCTGGAATTTTACCGCCCTGCTTGCCATGGGAATCGAAGCAAGCGAGAGGGCGGACAATGGGAAGTTATGTTGACCTTGGGTGGAACTTTACAGTTTTAGGATGAGCAAAGCCGTAAAATCCCATCCAACAAGTCTACAGATGGATATAGACAGTTTAAGTGAGTGGGCAAAAACTTGGCAGATGGAATATAATGTAGGAAATGGAAGGTAATGCACTTTGGTAGGAAGATAAAGGAGCTGAATATTATTTAAATGGAGAAATACTACAGAAAGCTGCGGAATAGAGGGATTTGGGGTTCCTCGTGTATAAATCATTTAAAAGCTTGCATGCAAGTTCAGCAGGTAGTAGGGGAGGCAAATGGAATATTGGCCTTTGTTTCAAAGGGAATGGAATATATAAATAGGGAAGTCTTGCGAAACCTACACAAGGCACTTGTTACACGACACTGGGATTACTGAATAGTTTTGGTCCCCTTATCTAAAGAAAAATTTACTGATATTGGATGCAGTCCAGAGAAGGTTCATTAGGTTGATCTCAGGTATGGGGGGATTTTCTTATGAGGAGAGATTCAGTAGGTTATACTCATTGTAGTTAGTGTAACATATAGGATTCTCAGGGGACTTGACAGGGTAGATGCTAAGAAGTTGTTTCTCCTTGTAGGAAAGTCTAAGACCAGAGGGCATAATCTCAGATTAAGGGATCACCCATTTAAGACAGAGATAAGGAAGAATTTCTTCTCTGAGGGGAGTGAATCTGTGGAATTCTTTACCACAGAGGCTGGTTCGTTAAGTATGTCCAAGACTGAGAAAGACATATTTCTAATCAGTAAGGGATTCAAGGATTATGGGGATAAGGCAGGAAAATAGAGTTGAGGTATCACATCAGATCCACCATGATCTAATTGAATGATGAGACAGACTTGATGGGCCAGATTACCTACTTCTGCTCCTATGTTTTATGGTCTTATTGTCCACTTCTAACATTTCCATTCTCACTTATATCCACCAACTCCTAATTTGCCCTTTTCTTAACTTGATCTTTTTAGCCTGTACTATGGTTATCTTAAATTCAACATGAGTGTTTTCTGTCCCAAATCACTTTTCTCCCCTATTGTGCTCCCACTACAACAACTGTCTTTGTGGTTTTATCCATAGACTAAAGACAAGAATACATGGAACACTTTTAAGTTTCCTTCTGTTCATCAATCGTGATCCACTGACACTCAATTCCCTAGGAGGGTTTGGCAGCCCCAAATCTTTCTTTTCAGCATAAACTGCCTCTTCCTCTTGTCCTAAGGAGCTTTATACATTTGTTTCTAAAATTAAGACCGCCTTCTGTATCTCATCTGCTTTTGTCTTCCTTCCCCTGCTGCTCTCCATTTCCCCAAACTCCTAAATTGTTTCTGAACCCAGGATCTCGACATTGCAGTATCTCTTTTCTCAGACCTTATGAAACTCATTTCTTTCATGAAGCTCATTACCTGTTTATTTGAACCTCTCCTTAACACAACTCTTGACTATTCAGCTTCATATCTCAACTTCACTAGCATTGTCATCCTTCTTTTCTTATATTATTTCCACATCTTCTAAAACTGACATTAAACAAGTGATTCCCCCCCCCCCCCCCCCCCACCACACTATCCTTCAAATTAAAATCCTGACTCCAAACTGACATTTTACATTCACAATTGTGATGGTACTGTACCTTTAAGAAATATGTTTTTCAGGAAACTTCTAAGGGGTATGTCTAAAGGTGCCAATTTGACTGAGAAAACATGCAACTCTGTGCTGTAAATCCAAGATAATTTATTTTAGCTAATAGGGTGTTTGTTTAATCTGAGTTAATGCATTTGTGTTTACTTGAGGTTTCAGAATAGGGTTTTGATTAGGTTGATTGATGTGGAAACAGAGAATGGGTAGAGCTAAGCTTGCAGGAGAGACAGGTTTTTAAAAAAAAGTCAGTTACTGCTGGGTTCTGAAAGAGCAAGAGATGTCTTTCTGTCTCTCTCTGTCCCTGGAGGCTGCTGTTTGGGGCTATCAGAAGACATGTCTCTCCCTCTCTCATACTACTTCAAGATGCACTCTCTCTAATTGGATTTATAGCCAGTTCAAACCCTGCTGGGTAAAGTCATTCGTTGTATTCTATGTGGCACCACTGATATCCTTAAAGACATTATTCTCTTGTGGTTTTATTCCTACCTGTCACCAATTGTCCTCAAATGATTTCTACTGCCATTCCCGCAAAGAGATTTATTTCTTGCTTCCTTCATATTCAGCAGCTATGTTATTATCCTTTAGAGTCATAGAGGTTTACAGCATGGAAACAGGCCCTTCGGCCCAACTTGTCCATGCCGCCCCTTTTTTTAACCCCTAAGCTAGTCCCAATTGCCCGCATTTGGCCCATATCCCCCTATACCCATCTTATCCATGTAACTGTTAAACGCTTTTTAAAAAACAAAATTGTACCTGCCTCTACTACTACCTTAGTTGATCAAATCACCCACACTGACTCATCTGAAGGTTGACTTGCCCCATGTTTGGGTCATTGTACTAGATTTCTTGGGATTTAGTGTTGCCAGTCACTTCAGTGGACAGACTTGGCATCTGCTATAACAAAAACAGAAAATGCTGGAAAATCTCATCAGGTCGGCACGGTAGCACAGTGGTTAGCACTGCTGCTTCACAGCTCCATGGTCCCGGGTTCGATTCCCAGCTCGGGTCACTGTCTGTGTGGAGTTTGCACATTCTCCTCGTGTTTGCGTGGGTTTCCTCCGGGTGCTCCGGTTTCCTCCCACAGTCCAAAGATGTGCGGGTTAGGTTGATTGGCCAGGTTAAAATTGCCCCTGAGATGCGTAGGTTAGAGGGATTAGCGGGTAAATATGTGGGGGTAGGGCCTGGGTGGGATTGTGGTCGGTGCAGACTCGATGGGCCGAATGGCCTCCTTCTGCACTGTAGGGTTTCTATGATTATTTTTTTACCTCTGGCAGCTTGTTCCAGACACTCATTACCCTCTGTGTGAAAAAATTGCCCCTCTGGACCCTTTTGTATCTCTCCCCTCTCACCTTAAACCTATACCCTCTAGTTTTAGACTTCTCTATCTTTGGGAAAAGATATTGATTATCTGATCAATGCCCCTCATTATTTTATAGACCTCTATAAGGTCACCCCTAAGCCTCCTACGCTCCAGAGAAAGAAGTCCCAATCTATCTAGCCTCTCCTTATAACTTAAACCATCAAGTCCCGGTAGCATCCTAGTAAATATTTTCGGCACTCGTTCTAGTTCAATAATATCCTTTCTATAATAGGATGACCAGAACTGTACACAGTATTCCAAGTGTAGCCTTACCAATGTCTTGTACAACTTCAACAAGACGTCCCAATTCCTGTATTCAATGTTCTGACCAATGAAACCAAGCATGCTGAATGCCTTCTTCACCACTCTGTCCACCTGTGACTCCACGTTTAAGGAGCTATGAACCTGTACCCCTAGATCTCTTTGTTCTATAACTCTCCCCAACGTCCTATCATTAACTGAGCAAGTGCCGCCCTGGTTCGATCGACCAAAATGCATCACCTCGCATTTATCTAAGTTAAACTCCATCTGCCATTCGCTAGCCCACTGGCCCAATTGATCAAGATCCTGTTGCATTCCTAGGTAACCTTCTTCACTGTCCACTATGCCACCAATCTTCATGTCATCTGCAAACTTACTAACCATGCCTCCTATATTCTCATCCAAAGCATTAATATAAATGACAAATAACAGTGGACCCAGCACTGATCCCTGAGGCACACCGCTGGTCACAGGTCTCCAGTTTGAAAAACTACCCTCTACAACCACCCTCTGTCTTCTGTCATCAAGCCAATTTTGTATCCATTTGACTACCTCACCCTGGATCCCATGAAAATTAATCTCATGCAACAGCCTACCATGTGGTACCTTGTCAAAAGCCTTGCAGACAACATCAACTGCACTGCCCTCATCTACCTTCTTGGTTACCCCTTCAAAAAACTCAATCAAATTTGTGAGACATGATTTTCCACTCAAAGCCATGCTGACTGTCCCGAATCAGTCCTTGCATCTCTAAATGCCTGTAGATCCTATCTCTCAAAATACTTTCTAACAACTTACCCACTACAGATGTGAGGCTCACTGGCCTGTATCTCAAGCATTTCCCTGCAGCCCTTCTTAAACAAAGGCACAATATTTGCCACCCTCCAATCTTCAGGCACCTCAACTGTGACTATCGATGATTCAAATATCTCTGCTAGGGGACCTGCTATTTCCTCTCACAGCCTCCCACAGTGTCCTGGGATACACTTCATCAGGTCCCGGGGATTTGTCTATCTTGATGCGCCTTAAGACGTCCAGCACCTTCTCCTCTGTAATATGCACACTCCTCAAGACATCACTATTTATTTCCCCTTTGGCAACATCATTTATAGGTATTACATTTCTTCTACATGAGCACTGTTTCTACTAACTCTATCGTTATGTAAAAACAAAACATGGTGGATGCTGGAAATTTTAAAATAAAATTAAAAAGTGCTGGAAAACATCAGCAAGTCTGTTAGCTTCTGTGGAGCGAGAAACAGGTTAACGCTTCAAGTTCAATATAACTCCTCTTCAGAAAGATCTTTATGTTACCACGATCGCCAGCCCCTTAACTAATGCAGATCTATTTTAGACGTGCAATCTTAGGCCATTTTCCTTGTTATCTAATTAGCCCCAAAAGCTTGATTTAAAAAAAATTTTTTTTTCCTTAGACTGTGCCTTCAGTTGCCTCTTTCTCCAGCTCGCTGTCCGCCCTCTCCCACAACTCCCACCAATTCCATTATATCTTGCTCAATGCCCACCTTTTTTTCCTCTTCACCATCTTTGTCACCTACTTTCTCTTAAATGAGATCTGCTGTGTAAATATATTGCTTTTAGATTTAAAGTAACAATTGGGCAAGAGGCTAAAGATCACTTTCTGATAAATATTAAAAATTTCAACAAAGAATCACCTCAAAATTTGTTTTCAAAATTGGTTCAATTTTCTTTTTACCCCCCAAGATAACTTTGCAATTCCATGATTCTCCTTTAATTGCCTCAGAAAACTTTATATAGAAATACAGTGGACAGATGCTTAAGGATGCAATAGCATGTGGTTTCATAGAGTGCACAGGAAACTTTTCCAGTTCTTACAAAGAACAAAGAACAGTACAGCACAGGAAACAGGCCCTTCGGCCCTCCAAGCCTGTGCCGCTCCTTGGTCCAACTAGACCATTCGTTTGTATCCCTCCATTCCCAGGCTGCTCATGTGACTATCCAGGTAAGTCTTAAACGATGCCAGCGTGTCTGCCTCCACCACCCTACTTGGCAGCACATTCCAGGCCCCCACCACTCTCTGTGTAAAAAACGTCCCTCTGATATCTGAGTTATACCTTACCCCTCTCACCTTGAGCCTGTGACCCCTCATGATCGTCACCTCTGACCTGGGAAAAAGCTTCCCACTGTTCACCCTATCTATACCCTTCATAATTTTGTACACCTCTATTAGGTCTCCCCTCATTCTCCGTCTTTCCAGGGAGAACAAGCCCAGTTTACCCAATCTCTCCTCATAGCTAAGACCCTCCATACCAGGCAACATCCTGGTAAACCTTCTCTGCTCTCTCTCTAAAGCCTCCACGTCCTTCTGGTAGTGCGGTGACCAGAACTGGACGCAGTACTCCAAATGTGGCCTAACCAGCGTTCCATACAGCTGCAACATCAGACTCCAGCTTTTATACTCTATACCCCATCCTATAAAGGCAAGCATACCATATGCCTTCTTCACCACCTTCTCCACCTGTGCTGCCACCTTCAAGGATTTGTGGACTTGCACACCTAGGTCCCTCTGTGTTTCTATACTCTTGATGGCTCTGCCATTTATTGTGTAACTCCCTCCTACATTAGTTCTTCCAAAATGCATCACTTCGCATTTATCTGGATTAAATTCCATCTGCCACTTCTCCGCCCAATTTTCCAGCCTATCTATATCCTGCTGTATTGTCCGACAATGTTCATCACTATTCGCAAGTCCAGCCATCTTCGTGTTATCCGCAAACTTGCTGATAACACCAGTTACACCTTCTTCCAAATCATTTATATATATCACAAACAGCAGAGGTCCCAGTTCAGAGCCCTGCGGAACACACTGGTCACAGACCTCCAGCCGGAAAAAGACCCTTCGACCGTTACCCTCTGTCTCCTGTGGCCAAGCCAGTTTTCTACCCATCTAGCCACCTCTCCTTGTATCCCATGAGCCTTAACCTTCTTAACCAACCTGCCCTGAGGGACTTTGTCAAATGCCTTACTGAAATCCATATAGACGACATCCACGGCCCTTCCTTCATCAACCGTTTTTGTCACTTCCTCAAAAAACTCCACCAAATTTGTAAGGCACGACCTCCCTCTTACAAAACCATGCTGTCTGTCACTAATGAGATTGTTCCGTTCTAAATGCGCATACATCCTGTCTCTAAGAATCCTCTCCAACAACTTCCCTACCACAGACGTCAAGGTCACCGGCCTATAATTACCCGGGTTATCCCTGCTACCCTTCTTAAATAACGGTACCACATTCCCTATCCTCCAATCCTCAGGGACCTCACCTGTGTCCAATGAAGAGACAAAGATTTCCGTCAGAGGCCCAGCAATTACATCTCTTGTCTCCCTGTGCAGTCCAGGATAGGTGCCATCAGGCCCTGGGGATTTGTCAGTTTTAATGTTGCCTAAAAAACCTAACACTTCCTCCCTTGTAATGGAGATTCTCTCTAACGGGTCAACACCTCCCTCTGAGACACTCCCAGTCAACAAGTCCCTCTCCTTTGTGAATACCGATGCAAAGTATTCATTTAGGATCTCCCCTATTCCCTTGGGTTCTAAGCATAATTCCCCTCCTTTGTCCCTGAGAGGTCCGACTTTTTCCCTGACAGCTCTTTTGTTCCTAACATATGAATAAAATGCCTTAGGATTCTCCTTAATCCTGTTTGCCAAGAACATTTTGTGACCTCTTTTTACCCTTCTAGTTACCCCTTTGAGTTCTTTTCTACTCTCTCTGTATTCTTCCAGAGCTTCATCTGTTTTCAGTTGCCTGGATCTAACGTACGCCTCTCTTTTCTTTTTGATCAGATCCTCAATTTCCCTGGTTGTCCACGGCTCTCGAATCCTACCTTTCCTATCCTTCCTTTTTACAGGCACATGCCTGTCCTGCAGCCTTATCAACTGTTCCTTAAAAGACTCCCACATGCCAGACGTGGACTTACCCCCGAACAGCCTCTCCCAATCAACGGCCACCAATTCCTGCCTAATCCGGCTATAGTTAGCCTTCCCCCAATTTAGCACCCTACCCTTAGGACAACACTCGTCCTTGTCCATTACTATCCTAAAGTTAACAGAGTTGTGGTCACTATTTGCCACATGTTCCCCTACCGAAACTTTGACGACCTGACCGGGCTCATTTCCCAGAACCAGATCCAATATAGCCCCCTCTCTAGTTGGGCTATCTGCATACTGTTCCAAAGAACCTTCCAGTACACATTTTACAAATTCCTCCCCGTCCAGACCCCCAGCCCTGAGCACTTTCCAGTCTATACCAGGGAAATTGAAGTCTCCCACTACAACAACCCTATTTTTTCTGCACATCTCCAGAATCTCCTGACATATCCGTTCCTCCACTTCCCGTGGGCTGTTGGGTGGCCTGTAGTATACCCCCAGCACAGTGATTGCACCTTTCCTGTTTCTGAGCTCCACCCACAGCAACTCATTACATGACCCCTCTAAATTGTCCACCCTCTGCACCACTATAATATGCTCCCTAACTAATACCGCTACTCCCCACCTTTTTTAGCCCCTCCTCTGTCTCGCCTAAAACACTTATACCCCGGAATATTCAGCTGTCAGTCCTGTCCTTCTTTTAATCATGTCTCCGTCACCGCAACCACATCCAAATTCCGTGTAAGCATTAGTTCGGGATTTTTTCGAAGCTCAAAAAAAAGTGATACAGTACGTTCAAATACACATGGAGACACTTGGCCTTTTGGTACTTTCACCTTTTGACAAAACTCTTGTATGCAGTATGGAGAAGGAAATTTAAATTGGGAAATAATTCTTTCAAAAGTATATTTCTTTATAATTTCCATAATTTAATTTTTCTTTTCCTTCATGTAATCCATTTTGAAGACCGTTCCAATACAGAAAGATTGTTTTCTCAATTAATTTAGTTTTATGTCTAATTCAAGACTAATATCTTCATTTCACAAAATCAGGACACCTAAAACACTGATTCATTGCGATCTGCCTTATGTATATATATGCACCAATAATTTAATAAGATAATTTAATGAAATAAACTCTGATGACTGGTCTGCACCCAAGATGTTAAGTTATTTTCTCTATGTCCATATGTTAATGACCTGCTGTGTATTTCCAGTATTTGGTGTAAAACAAAGTCCAGAATATATGCAAATTAATTTTCTCTTTCTTTTTACTAGTTTGTTGACAGTACCTTTAAGCCCAAAGATTCGAGCACTCAATCTCCACTGTAATCAAATCAGCAGAATTGAAGGCCTTAGCCAAGTATGGCAGTTGCGGCATCTTGATCTCTCCTCCAATCAGATTACTCATATTGAAGGATTGGAGACTTTGGTGGCCTTGCGTACACTAAATCTGTCCTGCAACTTAATAACCAAAGTAGAAGGTTTGTAGGTGACATTGCACTGAAATCATATGCAATACTCTTGATATTATACTGTTGGGATGTGCTGATTCTGCACTGCTTTACTTACTCAAGTGTTAACCTAAGTGTTGAATACAGTTTTGGGCACCCCATTGTAGAGTGAACATTTTTAGAAAATGGGAAAAGTGTAACAGGGATTAGTTAAGATATTGCAAGAAATGAGGGGTTACAGTTCAGAATAAATACTTGCGAAACTGGAGCTTTTCTTGCTGGAACTGAGAAAGTAGAGAGTTTGCCTTACAAAAGGCCTCCAATTTAGAAAGACTTATGATGTGTTAAATAGATATAGGTTATTACCAATGGATAGCTTTCTCAGAGCCAGTGCAGGCAGGATGTGCTAAATGGCCTCTTGTACTGTAAAGCTCAATGATTCGATCAGAAAATTCATCTATAATCTCCCTTCATTCTAATATGTTCTATAATGCATCTGTTATGGGTGCCATCTATTGTGTAGATATTGAATCTTCATATAAAGATTTATTAAAAAGTATATACAGTACTTACTATATCCATATATGAAATCTGTTGCCCCCATGGTACTTGGTTACCTGATTTCCAAGTAGCAGTTTTGTAACTGGGATTTCCAGTTTAAAAATTGCCATTATAGAAGGGTATTAAAACACAGACTTTAATTTATTTTATCAAAATGGTCTTTGTTCATACAGTACATAAACCTATTGACAATAACATTTAAAAACTATTATTGTTTTTTAGGACTTAATGGACTCATCAATTTAACGAGATTGAATTTATCGTACAATCGTATTACTGACTTAAGTGGTAAGTAGAAGTTCTCTTGCAATTTCTGATATGACTTTACTAGACAAATATATTGCTACTGTGCCAGGATGTTTAAGTTTATGTGAATTATATCTATTTACATTTGCCTACCTATTTCGCCAATCAATTTTGAAGTCAGTAATCTTGCTATCCTGCACATTGCTCTGCTTATCCTGGAAGATGCTCTAAAGTAAAGTTTATTTATTACTCACAAGTAAGGCTTACATTAACACTGCAGTGAAGTTACTGTGAAAATCCCTAGTCGCCACATTCCGGTGCTTGTTCGGGTCAATGCACCTAACCAGCACGTCTTTCGGACTGTGGGAGGAAACCGGAGCACCCGGAGGAAACCCACACAGACATGGGGAGAACGTGCAAACTCCACACAGTGACCCAAGCTGGGAATCAAACCTGGGTCCCTGGCGCTGTGAAGCAGCTGTGCCACTGTGCCACTATTGGAACATCCTTTGTGACTGTGACAAAGGGAAACTATCCCTCCTTGTCCTCTGTGTCCTGTCTGCAGACTTGGACACAGCAAACCACACCATCTACCTCGAATGCTTGTCTAGCTGGATGGAACTGCACTTCCATTCTTATCAATCTGATCGCAGTGTCACAACAACAGAAAACTGTGACTGAGTGAGATCTACTAACAACTTCTTCAAGTAACCACAGACTTATTGAATTGTTTAAAAAAAACCTGTCACAAATTAGTTGATGTCTGTTACTGTAAGTTGATTCAAGGTGGCAGTTCACAAACACCTACTCAAAGGCAATTAAGGAAGAGCAATAAATGCTGGCCCAGCCAGCTGCATCCACATCCCATGAATTAATAAAAAGAAAAATCCTGCTAACCTTGGTTAGGTGCATTGACCCGAACAGGCACCGAAGTGTGGCGATGAGAGGAATTTCACAGCAACTTCATTGCAGTATTAATGTAAGCCTTACTTGTGACTAATTAACTTTAACTTTACTGTCACTGACTTATGCACCTATACACCGAGGTCCCTCTGCTTCTGCACCTCCTTCAGAGTTTTATCCTTTATTATGTATTGTCTTCCCATATTTTTCTTGCTGAAGTTAATACTTCACATTTCTCCACATTGAACTTCATCTGCCATTTGTTTGCCCATTCCCCTAACTTGACTGTGTCCTGCACTATGTTCTACACTATCCTCCTCACAGTTCACACTGCTTCCAAGTGTGCTTTTGCTCTTCCAGTCTTCCTTGTAACCCCCTGTACAGCTGAGCCACCCACGATGCCATGGACTTGCCTCTGGCTGCGCTTCCCAGAGGAACCATCACTCTCTCAGTATTCAGAACTGTTTGGAGAGTGAGATACACTCAAGGAACTCCTGTGTTGCCTGTCTGTTCCTTTCTGGCTGCCTGGTGGACATGCATTCTTTCTCTCCCTGCAGAGTCTGCAAATAAACTTTTTGTCATCACTACTATTAATAATGATGTGGAGATGCTGGCGTTGGACTGGGATAGGCACAGTAAGAAGTCTCACAACACTAGGTTAAAGTCCAACAGGTTTATTTGGTAACTCGAGCTTTCGTAGTGCTGCCCCTTCATCAGGTGAGTCGAGGATTGGGTTCACAAACAGGGCGTATATAGACACACACTCAGTTTACAAGATAATGTTTGGAATGCGAATCTTAACAAATAATCAAGTCTTTACAGGTGCAGACAATGTGAGTGGAGAGGGGGTTAAGCACAGGTTAAAAAGGTGTAAATTGTATCAAGCCAGGACAGTTAGTGAGATTTTGCAAGCCCAGACAAGTCGTGGGGGTTCCAATAGTGTGACACGAACCCAAGGTCCCAGTTGAGGCTGTCCTCATGTGTGCGGAACTTGGCTGTCAGTTTCTGCTCAGCGATTCTACGTTGTGTGTCTTGAAGGCCGCCTTGGAGAATGCTTACCCGAAGATCAGAGGCTGAATGCCCTTGACTGCTGAAGTATTCCCCGACAGGAAGGGAACACTCCTGCCTGGTGATTGTCGAGCGGTGTCCATTCATCAGTTGTCGTAGCATCTGCATAGTCTTGTCAATGTACCATGCCTCGGGACATCCTTTCCTGCAGCGTATCATGTAGACAACATTGGCTGAGTCGCAAGAGTATGTACCGTGGATGGTGTTCTCACATGAGATGATGGCATCCATGTCGATCCAGCACGTCTTGCAGAGGTTGCTGTGGCAGGGTTGTGTGGTGTCGTCGTCACTTCTCCTGAAGGCTGGGTAGTTTGTTTGTAGAACAATTGTTTGCAACCATTATCTTGTGAATTGAGTCTGTGTCTATATTCGCTCTGTTTGTGAACCCAATCCTCCACTCACCTGATGAAGGGGCAGCGCTCGGAAAGCTCGTGCTACCAAATAAACCTGTTGGACTTTAACCTGGTGTTGTGAGACTTCTTATTGTACTATTAATAAACCTTACCAATACTGAAAAACTCTAATACTAAATGCACCTTATTAGTAGTAGTCAACTTTATTAAAAAAGAAAGATCAGGTTCACCAATTTAGTGCATCATTTAGGTAAGATAAATAGGAAATAAGCAGCAGCCAATCACCTACCTGCTTCCCTGTCATAGCCCACCTCAATTTTTCTTTCTGGCCACATGTTCTGAACCCACAGACTGGCTCCCGGTAGCGGTGGATTGTCCTGCTCTGCTCCCGCCATATCCACCACTCATCATGAAAAGTCCCTCACTCTCCATTCCGTTCGCTCTACTCTCACTATTTCCTGCCATTCACCAAGCTCTACACTCTTTTAGACCTCGTTCTGCTCTGTGTTTCTCACCAATCACCAGATGAAGCCTTATGCTCTCCACACTGTTTTAAACCCTGCTCCATCTAACACTCATCAAGCCTAACTTTACCGAATGAAAAAGCAGTAACAATATTCACCAATCAATCAACTCGGGGCTTTGCAGTGATGTCACGATTTTATTTTCCCTCCTACCTAAGTGCTTTCACTCTTCCCAGCCTCATCACAGTGATTTTCACCTGCTTCACACAGTTCCCGGCCAAAGGAAAATCCACTGAATTGGAATGCACCTTGACAGGCTAGTTTTTCTAGCAATGTACTTTTCTCATAGTCACAGAATATCCAAAAATACCAATATGGTGTAATAAATATGTTCAAGCAAGTAGCAGCTTGTTAATTCCAATTGCCTTCTGTACTTAATGGTGGTGAGACAAATGCTGACAAAATTGTGGCAAAAATGGAGACTGAATGCTCATGAGGAAGCATTCTCTCAGCTCGCTACATTGCCGACAATCTTGTTAAAATTATTCAGTAGTGATTTGCTGCAGTTTTATTCAATAGTAATAGTGCTATCCCTTTCAACCATCCGGCACATATAGTTGGAGAATTGCATATGGAACTTATAGCTTTGTTATCTGGCTTTTGAAATGAATGAAATATTAATTTTGAACTTTTGCCAGAATCTTTGGTGCATCACCCATTTATTTCGCTCATAAATCTGAAATCTTGTTGCTTTCTGGCTCTGGTATGCAACATTCTTTTTGGCTCATTCCCATAATTTTATCTCCATGACCTATTAAGTTTCCTTTCCTGTCACTCCCAATATTATGAAACTGGTTACCTTTAATGGATTTTAAGCCTCATTTTGGATTTCTCTTCTGTTTGTCTTCTTTTGAAACCTGCTTTTATTATAAGTCAGTATTTATGATTGTGCAGCAAACTATGTTTCCCATCTTTCTCTGAATGAATTCAGTGTGACTCTTCAAAACATTTTCCCTGCGCATCCTAATTTTAAATTCTGCCTCATTGTTATTCCCTTGCATGTGATACTTATTAGTCTAGGATCTTCTGGAACTCATGGAAACTGTCAGTGTCTTGATGTATGTAAAAGGTTACTATGCACTACTGCTAGTATTCTGCTTTCTACTTTGTCCTCCAGTGCAACTTTAGGATAGTGATGGAAAAGGATGAGTGGTGTCCCAAGGGTAAGGTGTTGGATTGGGGGAAGGCTAACTTTAGTGGGATTAGGCAGAAATTGGCAGCTCTTGATTGGGAGAGGTTGTTTGAGGGTAAATCCACATCTGGCATGTGGGAGTCTTTTAAGGAACAGTTGTTAGGGCTACAGGACAGGCATGTGCCTGTAAAAAAGGATAGGAAGGGTAGGATTCGAGAACCGTGGATAACCAGGGAAATTGAGGGACTGGTCAAAAAGAAAAGAGAGGCGTATGTTAGGTCCAGGCAGCTAAAAATGGAGGGAGCTCTGGAGGAGTACAAAGAAAGTAGGAAGGAACTCAAACGGGGAATTAGAAGGGCAAAAAGGGGTCACGAAATGTCCTTGGCAGACAGGATTAAGGAGAATCCCAAGGCATTTTATTCATACGTTAGGAACAAAAGGGTTGTCAGGGAAAAAATCGGACCCCTCCGGGACAAAAGTGGGGAATTATGCTTAGAGCCCAAAGAAGTAGGGGAGATCCTAAATGAATACTTTGCGTCGGTATTCACAAAGGAGAGGGATGTGTTGACTGGGACTGTCTCGGAGGGGAGTGTTGAACAGTTGGAGAAAATCTCCATTGCAAGGGAGGAAGTGTTAGGTTTGTTAGAGAATATAAAGACTGACAAATCCCCAGGGCCTGATGGAATCTGTCCAAGGCTGCTCAGGGAGACGAGAGATGAAATCGCTGGGCCTCTGACGCAAATCTTTGTCTCGTCACTGGACACAGGTGAGGTCCCAGAGGATTGGAGGATAGCTAATGTGGTCCCGTTATTTAAGAAGGGTAGGAAGGATAACCCGGGTAATTATAGGCCGGTGAGCTTGACGTCCGTGGTGGGGAAGTTGTTGGAGAAGATTCTTAGAGATAGGATGTATGCGCATTTAGAAAGGAATAAACACATTAACGATAGTCAGCATGGTTTTGTGAGAGGGAGGTCATGCCTCACTAACCTGGTGGAGGTTTTTGAAGAAGTGACCAGAATGGTTGACGAGGGAAGGGCCGTGGATGTCGTCTATATGGACTTTAGTAAAGCGTTTGACAAAGTCCCTCATGGTAGGCTGGTGAAAAAGGTTGGATCTCATGGGATAAAGGGGGAGGTGGCTAGATGGGTGGAGAACTGGCTTGGTCACAGAAGACAGAGGGTGGTAGTGGAAGGGTCTTTTTCCGGCTGGAGGCCTGTGACTAGTGGTGTTCCGCAGGGCTCTGTATTGGGACCTCTGCTGTTTGTGATTTATATAAACGATCTGGAAGAAGTTGTAACTGGGGTGATCAGTAAGTTTGCGGACGACACAAAATTGGCAGGACTTGCAGATAGTGAGGAGCATTGTCAGAAGCTACAGAAGGATATAGATAGGCTGGAAATTTGGGCAAAGAAATGGCAGATGGAATTCAATCCTGATAAATGCGAAGTGATGCATTTTGGTAGAAATAATGTAGGGAGGAGCTATACGATAAATGGCAGAACCATAAAGGGTGTAGATACGCAGAGGGACCTGGGTGTGCAAGTCCACAGATCCTTGAAGGTGACGTCACAGGTGGAGAAGGTGGTGAAGAAGGCATATGGCATGCTTGCCTTTATAGGACGGGGCATAGAGTATAAAAGTTGGGGTCTGATGTTGCAGATGTAAAAAAGTTGGTTCGGCCGCATTTGGAATACTGCGTCCAGTTCTGGTCACCACACTACCAGAAGGACATGGAGGCTTTGGAGAAAGTACAGAGTAGGTTTACCAGGATGTTACCTGGTATGGAGGGGCTTAGTTATGAGGAGAGATTGGGTAAACTGGGGTTGTTCTCCCTGGAAAGCTGGAGGATGAGGGGAGACTTAATAGAGGTGTATAAAAATTATGAAAGGCATAGATAGGGTGAACGATGGGAAGCTTTTCCCCAGGTCGGTGGTGACGTTCACGAGGGGGTCATAGGTTCAAGGTGAAGGCGGGGAGGTTTAACACAGATATGAGAAGGACATATTTTACACAGAGGGTGGTGGGGGCCTGGAATGCGCTGCCAGGCAAGGTGGTGGAGGCGGACACACTGGGAACGTTTAAGACTTATCTAGATAGCCATATGAACGGAGGGGGAATGGAGGGATACAAAAGAATGGTCTAGTTTGGACCAGGGAGCGGCACGGGCTTGGAGGGCCGAAGGGCCTGTTCCTGTGCTGTTTTGTTCTTTGTTAAAGCCTCTGTAGAGATTTGATTGTGTGCTTTTACCCTGGCCCACACTTCGATGCTCTAACCTCTGCAATCAGGAGGCAAAAACGCCGGTAATACTTTTCAGCCTAGAAAGTTTGCTCCCTGAAGACTCCTGCATAAGTTAGGCACATGGAATGATTTATGAAACTAAGAACAGATAGTGGTTGAAGAAGCATAAAGGATTGCCTGTGCAGATATGTAGAAAGAAACAAAGATTGCAGATCTGATTAATTGGAAAGCAGTTTTAAGTATATTAAAACAGCAAGGGCAAACTCACAATGCAACCATTTTCATTGTGCAGGCTAATAGAACTGACTGCCTCATTTAATTTACAAGAAGAGAAATAGACATCATTATCCATTTTACGGGATTGTAGGTAGAGGAAACATAGTGAGCTGTGGTTTATAATTTATGTCCTAAAAGTGGGCCGCCTTGTATATTCTGTCTCTTGAACTTTACATAGTTAATCCGTCTCTCACTGTTAAATTGGAGAACATTGGCTCATCCAGGACTTAGTGTTCAACAAGCAGTCTGACAGCACAGTGGAGAAGTTGAGAGAGATAATGGTGTGGTAGAGCTGGGTGCCATCAGCTTGCATGTAAAACATGACATTGTGTTTTTGAATAATGTTACCAAGATGCAAAAGTGTTGGCATAAAGATTGCAACAATTTAAGTTTTTATAATGTTAGTCTCTCTGTATATGTTGACATTGAAAAATACATGGGAGTAGGCAAGCAGTGCTGAATACTAGGATCTAATTATGCATGCAGTTGAATGGCAGGTTAAATAAATTCTAAGATCAGAAGGACCGCAGCACAGCAGATTAAGGGAACAAAGGAATAAAATGTTTTTTTAAAAATATTTTTTCATATAAACTAATGTTAGCTGACTGAGTTTGATCATACCTGCACAATTGGACCTGACTGAAATGTGAAGAAATGGTAAACAAAGAGCAGGAGGATAAATTAAACTGCAGGCAAGGAGGAAAAGCCAGTTTGGGCTGATCAAGAGAACCTTGGGTATATCGGGAGGAATAATGACACAGATTGTGGATGCATTTGGTAGTCATTTACCAAAAATCCTTGGATTCTGAAACTGTACCAAAGACTGGGAAACTGTCAATGTGGTATCTTTGTTCAAAAAGAAAAGGAGGCAAAATGCAGGAAACTACAGGCCAGTTAGTCTAACCTCAGTTATTGGAAAAATATTAGAATCGATTAGTAAGGAGAGAATAGCAGTGCATTTGGAAAGTCATGATCTGACCAATCGGAGTCAGCATGGTTTATGACAGGGAGATCATGTCTGACAAATTTCCCAGAGTTCTTTGAGGAGGTATCAACCAGAGTAGATAGAGGAGAACCAGTCGATGTTGTAGATTTGGATTTTCAAAAGGCATTCGATAAGGTGCCACACAAAAGGCTACTATGCAAGATGCTCATGGTGTTGGAGGTAATATTCTGGCATGGATAGAAGATTGGCTGACTAACAGGACACAGTGAGTGGCGATAAGGGGGTTTTGCTCAGGTTGGAGGGCAGTAACCAGTATGCCACAGGGATCAGTGTTGGGACCGCAGCTCTTTACAACATATATTAATGATTTGGAGAAAGGAACAGAGTGCACTGTGGCCAAATTTGTGGATGATACAGAGGTGGGATGGAAGACGGGTTGTAATGAGGTTATAAATTGTTTACAGAGATATATTGACATGTGAAGTGAATGGGCAAAAAGTTTGCAAATGGAATTCAATGTTGGAAAATGTGAGATTGTTCATTGGAAAAAAGAATGAGAAGGGTAGGCTAGCATTTATTGCCCATCCCTAATTGCCTTTGAGAAGTTGGTGATGAGCTTTATTGAACCACTGCAGTTCATGCATTATCGGTATATTCATGGTGCTATTAGAGAGGGTGTTTCACGATTTTGAAGGCACAATGATGTAATTTCAAGTCCGGATGGAGTATGGCTTGGAGTGGAACTTCCAGGTGATGGTGTTCCCATGCGTCTGCCGCCCTTGCCCTCCTAGCTAGTTATGGTCATGGGTTTGGAAGGTGCTGCAAGGAGCCTTGGTGAGTTCTGGCAGTGCATTTGTAGATGATACACACTGCTGCTACTGTTCATCAGTGGTGGGGGGAATGAATGTGAATGGGATGCTGATCAAGCAGGCTACTTTGTCCTTGATGGTGTTGAGCTTCTTGAGTGTTGTTGAAGCTGTACTCATCCAGGCAGATGCTGCCAGAGATACTGAACATTTCCTGTATTTTCTGTTTTTACTCTTAGATTTGTGTTGTCTTTTTGCTGTGGGTGTGTGGAGGAACAAATCGGTTCAATGAATCATCACTCTTAAGATGCATATTTATGTCAAATTTTTAAAAAACTTTCATTAGCTACCAACTGGATTTAATATTTGTTGTTGTTGAATTCAGTTTTCCTTTCATCTCCTGAAGGGATTGAATCCTTGCTGGTGTACTGTTTCACAGCCTCCAGCCATTCTCCATAGATCTGTGTGCTTTGATAGTGTCTGTCAGCAAGCTTTTAGGTGACAGCAGCCTGCTGACATTGCAATTGTCAAAGTTCTTCCTTGTATTTTCAACTTGAGCAGCTGGATAATAAGATGATCAGATATAGGAATCATGGCTAACACTTCCCTTACTGGGTCGAGGATTGGCAAATGGTTTTCGATACAGATAAGTGTGAGGTGTTGCATTTTGGAAAGTTAAACCAGAGGAGAAGCCAAAAGAGAAAACACTGGAAAATCTCAGCAGGTTTGGCAGCATCTGTAAGGAGAGAAAAGAGCTGATGTTTCGAGTCCAGATGACTCTTTGTCAAAGCTAAAAGGCATAGAAAGTGGGAGATATTTATACCGCAGGGGGAGGGAATGAAAGATGAATCACAGCCATAGAAACCAGGGGAAAAGACTTCTAATTGCTGTCCACAGAGAGAAAAAGGGTGTGAATGGCCAAACGGCAGAGAAGCTGTGACAGATGAGGCAGATGAGGATGGGGGGTGGGGGGGGGGGGGGGGGGGGCGGTGGAGACAGGTAGAATGTAGAAAAGGGGAAGTTGGGGGGAGAAAAGGTACGGGAAGGGGGCAAGAGCGGGGGGGAATGAAAAATGAAGAAAAACAATAAAGAAATAAAAGATAGAGAACAGTAAAAAATTAGGGGTCAAGGTGGGGTAGAGCAAATCATCTGAAGTGTTGAATTCAATATTGAGACCGGAAGGCTGTAAAGTGCCTCGCCGGAAGATGAGATGCTGTTCTTCCAGTTTGCATTGAGCTTCACTGGAACTTTGCAGCAGGCTAAGGACAGACATGTGGGTGTGGGAGCAGGATCGTGTGTTAAAATGGCAAGCAACCGGAAGGTCAGGGTCCTGATTGCGCACAGACTGAAGATGGTCAGCAAAGCGATCACCCAGTCTACACTCGGTCTCTCCAATATAGAGGAGACCACATTGGGAGCAGCGAATGCAATACATCAAATTGAAAGAGGTGCAAGTGAAACGCTGCTTAACCTGGAATGAATGTTTTGGATCTTGAATGGTAAACATAGAAGAGGTAAAAGGACAGGTGTTACACCTTCTGCGATTGCATGGGAAGGTGCCATGAGTGACAGGAGAGGTGTTGGGTATAGTGGAGGAGTGGACTGGGTTATCCTGGAGGGAATGGTCTTTGCGGAATGCTGACAGAGTGAGTGAAGGGAAGGTGTGTTTGGTGGTGGCATCACGCTGGAGATGGCAAAAATGGCGAAGGATTATGCTTTGCATGCAGAGGCTGGTGGGGTGAAATGTGAGAACAAGGGGGACTCTATCCTTGGTCTGGGAGGGAGGGGAGAGGGTGAGGGTCGTGGCGTAGGAGATGGAGTGCATGCTGTTGAGGGCCCTGTCAAAAACTGTAGATGGGAATCCACAGTTGAGGAAAAAGGAGCACATATTAGAAGCACCACTTTGGAAAGTGGCATCATCGGAACAAATGCAACAGAGGCGAAGGAGCTGAGAGAAAGGGATGGAGTCCTTACGGGATGTGAGGTGTGAAGAGCTATAGTCCAGATAGCTGTGGGAGTCAGTGGGCTTGTAATGGATATTGTTAGATAGTCTATTGCCGGAAATGGAGACAGAAAGGTCAAGGAAGGGAAGGGAAGTGACTGAGATGGACCAATTGAAGGCGATGGAGGGGTGGACACTGGAAGTAAAGTTGATGAATTTTTTGAGGTCTGGACGAGAGCATGAAGCGGCACCAAAATAGTCATCGATGTACCGGTTAAGGAGTTGTGGGAGGGGACCTGGGTAGGCCTGGAACAAGGAATGTTCCAGACACCCCATAAAAAGACAAGCGTAGCTAGGACCTATGCGGATACCCATTGCTACTCCTTTGCCTTGGAGAAAGTGGGATGAGTTAAAGGAGAAGTTGTTGAGAGATAGAACGAGTTCAGCCAGGCAGAGGAGAGTGGTGGTGGGTGGGAATTGTTCAGGCCCCTTTTCAAGAAAGAAGCGAAGAGTTCTCAGGCCGTCTTGGTGTGGGATGGAGGTGTAGAGAGAACCAGGGTAGAAATTATACGGTTATTGGTAGGACCCGGGGGAAGTGTTGAGGAACAGAGGGACCTAGGAGTACATAGTTCATTGAAAGCAGCATCACAGGTGGACAGGGTGGTGAAGAAGGCATTTAGCATACTGGCCTTCATCAGTCAGGATATTGAGTATAGGAGTTGGGGCATTATCTTACAGTTGTATAATTTGTTGGTGAGGCTGCACTTGGAGTTTTGTGAACAGTTTTGGTCACCCTATTATAGGAAAGATAGTGATAAACTGGAAGGAGTGCAAAAAAATTTAATGGGCTTGAATTATAGGGAGAGGTTGGCCAGGCTAGGACCTATTCCTTAGAACGTAGGAGAATGAGGTGTATAAAATAATGAAGGGCATAGATAGGATGAAAGCATATTGTCTTTTTCCCAGGGAAGGGGAATTAAAAACTAGAGAGTGAAGATTTAATGTGAGAGGGGACAGCTTTAAAGGGACCTGAGGAGCAACCTTTTCACACAGAGGGTGTTGCGTATATGGAATGAGCTGCCAGAGAAAGTAGTTGAGACAAGTACAATAGTGACAGTTAAAAATCATTTGGATAAGTACATGGATAGGAAAGGATTAGAGGGATATGGGCCAAACATGGACAATTGGGACTCGCTGGAAGGGCACCATGGTCGGCATGGACTGGTTGGGCCGAAGGGCCTGTTTCCATGCTCTCTGTGGGCCCGATTTTACCATTGCGTCGCGCCCGTTTTCGGGTGCAAAAACGTGGTAAAGTCGGGTGTGAGGCCATTAATGTGGCCCACGTCCGCGCAGATTGCCACTTTACCGAAACCCAGGCGCAACGGCGATTTAAATGTATTTGCATGCATTAAAATTGAATTAATGAACTGCCCGCCCAGCTTAATCAGCATTTCCCCCTTTACCACCGCGTGCGCGGTTCAGAGCTCCGATCGTTTCGGGCGCGCTAAGCCCCACCCACACCGTGAATGGGACCCGCGATGTTTTTTTCAGGCTGAGTGCGTATCGGGGCGCCTGAGAGCAGATTTCCAAGTCGGATCTGCATTACGCCCAGATTCAGCACTTAGATTGAAAATGTTAAAATCGGGCTCTGTGACTCTATAACTCAGGAATTTAGACCAAGTGTAGTGATCCTACCGGCACCTTGACTGAGATGAGCAAACTTTGGGATGGGACATGGAACTCTTTTTGAGTAGCTTGGTGATAATATAGGCACTCAGTGCTTTGTGCATTTAATGAATATGAATGTTATAAACTGGCTGTTCATTGGGATCTTTTATTTGCATAAATTAGCATATTTCCAATTAATTCAAATTTCATGCAATAAATGAATTAAATAAAACTCTCCTTAGGCTTGCCGAGTAAGATCGCTGAATATATTTGTTGCTACTGCTTGGCCCAACTTGCAGATGATAATGTAAGATTGAACTGACCTAATTTATCATGCTATTTCATATAGTGAGAGAGGTACATCCAATAGCATAGTGGTTATGGACTGAATTTTACCGGTTGGGTAGATGGCTGGATGCCAGATGGAAATGTGTAATAGCGCCTTTACATATTTAAATTGTGGTGGACAGTCTGCTCAAGTCTTGTCCCACCATTGATTAAATTATTTGACAATGCGACGTGGTGGGGTGACCAGACTGCTGTGGTTCTCTGTGATTTTACCACCCCTCCCACATGTACTTTCATTCCTCCCCCCCCCCCCCCCCCCCCGCCCCGGGGACAGGTAAAATTCTGCCCCATGTTACTGCACAAGTAATCCAGAAGCCAGGCAAAAGTACTTAATTGAGCTAAAAACTCATTATTTTAGTTTGACAAACGCAGTTTTAAAAGAAAATCAGCAATGTGACCAATGAAGTAGTATTTGCAGATAGTGAATTAGAAAATTAAGAGAGGTGTCTGATCCAATTTTGTCCATTTTACACAATCCCTAAAGGTGAGGTCCCAAAAGAATGATCAGCATATGGAATAGACATCTGTAAAAACGAATGGAAGAGAAACTCTGAAAACTTAAGAAGTAATTGAATGCTCAAATAGAGAGGAATGGTGGGAGGGTTGCAGAGGGTGGGTCAGACTTTAGGATCTTTCCAATAGGTAAATTAAGATAGCAATGGCTTTCCTGGTTGGTAACCATCTTGTGTTGTATACCTCTAACATTACGGTCTCAGCTGGTCTACGCATGTAAGGGTAACACTTATCAAGCTTTTGCTATTCTATTTCCTTCACCACCGTCTATGAATATTTTTTGTTACTATCACTGTTGAATCTGTCACTATTGAATGCAACCATTTCACTTTACATGCCATCGGCACAGATCTTCCGTTCTCTGGGAGGTCACATCCTGGAGGGACCCTAGAAGATGCACTGGAGGAGTTCCCTGAAATTCCCTTTGTCTGCACTGGAAATACCTAGGAAGTTTACTCTTCTGATGGGCAATTACCTGTACCTAGAACCACTCAATACTCCAATTTAAATCATAGACTTTGGATGGTTTCCATTCTCTTAGCAGAATAGTTACCGAGGAAAAATTAGAAGGATTAAAATCACTTCTAACTCGTGAGTAACTGTGAAAATGGAATTCCCCCATCCACTGACTCCGAAACCACCTTTGCTGAACGTTCTAGCTCCTCACCCACTACCGCGCACACTTCTCTCCTGTCAAATTGGTTGGGACCTTTAAACTCACTGATTGATGGCAGCTCGTTCCATAAAAAGGGAGTGAGGCTTCACGTTCCCCAACATTGCTACACTGGGAGGAGTTTGGAGCTGCTGGGCTAAAACGTTTCTCACCAGGCTCAGGTCGGAAGATCAGGAAAGAAATGTGCAGCTCCCAACTAAAAAGGATAAAACGATGATTGCTACTCCTTGGAAGTTCTGGGCCATTAATTCAGCTTTTCAAGGTAGTTGATGATGTTGCATACTTAGCTCTGAAATCATGTTGCTCTGTCTTTTTACTTAAAGTTTCTTTAAGTGAAGCAAATTGATTAAAAGTTACTGAAGGCATTTAAGAACATTTTACGCTTGCGTTTTGCCATTTATGATTATGAAAACACCTATTTGCCCACTTTGTCAACCACACCCTAAACCTCTCTCTCCCAGTTCTCCGAGAAACTTTATCTTCATTTTGTTTACCTAACCCATGTAACTATCATTCTCAATCCACTCCTCCAACACTAATGACCCACAAGACATTCTCCTATCGTTTCCCTCCCTGACCCACCTCTTTTCCTACTACTGCTATATATGGTCTTGCAACCCATGTCTTACTAACTTGGAATATCTTTCCTACTATTTCTTGCGACCTCCTGGAATTCAGTCAAAAGTGGATTAATTCAAATGTTCAATGATAATCGAATCCACTAAGTTCGTAAGTTCATAAGATATAGAACATAGAACATTACAGCGCAGAACAGGCCCTTCGGCCCACGATGTTGCACCGACCAGTTAAAAAAAAAACTGTGACCCTCCAACCTAAACCAATTTCTTTTCGTCCATGAACCTATCTACGGATCTCTTAAACGCCCCCAAACTAGGCGCATTTACTACTGATGCTGGCAGGGCATTCCAATCCCTCACCACCCTCTGGGTAAAGAACCTACCCCTGACATCGGTTCTATAACTACCCCCCCTCAATTTAAAGCCATGCCCCCTCGTGCTGGATTTCTCCATCAGAGGAAAAAGGCTATCACTATCCACCCTATCTAAACCTCTAATCATCTTATATGTTTCAATAAGATCCCCTCTTAGCCGCCGCCTTTCCAGCGAAAACAATCCCAAATCCCTCAGCCTCTCCTCATAGGATCTCCCCTCCATACCAGGCAACATCCTGGTAAACCTCCTCTGCACCCTCTCCAAAGCCTCCACATCCTTCCTGTAATGTGGGGACCAGAACTGCACACAGTACTCCAAGTGCGGCCGCACCAGAGTTGTGTACAGTTGCAACATAACGCTACGACTCCTAAATTCAATCCCCCTACCAATAAACGCCAAGACACCATATGCCTTCTTAACAACCTTATCTACTTGATTCCCAACTTTCAGGGATCTATGCACACATACACCTAGATCCCTCTGCTCCTCCACACTATTCAAAGTCCTCCCGTTAGCCCTATACTCAACACATCTGTTATTCCTACCAAAGTGAATTACCTCACACTTCTCCGCATTAAACTCCATCCGCCACCTCTCGGCCCAACTTTGCAACCTGTCTAAGTCTTCCTGCAAACTACGACACCCTTCCTCACTGTCTACCACACCACCGACTTTGGTGTCATCAGCAAATTTGCTAATCCACCCAACTATACCCTCATCCAGATCATTAATAAATATTACAAACAGCAGTGGCCCCAAAACAGATCCCTGAGGTACACCACTTGTAACCGCACTCCATGATGAATATTTACTATCAACCACCACCCTCTGTTTCCTATCCGCTAGCCAATTCCTGATCCAATTTCCTAGATCACCCCCAATCCCATACATCTGCATTTTCTGCAGAAGCCTACCATGGTGAACCTTATCAAACGCCTTACTAAAATCCATATATACCACGTCCACTGCCTTGCCCCCATCCACCTCCTTGGTCACTTTCTCAAAAAACTCAATAAGGTTAGTAAGGCACGACCTACCTGCCACAAAACCATGCTGACTATCACCTATCAATTCATTACTCTCCAAATAACTATAAATCCTATCCCTTATAATTTTTTCCAACATCTTGCCGACAACAGAAGTGAGACTCACCGGTCTATAATTCCCGGGGAAGTCTCTGTTCCCCTTCTTAAACAATGGGACAACATTCGCTAACCTCCAATCTTCTGGTACTATACCAGAGGCCAACGACGACCTGAAGATCAGAGCCAGAGGCTCTGCAATCACTTCTCTTGCCTCCCAGAGAATCCTTGGATAAATCCCATCCGGACCAGGGGATTTATCTATTTTCAGACCCTCCAGAATATCCTGCACATCCTCCTTATCAACTGTAATACTGTCTATTCTACTCCCTTGCAACCCAGTGTCCTCCTCAGCTATATTCATGTCCCCTTGCGTGAACACCGAAGAGAAATATTGGTTCAATGCTTCACCAATCTCCTCCGGTTCCACACATAACTTCCCTCTGCCATCTATAACTGGCCCTAAACTTGCCCTAACCAACCTTCTGTTCTTGACATACCTATAGAACGCCTTAGGATTCTCTTTAACCCTATCCGCCAAAGTCTTCTCATGTCCCCTTTTAGCCCTTCTAAGCTCGCTCTTCAACTCCCTCTTAGCCAATCTAAAGCTTTCTAGTGCACTACCCGAGTGCTCACGTCTCATCCGAACATAAGCCTCCTTTTTCTTTTTAACCAACAAAGAAACTTTTTTGGTGCACCACGGTTCCCTAGCCCTACCAATTCCTCCTTGCCTGACAGGGACATACCTATCACAGACTCGCAGTAGCTGCTCCTTGAAAAAACTCCACATGTCGGACGTTCCCAGTCCCTGTAATCTCCTAGTCCAACCTATGTTTCCTAATTCTCTCCTAGTAGCCTCATAATTACCCTTCCCCCAGCTAAAACCACTGGCCCGAGGTTCATGCCTATCCCTTTCCATCACTAAGGTGAACGTAACCGAATTGTGGTCACTATCACCAAAATGCACACCAACTTCCAAGTCTAGCACCTGGTCTGGCTCATTTCCCAGCACCAGATCCAATATAGCCTCACCTCTAGTTGGCCTGTCTACATACTGAGTCAAAAAACCTTCCTGCACGCTTTGAACAAAAACTGACCCCTCTAACGAGCTAGAGCTATAACAATTCCAGTCAATATTAGTCAAGTTAAAATCCCCCATAACAATTGCCCTATTACTTTCACTCCTAAGCAGGATTGACTCCGCAATCCTTTCCTCAACCTCTCTAGAACTTTTAGGAGGTCTATAAAAGACTCCCAACAGGGTGACCTCTCCTCTCCTATTTCTAATCTCCGCCCATACTACCTCAACAGATAAGTCCTCATCAAACCTCCTCTCTGACACTGTGATACAATCTCTGACCAATAATGCTACCCCTCCCCCTCTTCTACCTCCTTCCCTACTTCGACTAAAACATTTGAACCCCGGGACCTGCAGCATCCATTCCTGCCCCTGCTCTATCCATGTCTCTGAAATAGCCACAACATCGAAGTCCCAGGTACTGATCCACGCTGCAAGTTCACCCACTTTATTGCGAATACTCCTGGCATTGAAGTATACACATTTCAAACCCTGCTCCACCCCACCTCTGCAATGCCGTGCATTGCAGTCCCCATCCATGCATCCCTCACTTTCAGCCCCACTACTCAGGATCCCTCCCCCCCCCCGAATCAGTTTAAACCTCCCTGCATGGCCTTAGCAAATTTACCCCCCAGGATATTGGTCCCCTTCTGATTAAGGTGTAGACCATCCTTCTCATAGAGGTCACACCTTCCCCAGTACGAGCCCCAATTGCTTAAGTACCTGAACCCCTCCCTCCTGCACCATCCCCTCAGCCATGAATTCAAACCTTCCCTCTCCCTATTCCTCTCTAAACTATCCCGTGGTACAGGCAAGAGTCCAGAGATAACCACTCTGTCAGTCTTGGCCTTTAGTTTCCACCCCAACTCCATAAATCCCTGCCTAATATCCCCTTCCCCTATCCTCCCTATGTCGTGTGTCCCCACATGTACAATAACTTGTGGTTTATCTCCCTCCCCCCTAAGAGTCCTGAATACCCTGTCAGACACATCCCGGACCCCAGCCCCTGGTAGGCAACACACCAACCCTGAGTCCCTACCTTTAGTTCCGACCCTCCTATCTGTCCCCTTAATTGTGGAGTCCCCAATCACAAGGCCCAGTCTTTTACAGCCCCTAACCACCTGAGCTTTCTCACTCGGCTCACCCCCAGAGATCTGCTCTCTATGCTCAGGATCAGAATCATGCCATTCGGCCCATCGAGTCCGCTCCGCCATTCGATCATGGCTGCTATGTTCCTCATCCTCATTTTCCTGCCTTCTCCCCATAACCTTTCAACCCAGTACCAATTAAAAATCTGTCCAATTCTTCCTTAAATTTACTCACTGTCCCAGCATCCACCGCACTTTGGGGTAGCGAATTCCACAGATTCACAACCCTTTGGGAGAAGTAGTTTCTCCTCAATTCTGTTTTAAATTTGCTACCCCTTATCGTAAGACTATGACATCTCATCCTAGAATGCCCCACAAGAGGAAGCATCCACTCCACGTCTACTTTATCCATATCTTTTATCATCTTGAATACCTCAATTTGATCTCCCCTTATTCTTCTAAATTCCAGCGAGTATAGGCCGAAACTGTTCAACCTCTCTAATTGCAGCAGTGGTGGACTCGTCAACGTTGAGAGCGTTCAAGTGGTTATTGGATAAACATATGGATGATATTGGAATAGTGTAGATTAGAGGGGCTTTAGATTGGTACCACTGGTCGGCGCAACATCGAGAGCCGAAGGGCCTGTACTGCGCTGTAATGTTCTATGTTCTAATTTACAATGTCCACACAAATATGCACATATGTTAATTACTGCAGTACTCAGAAATGGGAAGATGGCCAGCATCCTTCCATCTACAAAAGATGATGGATACGCAGCAAGTATACCCATTTCAGCTGGCGTTTCTTCATTATGGCCTACCTTTGTGGCATGGTGGCACAGCGATTCGTATTGCAGGGACCCGAGTTCGATTCCAACTTTGGATGTCTGTCTGCATGGAGTTTGCATATTCTCCGCATGTCTGTGTGGGTTTCCTCCGGGTGCTCCGGTTTCCTCCTACAGTCCAAAGATGTGCAGGTTAGATGTATTGGCCATGCTAAATTGCCTCTAAGTGTCCCAAAATGTGTAGATTAGGAAGATTACCGGGGCAAATGCGTGGGGTTGCGAGAATGGGGTGGGGGGGGTGGGCCTGGGTAAGATTCTCTGTTACAGAGTTGGTGCAATCTATCTATATCCCAATGCAGAATCACAATATCCTCATCACAACATACCCTTCCACCTATCTTCGTATCATTGGCAAATTTGGCGACTTTACATTCTGTTCCTTCTTCCAGGAACACAGGAGGTATTGTCATTTTTCTCTGTCGTCAGCTAGTGACTCTCAGCTGCAATAATTGATGTCTAGGGCCTTCATGTCACTCTTGCATGTGTCCCTGAAGTGGAACTTTGAGCGTTCCACTGGTTGGCTGGCTCTGGCTACATCACCATTAGGTCCTTGGGTATGCGACCATCTTCCACCCTGCTGGTGTGCTCCATCCACCAAAACCCCTTCTGTTTGATGAGTGCTAACAGGAGCTTTGCTTTTGAGAGGATTACTGCATTAGTGATTTTTGTCAGCCAGATTATACCCATAAAATGCCACGACAGCGAAGATGGAAATTGTTTCCTGAAAGCTGTAAGTTGTGATGTTTCATAGCCATATAGCATGGTACTGAGAACACAGGCCTTCTAAACCATGAGCTTGAACCCAAGGATCAGCTTGATGTTATTCTGTGCTCATTTCGTGAGTCGGCCAAAAATGGTAGCTACTTACTCTGTCCGTGTATCAGGTTCTGCATCAGGGGAAAGAATGGTTTCCATAACAGTTATAGTCAGGGAGAACAAGTATAGATATTGATCTTGATAAAATACTGTACATTGCATAGTATTAACCATTTTGGCCTCTGGCTTTTTGTGAGCAGTATCATGGGAGATTACTAATAAAACCATGAATGTAGATTGAATCTCCCATACGTGTGATACTTATTTTCTTTTAATACTTTTCTGTCACACTATCTCCATCATATTATAGTATATACCTTTCGTATTATCCTTCCTGGAGAATGTCAGTCAGCTAGAATGTTATATAGAATAATGGTAACAGCATGGGTTCAATCCCCACACTGGCTGAGGTAGTTCGCCAGGCCCTGCCTCTTCACCTTGCTCATCTAACAACCATCAGACAATAAGGATGACACATGGAGAGAAAGATTAAATTTGCTGATAATTTCCTATATGTTCAGGTTATTTTTCTTTTGTGATCATGGGTGTGCCTCTTCCACTCTTCCTACATTAACTCGTACTGGCCTATGCTGTTACCTTAAAATATTCAAATGTAAAATTTCTGTTTCTTAAAATTAATGGTTGGAAAATTAGTAGGTGACACAATTTCATGACATCCACAAATGCAAAAGTGCAAAATGAAAGAATTTGCTGAGATATGCAGTTTTCAATAAACAAGATTTCTATAAACATAAATTACCTAATAAACCATGCATAGGTTCGAATACAATTTCCATATGCAGTAACAACATGCATTTATTACAGTTTCCATTTACAGTAACAACATCCCATCTGAAATGGACTTGTTTACGGCATCTTTCATGTAGCAAAACATCCCAAGGCATTTCACAGGAGTGTTGTTAAGTGTATATCATTTCATTACATGCAGGTGGAGGACATTAATTGAGTACTTTTGAGGAACATTAATTTGAGTTAGGAAGCACATGCTTGCAATGTTTCGCTCTGTAAATGTAACACTGAAAAAAGATTAACTCCAGTACTGCTCTTCACTAATAGTTTTCTGAAATATAATTGTTATATCAACTAAAATTCAATATGAGGAGATATTAGGACAGGTGACCAAAAACTTAGTCATAGAGGTAGGTATTAAGAATCATCTTAAAGAAAAAGAGGAATAGAACAGCTAAGTCGTTTAGGGAGGGAAGTTCAGTGGTTAGGGCCCAGGCAGTCAAAGGCACAATTGGCAATGATGGAACGATGAAAATCAAGGATCTGAAGAGGAATGCAGAGATATCTGAGGGTTGTAAGGCTGAGGAGGTACAGAGAAAGGGAGCATTTAGGTCAAGGAGGGATTTGAAAATAAGGTGAAAATTTTAAATTGAGGCATTGCCAGATAGGATTACATTGTAGGCCAGCGAACGCAGCAGTGATGGATACGTGAATTTGGTGCGAGTTAGGATATGGGTAATAGTCCTTTGCATGACCTCTGGTGTATGTCGAATGCAAAGTTGGGAGGATGGCCAGGACAGCATTAGAATTGTCAAGTCTAGAGTTCTCATGTGTAGGTAGAAAAAGTGAGGAAGTGCGGGTTTCAGTCAGGAAGGGGTTAGCAAGTGAGTTGGAGAGGGGTTGGGACAAGAGGTCAGAAGGTAGTTTTGGATGTGGGGCAGGCATAGTGTAACAATCACCTGGGCTCTATGTTCTTTGATTGTGGAGTCACAGGATATACTTCTGCTCCTCCCAGCTGTATATTCTGGTGTGCATATTTTGAAAACTTGTTCATTGCAGTTTCAGAACAACTGCAATATATCATTTGCTTTGACTTATTTCCAATATTAATGGCTATGGAGGGCTTTATATGTATGATTTTAAACTATTTGGCAGTAGAATATCGTACAATTTTGTTCACTGTTAGTATTGTTGTCCTCGATCATGTATAACAAGATAATGCAGACTAAGAAGCAGCTTAATTCTACTCTATCAAAGAGCCTCAGGCCACAACTCCAGCAGCACTTGGCTCCCACTATAATAAGATAGCAATTTCAGTTTTCTTCACAACCTTTGTATGTGGTTCCCATTTCGATGACAGTTTGTGATGAATTATGGTTGTCACAATATTTTAGTTGATATCTTACCAGGAGTGGAATCTATTCAAGTATGTAATTAATCGTTGCAAAACAAATGTAAACTTTGAAAGGAATACTTCTGGAATAGTGCTACTACAGGTTATTAGAGAATCAGTGTTCATTAATGCTTTGAAAAGGAAATTGGATAGTCACTTGAACAAGAGGGACATTAAAAAGTTATTAGAAGTGAGTAATAGGTTGGGATTAAACTAAGTGGATTATGGGGGAAAAAAATGCATGTGCACACGTGATGGACCAGATAGTCTGTTTAGAGGATGTGGTAACCTTTTATGATTCAATATGCTAATTGTTTTGTACCTATTGCATTGCAGGCTTTTTACATCTACATGGTATTGGTCACAAGTTAAGTCTTGTCGATCTTCATAGTAATTGCATTAGTAACTTCAGTCATCTGCTGCAGTGCCTGCTGGGCCTGAACTGCTTAACCGATCTTATTCTGATGAAAGATGGAAGAGACAACCCAGTATGTCAAACACCAGGTATGACGTTAGCAATATAACTTGTGTAATGCTATTACCTACGTACCAAGATGAATTCTTGGATTTTGAGGCAAACACTTGCCACTCATTAAAGGTAAGATGCCACATAATCACAACTATCACCAAGATTGCAAAGGCTGCTTTGACAGAGAAGGAACACACATATTGCAGTCAGGTGTGTTCAACTTTCCACAAATCCCCTTCTTAACCTCCCAACATCCCATTACAATTGTCTGCCTTTAGGTTTAGCTAAAAGGCCATTACTACACCTTCTCCATGACCTTCATTCATGGTTTCCATGGGCCAATATTAACTCAACATACCAACGCTTAAAAGACTCAACAGGACAATTACAGGACAATAAAATAATCTGATTTACACAGTCAATTGTACAGAAAACAAAATAAACACGTAGACGTGATCAGAACCTGACCTTTAGGGAAGATTTTCTTCCCTAAAGGTCAGGTGGGTTAAAGGCTATTTTATGTGACAATAGTTAATGCTTTACAGATTTGTTAATATTCCACAGCTACTGCCTGTCAGCTATATTTGCATGTATTTTAATAGTAAGATTTTAAGAATAGAACCAATAAAATGATCACAATGCCTGATTCTTTCTTAACTATTTCTCAGTCTCTTTGTCAGATATTAGAACTGCATGCCTGCAGCTAGACTTGGATAATGCTAATTCAATATTCAGTTCAGATACTTAACTCATTTTGTAACATGCAGTTGAAATTTTAATAATGTTCCTGGGATTTGAGATGGAAATTTAAAATCCATCTATACTGATTGTTTCTGGGAGTTTGCATTATACCATCTTTCAGAATATGACTTATAATTTTATATATGTCATATATGATTTATATATATTGTATACAGATTATAATTTCAACCAGTTTTATGTATGAAGGGTGGAAATCAAAAAGTCTCTTATTAAATTCAGCCATATTAGTTAAATTAGTAAGAATGCTTCCAAACTTTGCCGATGCATTTAAAATCCATACGAATATATACACACACAAACATGGAATTAGTAAATATTTGGCTTTTGGATTAAAGGGAGAGAGCAAAAATTGCTAAATGACTACAGCACATAAATATGTTATTGCTATAAGTTTTATGGGTTTGTTTTGGTGTCGATTAGATTTTGTAATGTCTTTTACCGCAAACATAAAACACAAAAATAAATACATGGACAATCTATATTGCTGGCTAAGCCAGCATTTTTATTGCTATTAACAACTGCTTATGCTATTTGCATGCACGTAGTTCTGTGTTGTATCCTCATCAGGTTGACATCTCAGTTTTCGATATGCCTGGTGCTGCACCTGGCATGTCCTCTTGCATTCTTTATTGAACCAGAGTTGATCCCCCACTTCAATGATAATGGTAGCATGGGGAATATGCAGGGCCATGAGGTTACAGATTATGATTGTATACAATTCTTCTGCTGCTGATGGCCCACAGCACCTCACGGATGCCCAGTTTTGAGCTGTTAGATCTGTTCGAAATCTATCCCATTTAGGACAATGGTAATGCCACAAAACAAGATGCCAGGTATCCTCAATGTGAAAGATGAACTTTTCCTCCATGAGGACTGTGTGGTGGTCACTTCTACCAATATTGTCATGGACAGATGCATCTGTGACAGGTAGATTGGTGAGGATAAGGTCGAGTATGCTTCTCCTTCTTGTGGTTCCCTCAGCACCTGCCGCAGATCCAGTCTAGCAGCTGTGTCCTTTAGGACTCAGCCAACTCTGTCAACAGTGATGTTACCAAGACAGAGTAGCAACCAGAGTACATTCTTTATCCTAGTAAGCCTCAATACTTCTTCTAGGTGGTGTTCAAGATGGAGGAGTACTGATTCACCAGCTGAGGGAGGATGGTAGGTGGTAATCAGGAGGAGGTTTACCTGCCCATTTTTGACCTGATACCATGAGACTTCATGGGGTCCAGCACTGATGTTGAAAACTCAACTTCTGACATTATACCACCGTGCCACCACCTATGTCAGTCGAACAGTACATATCTAGGGATGGTGATGGTGGTGTCTAGGACATTGTATGTAAGACATGATTCCAGTATATGACTATGTCAGACTGTTGCTAGACTAGCCTGTGAGATAGCTCTCCTAATTTTGGCACAAGCCCCCAGTTGTTATTAAGAAGGACATTGCAGAGTCAACAAGGCTGGGTTTGCCCTTGTCATTTCTGGGGCCTAGATTGATGCTTGTAGGTCTATCTAGTTTCATTCCTTTTTGATGGCTTTGTAATGGTTTGGTTCAACAGTTTGTGGCTTGCAACCCAATTTCATAGGACATTTAAGAGTCAGCCACATTCCTGTGGGTCTGGAGTCACATGGAGACTAGGCCAGGCTGGGTAAACACAGCAGATTTTCTTCCCTAAAGGTCAGGTGGGTTTTTACATCAATCGGCAATGGTTTCATGGTCACTATTAGCGAGTCTACTTTTTTAATTCCAGATTTATTTACTGAATTTAAATTCCACTTGCTGCCATGGTGGGATTTGAATCTATCCACAGAAGATTAGCCTGGGCCCATGGATTACTAATCTGGTGACGTTATAACAATGCCAGCAATTCCTCTTTATGAACACACGACTGCATAAATCAGTTTAGGACAGTTTACGCAAAAAAAAAATACACCAACTGGCCTTCTATCATCCAAAATTCACATTTTGACGTATAGAAAAGAACATAAGATTGAAACTGGAAAAAAGCATGGGGAGTATTTGTTTAGCACCCATTATGTTTAGGCTGTTTTTCTTATTTTTTACATGAAGCATTTTGCAGTACGCTATTACAATTGAAAGCTGTCAACTTTTTCAGGTTACAGAGAAATACTGCTTCAATCTCTAATTCATCTGACTGCACTAGATGAGCTAAAGCGGTCTGGTGAATCTATCCATTCAAGTGAAGGATGCCCCTTGGATCTGCCTGGTTTAGAAGACTACTTGGAGTATTTGGTATCATCAGATTCCAGCTTAAATGTGGAAAAGGTATTTTGTTATTTTTTTCCCTCACAATCAGGAATGTCCATACTGACTGTCAGCTGTTTCTGGCTTTCGGATCCTGGCAGTCTGGTTCTTGACGTTTTAGCAGTCCAGTTTTATTTGTGCTTCCACTTCTTAAAGTTCAAAGTTTATTTATTCGTGTCACAAGTAGGCTTACATTAACACCGCATTAAAGTTACTGTGAAAAATCCCCTAATTGTCACACTCGGCGCCTGTTCGGTTACACTGAGGGAGAATTTAACATGGCCAATGCACCTAACCAGCACGTCTTTCGGACTGTGGGAGGAAACCGGAGCACCGGAGGAAACCCACGCAGACACAGGGAGAATGTGTAGACTCTGCACAGACAGTGACCCAAACCAGGAATTGATCACAGGATCCTGGCACTGTGAGGCAGCAGTGCTAACCAGTGTGCCACTATGCCACCCACTGGTTTGCTTGTTTAATTTGAAGTTTGGGAAGAAACTGCCCTCAGTATTGTTGCCTCGTTGGTGAAATAATCCTAAATCAGAACACCTATATGTGTTTATCCACAGCTTGAGGTAAACACACTTTAACAAAAAGTTTTAAACTTCATAAGAAAAGCTCCATGCTATGGACCTAAATGTCCTGTGAAGACAAAGTTTTAATAATACTCCCTTGTGGTCTTTTCCTTTGAGGGTGAACAGCCAGCAATAGGCGGCTTGTATCTGAGAAGCCGAGAAGATTATATGAATTGTCTCTTCAAATGTTATTTTTTGCAGTTGCATTCTGCTTGGTCATTGCAGTTCAAGACATCCCCAATTAATAGAAATTATGCATTTTTAAACAATGAAGTACAACTGGGAATAAAGGGAACTGATACCCAGCATCTGACTCCCCAAAGCTTGTCCACCATCTACAAGGCACAGTTCAAGAGTGTGATGGAATACTCTCCACTTGCTTAGATGAGTGTGGTTTCAATATTCAAGAAGCTTGACACTATCCAGGACGAAGCAGCCTGCTTGATCGCCACCCCATCCACCAACTTAAACAGACACTTTCTCCACCACCAACACACACTAACTCACCAAGTCTCCTTTGAAAGTACCTTCCAAACCCGCCACTTCCTCCAGCTGGAAGGACAATGGCAACACACACATGAGAACACCACCACCTGGAGATTTCCCTTCAAGCCACACACTGCCCTGACTTAGAACTATAAATTCTAAGTTCCTTCACTGTGCTGGATCAAAATCTTGGAACTCACACCCACAGTGCTGCTGGGAACGTATCAGGGGTAAGAAATTTCTGTCAAATGGCAGGTTTCCGATATGGGGATTTCAGAATTCTGCCACTTGATACTTTTGTTTCTGACCTTCAGACCAGCTTTTTAAAAAAAAATCAAGTTGTCAGTTTCACTGACAGTTGCTCCAAGTGGTAACTGCTGCTTCCAACAGCTTTGTGGATTTGTGTCTGACAGTTCCAATGTTTGTTAAACAGCTGGCTGGAAACCCACTAGATTGCCCAAAGGTCGGAAACAGCAGTTAACACTTAGACCGATCATCAGTGAAACTGACAGCTGGATTTTCTTTTTCAAAAGTTGGCTGACCAGTGAGCTGCCAGAAGGAAAGCAGCAGTTTCCACACTCAACAAAACAGTTGCTGAGAGAAGGAACTGACTGCAGAGGTGCGATTGGAACAGCAGCAAGTGAAGGAAAGACCAGAGCTGTTCCTCTCATCGCAGGTTCTCTCTCCCCCAATCTTGCAGCTCCTCCAATAACAGAATCTATGAATGGAGGAACAACAAGAGTGGGATGTAGGGAAGCTGTGAACGAAGGAGCTGGAACAGTTATTGGTGCTATCACCGTTGAGGAGACTTTCAGCTGCACTCTTATTGTCACTTTTTGACATCCAGTGGCAGGCCAAGGAAAAGAAGTGGAAAATAAAAGAAAAGGGAGTCTTTGGCAGTAACGAGGCAGGATCAATCCTTGGAGAGTTGTCACTCAGGTTTATTTTATGATCTGCTGGTGGAATCAGTAAGAGAATTGTTTAGGGCCTCATTCACTCACCCTCACTCCAGGCCTGATCTAGCTTGGTTAATCTGGCATCCCAGTACTACCCAAAGAAACAGCTGAAGGCATTGGCTATTGCAAAGGCTATGAAGCCCTGACAATAGTCTGGCAATAATACTGATGACTTATGCTCCTGATCTTACCACACTTCTAGCCAAGCTATTCTAGTACAGCTATAACACTGGCATCTACCTGGCAATGTGGAGAATTGCCCAGGAATGCCCTGTACACAAAAAACAGATCAGATCAGATCCAACCCAACCAATCACCCACGCCATCAGTTTGCTCTTAATCATCAGTAAAGTAATGGCAGGGGTCATCAACAGCACTACCAAACAGCAGTTGCTCAGGAGTAACCTACCCACAGATGCTCAATTTGAGTTCTGCCAGTGTCACTTGGCCTTGGTTCAAACATGGACAAAAGAGCTGATTTCAAAGATGAGGTGTGAGTGACAGCCCTTGACATCAACGCATCATTTGACCAAATATGGTATCAAGGACCCCTAGCAAAACTGGAGTCTGGGGGAAACAATCTGCTGGATGGAGTCATACCTGGCACAAAGGAAGGTGGTTGTGATGGTTGGAGGTCCATCATCTCAGCTCCAGGACATCACTGCAGGAGTTTCTCAGGGTAGTATCCTAGGCCCAACCGTCTTCAGTTGCTTCATCAATGACCTTCCTTCCATCATAAGGTCAGAAATGAGGGTGTCATCCCCCGCTCTATCCCTGTAACTCCACATATTTATCCCGCTAATGCCCCTAACCTACATATTTTTGGGCAGTAAGGTGCAATTTAGCATGGCCAATCCAATTAATCTGCACATCTTTGGATTGTGGGAGGAAACCGGAGGAAACCCACACAGACATAGGGAGAATTTGGAAACTCCACACTTGCAATCATCCAAGGCCAGAATCGAACCTGGGTCCCTGGCAGTGTGAGGGCAGCAGTGCTAGCCACAGTGGCGCCTTTGTGGAATATTCGTATTCATCCAGAATTTTCACTCACAGAAGGTCTTGCACGAATCTTCCAGAAATATAAAACAAGTCAAACATATAGTGATACTGTAGATGGTGCAATAACATAACAACATACAGATTTTTTTCTTAAGTTTAATGCAAAAACTAATATTTTACATTCAAGTATCGCTGTATTAGCTGATAGAATTTTTTAAAGCTTTGTTATATGTTTACATACTTCCCTTTTCTATAATAAAAACAGGCTTCAGTGGGGCTACCTGTGATCACCCCTCGGATCGATCAAGTACTTGCTTATTATCGCCATCGTGCTACAGTAGCTAATCCTGCAATGCCAATGTCTGCTGCTGAATCCAGTTCTTCACCTGAAGTGGAGCCATCCAAGAATTACAACACTGTTGGTGTTTTTAATGAAATCCGAATAAAGAAGCTGGAAAGACAGATTTCTCAGCTATTGCAGCAGGTGATTGTTTACCTCTAAAGGAAATGTGTTTGGCTTGGCTTTGTAGCATGTTTGCTGAATAATGTGGTCTTATCGGGTGGTGTTCTTTTAAAAAATATTCACTCACATTATTTAAATTTTGTACAATCATTTGTAAATATTTCTACAGATGCTTTAAATTTTGTTGCACATCAAGTTTCCTGGGTATCATGGAAGGTGGTGTCTTAACATGATTCACAATAAATTTATTCAACAAATCTTGATCTTAGAGACATCGTTCGTGTACTGGAGAAATGTAAAATTTAAAACAATAACTGCTATTTAGGTTCATAGCACACATCATTTATTGCATCCCTCTTGGACCAAATTCTATGACCTATCTTTCCATCCTCCATCTTTCCACCATCTGGTCCAGTTTGCACTATGAGCACTTCGTAGAGTTGTGCTTTCAAAGGGTGCATTAATTAATCGAAGATTGGAGAAACAAAATAAAAATCTCTCAACAAAAGTACTGTAAAATCAAAACTAAAAAATGTTGGTATGTGTGTAACTTCTATATTTTCTGAAATTGGAGATATGCTTTAAAACGGAAGGAATTTTTGTTTAAATGCAATAGTAAGGGAATTTCATTATAGTAGCAGAGAATAAAGACTATTATGCATCGAGATTTCAAGAATATTGACGTTGCAGACATATACATTAATAATGTCATCATCCATATGAAGCAGACATGGAATACTCCAGCTTTGCACTTAGCTGTAATTAATATAAACTTTCCAAAGCTCTGCGGCAGTCAAACAGATTATTGGAAAGCTTTAAAATTCATTATCATTTTTTAATACTGTTGGTGAATTTATTATTGACTTGACAAGCATAAAAAACTGTTATCGGTGTTTGGCTGGTGGTGAGCTGAATACTGTGCATACATGTAAATATGTCTGCACACTAGTCTGCTTTGCATGACTAGACCTTTTTATATTTATTCATGTGATGTGGGTGTTACTGGCAAGATCAGCATTTATTGCTCATTCCTAGTTGCCCTTGAGAAGGTGATGGTGAGCTGCTTTCTTGAACCACTGCAGTCCATTAGTGTAGAAACACCCAGAGTGCCATTACGTCTCAATTTGATATCTGTCATATAACTGTGCCCTATTGATTGAGACAAATAGCTGCACAAAATAAAGACAGAATTTTCCTTGCAGTTAAAATGTGAAGTGCGTTCTTTCTGCTTTTTTCCAAAATGCGATATCAAAGATGGTGCTTTGCTGGAATGGCATTTTTAACATGGGGCGGCACGGTGGCACAGTGGTTAGCATTGCTGCCTCACAGCTCCAGGGACCTGGGTTCGATTCCCGGCTTGGGTCACTGTCTGTGTGGAGTTTGCACGTTCTCCCCGTGTTTGCGTGGGTTTCCTCCGGGTGCTCCGGTTTCCTCCCACAGTCCAAAGATGTGTGGGTTAGGTTTATTGGACATGTTAAATTAACCCTTAGTGTCCTGGGATGTGATAGGTTAGAGGGATTAGCAGAGTAACTAAGCGGGGATAGGGCCTGGGTGGGATTGTGGTCGGTGCAGACTCGATGGGCCGAATGGCCTCCTTCTGCACTGCAGGGATTTTATGATTCTATGATGTTCATCTATGCAGCTTGATAGATGTGGTTGTGCTCTGTCAATCTAATGTGAAGAGTAGTCCAAGGGGCAGCAGCATAATGGTGAAGTCACTGAACTAGTATCAGCCATTGCTTTATTGGTAGTAATCTGAGTCATGAGGTTCTGTGTTCAGGTTCCACTTCAGGGACTGAGCACAGAAATCAAAGCTGACACGCCAGTGTCATTTTGGGGGAACATTGCACTGTTCAAAAGGTACTGTCTTTCGGATGGAACATTAAACTGGGGACCCATCTGCCTGCGCGAGTGGATGTAAAAGCTTCCTGGACACACGGTAGCACAGTGGTTAGCACTGCTGCTTCACAGCTCCAGGGTCCCGGGTTCGATTCCCGGCTCGGGTCACTGTCTGTGTGGAGTTTGCACATTCTCCTCATGTCTGCGTGGGTTTCCTCCGGGTGCTCCGGTTTCCTCCCACAGTCCAAAGATGTGCGGGTTAGGTTGATTGGCCAGGTTAAAAAAAATTGCCCCTTAGAGTCCTGAGATGCGTAGGTTAGCGGGATTAGTGGGTAAATATGTGCGGGTAGGGCCTGGATGGGATTGTGGTCGGTGCAGACTCGATGGGCCGAATGGCCTCCTATGATTTCTATTGCAAAGAAGTGCAGGGGAATTGGCTAATATTTATCCGTTGATCAACAATGCAAAAAACAGATTAGAGTCATAAAGTCATAGAGGTTTACAGCATGGAAACAGGCCCTTCGGCCCAACTTGTCCATGCCGCCTTTTTTAAAAACCCCTAAGCTAATCCCAATTGCCTGCATTTGGCCTATATCCCTCTATACCCATCGTACCCATGTAACTATCTAAATGCTTTTTAAAAGACAAAATTGTACCTGCCTCTACTACTACCTCTGGCAGCTTGTTCCAGACACTCACTGCCCTCTGTGTGAAAAACTTGCCCCTCTGGACAGTTTTGTATCTCTCCCCTCTCACCTTAAGCCTATGCCCTCTAGTTTTAGACTCCCCTACCTTTGGGAAAAAATATTGACTATCTAGCTGATCTGTGCCCCTCATTATTTTATAGACCGTTATAAGATCACCCCTCAGCCTCCTATGCTCCAGAGAAAAAAGTCCCAGTCTATCCAGCCTCTCCTTATAACTCAAACCATCAAGTCTTGGTAGCATCCTAGTAAATCTTTTCTGTACTCTTTCTAGTTTAATAATATCCTTTCCATAATAGGGTGACCAGCATTGCACACAGTATTCCAAGTGTGGCCTTACCAATGTCTTGTACAACTTCAACAAGACATTCCAACTCCACTATTCAATGTTCTGACCGATGAAACCGAGCATGCTGAATGCCTTCTTCGTTATCTGCTCATTATCACATTGCTGTTTGTAGGAGTTCTTTTAAGTTTATTTATTAGTGTCACAAGCAGGCTTACATTAACACTGCAATGAAGTTACTGTGAAAATTCCCCAGTCGCTACACTCTGGCACCTGTTCGGATACGCTGAGGGAGAATTTAGCATGGCCAACGCACCTAACCAACACGTCTTTCAGACTGTAGGAGGAAACCCATGAAGACATGGGGAGACCATGCAGACTCCGCACAGACAGCCATCCAAGCTGGGAATCGAACCCGGGTCCCTGGCGCTATGAGGCAGCAGTGCTAACCACTGTGCCACCATGCAAGTTTGTTGTGTGCTTATTAGTTGTAAAATGCTTTGATAGATCCAGTAGTTGGGAAGAGTGCTATATAAATGCAAGTCTTCCTGTTTTGAAGCAGTAATCCAGAGGCCTGGATAATACTCTAGAAAAATGAGTTCAAATCCCACAACAGAAGCTGGGAAATTTACGTTGAATTAATTAATTAAATCTGGAATAAATTGTCCATTTCATTATTCATGAGCGTGAAAATACCCACTTGTTGTAAAATTACAACTGGTTCACAAATCTCCTTCAGGGGAGGAAATCTGCTGTCCTTACACATGACTCCAGACCTACAACAATGCGGTTGATGCTTAACTGGCTTATGAAATGACCTCGTAAGCCACTTAGTTTCAAGGGCATTTATTGAAGGGCATTAAATGCTGACTTTGCCAATGATGCTCACATGCCAAGAATGAATGCAAAAGCATTAAAGAAGGCAAAAACCAGGTGCTAACAGAATAGCTTCTTTCCTTGAAGATGCAATATTTATTGGAAAAAATATGTGAATGCCACCAAAAAAGGAAAGGGGTATTTCTGAAGTTCCATGCACTTGAGTGTGGCCTTAGTTTCTGTCCATGTCAATATGATGATGCATACAGTTCTGTGAGCCCCGATACATAATGACACTTCAGGCAACCATTAATAAGAAAACATGCAATGTCAGGGTTCAATCATGCTGTCACTTATTATGTGTTACAATTAATAGGTTCATAAGATTATTGCGTTTTAGTGCTGTATCTTTTGGTTTATAAGATTATTACAGTTTGGAACTGTAGCCTTAAATGAAGGGAGTCATGTGAGCTTTGCTGGACTCTGCCTGACAGGAAGCCTGGATGGTTTTAATTGTGAGAGTTAAGGGGCCCTGATTGTTTTATTAAAGAGGAAAGTGCAAGGTTTTGGAGACAATGATCTCCTAAAGTCCCAGAAGGATGTTGTAGGTATCAAGATATAAACTGTTGTGCATAAACTAAGCATTTACCTCTAAGATCAAAGGGAGTTGAGATCAAAGATAACTATTAACACTTCTACCTGGATAGAAAAATGATGTACTGCCATGAGGAAGAGGGTGGAAGAAACCATTTTGCGATTATCAGCCTTTCTGATAAACCCAGGAATATCACAGAAAGACAGGGGTTGCAGTAACATCTTGTACGGTCTTCAGCCCATTGAGAGGCAGTGAGCAACAGAGAGAAAAACAGCCAGGCCTGCACCTTAAGCAGAGAAAATGCAGACTCTTTGATCACCATGCAGAATGCAGGTGGGAGCTCATGCTCAGAATGAAGACTGAGTCTGTGGGAAGTTAAAGGAGACGGGAACATTTGCCTAGCTTGGGGCCAGAGGAACAAATCTACAGTTTAGCCCTCATGATGAGAGAGAGTTTGGGGATTAGAGGTTACATGGTGGAGGCAGTAAAAATGAAACAACCCATTAGAAGCTGGGGAGAACGTGTGAATTATTTGTAATAAGAACTTCAATTTTATGAAGTGTGTGATAAATAATAAGGAACTGTGAATTTTTATAGTTCAAACTTTAAAGCATAAGCTGCAAACGAAAGGAAAGAGTGTGTTAGTCGTTACTGTTTTAATCACTTGATACAGTAAAAGTTTTAAAACATGAAGCGGGTGATTCTCCCAGCCCACTGTGCTGATTTTGTAGCGCAGCGGCCAGGAGATTCAAGCGGAGGCCATTTTGGGGGCTTCCTGTTGGGCGCCACAACCTCTGTGAGTCTCCAGCAGCCAGATTTCTAATGCCGTCAGCTCTGCAGCAGAAATCGGCGGGGAGCTGCATAATTTATGTAAATCTTCCTCTTAATGCAGGACTTCTCTTGTTCCAATGAAAACAACCCAAGCTATCCAATTTCTCTACATAACTTAATCCCAGGCAGCATTTTGAAATCCCAGGCAGCATCCTCTCTTGAAAACAGGGCTGCAGAACAGGCATGAGCCTGTAAAAAAGAAGGATAGGAAGGGTAGGATTTGAGAACCGTGGATAACCAGGGAAATTGAGGGACTGGTCAAAAAGAAAAGAGAGGCGTACGTTAGGTCCAGGCAGCTAAAAACGGAGGGAGCTCTGGAGGAATACAAAGAAAGTAGGAAAGAACTCAAACGAGGAATTAGAAGGGCAAAAAGGGGTCACGAAATGTCCTTGGCAGACAGGATTAAGGAGAATCCCAAGGCATTTTATTTATACGTTAGGAACAAAAGGGTTGTCAGGGAAAAAATCAGACCTCTCGGGGACAAAAGTGGGGAATTATGCTTTGAGCCCAAAGAAGTAGGGGAGATCCTAAATGAATATTTTGCATCGGTATTCACAAAGGAGAGGTATGTGTTGACTGGGAGTGTCTCGGAGGGGAGTGTTGACCCGTTAGAGAAAATCTCCATTACAAGGGAGGAAGTGTTAGGTTTTTTAGAGAATATAAAGACTGACAAATCCCCAGGGCCTGATGGAATCTATCCAAGGCTGCTCAGGGAGACGAGAGATGAAATCGCTGGGCCACTGACACAAATCTTTGTCTCGTCACTGGACACAGGTGAGGTCCCAGAGGATTGGAGGATAGCTAATGTGGTCCCGTTATTTAAGAAGGGTAGGAAGGATAACCCGGGTAATTATAGGCCGGTGAGCTTGACGCCCGTGGTCGGGAAGTTGTTGGAGAGGATGCTTAGAGATAGGTGTATGCGCATTTAGAAAGGAATAAACTTATTAACGATAGTCAGCATGGTTTTGTGAGAGGGAGGTCATGCCTCACTAACCTGGTGGAGTTTTTTTGAAGAAGTGACTAGAATGGGCCGTGGATGTCGTCTATATGGACTTTAGTAAAGCGTTTGACAAAGTCCCTCATGGTAGGTTGGTGCAAAAGGTTGGATTTCATGGGATAAAGGGGGAGGTGGCTAGATGGGTGGAGAACTGGCTTGGTCACAGAAGACAGAGGGTGGTAGTGGAAGCGTCTTTTTCCGGCTGGAGGCCTGTGACTAGTGGTGTTCCGCAGGGCTCTGTATTGGGACCTCTGCTGTTTGTGATTTGGCAGAAGGTGTAACTGGGGTGATCAGTAAATTTGCAGACAACACGAAATTGGCTGGACTTGCAGATAGTGAGGAACATTGTCAGAGGCTACAGAAGGATATAGATAGGCTGGAAATTTGGGCAAAGAAATGGCAGATGGAGTTCAATCCAGATCAATGCGAAGTGATGCATTTTGGTAGAGCTAATGTAGGGGGGAGCTATACGATAAATGGCAGAACCATAAAGGGTGTAGATACGCAGAGGGACCTGGGTGTGCAAGTTCACAGATCCTTGAAGGTGACATCACAGGTGGAGAAGGTGGTGAAGAAGGCATATGGCATGCTTGCCTTTATAGGACGGGGCATAGAGTATAAAAGTTGGGGTCTGATGTTGCACATGTATAGAACGTTGGTTCGGCCGCATTTGGAATACTGCGTCCAGTTCTGGTCGCCACACTACCAGAAGGACGTGGAGGCTTTAGAGAGAGTGCAGAGGAGGTTTACCAGGATGTTGCCTGGTATGGAGGGGCTTAGTTATGAGGAGAGATTGGGTAAACTCTGGTTGTTCTCACTGGAAAAGCGGAGGATGAGGGGAGACCTAATAGAGGTGTATAAAATTATGAAAGGCATAGATAGGGTGAACGGTGGGAAGCTTTTTCCCAGGTCGGTGGTGACGTTCACGAGGGGTCATAGGTTCAAGGTGAGGGGGGGGGGCGTTTAACACGGATATCAGAAGGACATATTTTACACAGAGGGTGGTGGGGGCCTGGAATGCGCTGCCAGGCAAGGTGGTGGAGGCGGGCACACTGGGAACATTTAAGACTTATCTAGATAGCCACATGGACGGAGTGGGAATGGAGGGATACAAAAGAATGGTCTAGTTTGGATCAGGGAGCGGCACAGGCTTGGAGGGCCAAAGGGCTTGTCTTGTGCTGTATTGTTCTTTGTTCTTTGTAATGTATTTTAAATATCATTAGGCCCGGGACTGAAGTCTTCAGGCCTGCTGGAATCCCCCCTGCCCCTCACCAGGAGTGTTTCAGTCCAGCGGGGTTTAGAATAGTTTCCCACTTGTGGGGAGCTAGCGGGCCAACCCTGCTGGAGTGAAGCGGGGCCATCGAGGCCTCCCAGAGGGTCGGGGGTAAGGAGGAGTGTCCCCCTGGGCATTACCAGCTTGGCAGTGCCAACCTGGTCCGTGGTACTGCCCAAGGGGCAAAGTGTCAATGGTCGGGGCATCTTGGCACTGCCCACTGGGCATTGGGTAGTGCCAAGGGGCGGGGCCAAATGCAGGGTGGGTTCTAGTGGGCTTGGGGCCTCTGAGGGGACATCGATGGGGATGTGGGGGGGGTCCCGCTGCCACTCTGCACTCGGGCTGAGTGACAGTGGGAGGGAGGCCAGTGATTGGGACTGGGCATCAGGGTGGGAGGGAGGGACTGTGGTGGGGCGGTGGGATGGGGGGAGGATTGAAGGGGGATGGAGGGATGGGAGGGTTGAAGTTGGCCGGACATGTTCAGGGGGCCGGCAATCGGGGCTACTGCACATGCGCTGAAGGGCCAACAATGAGGAGTCGTGGGGCTGGCCAGCAATCAGGGGGCAGGCAGTGCGGGGCTACTGCACATCCGCCAATCTCAGCACTGACAGATCGGCGCATGCACAGTGGCCCGCTCAGCGCAATGTTGCCGGCGTCTCAAGTGGGAATAGGCCCCGCCCCCTGAATTTTCACGAGGTTCACGCTAGTGCGATCTGCAGTGCACAAAGTAGGAGATTCATTTTGAAAATCCCACTGAAATAAAACTGGGATTTATTCCAGCAAATTTGGCACTTGGATTTTTTTGGGAGAATCGCCGTGATGTGCTATCCTTTCAGCTGTTAACTGGAGGCTCAAATTTCTCTTTGGATGTTATCAATCCTTGCACAGATTGTAACATAAGTTTGAACATAATGCTGAAGTACGAGTAATCATTTCTTTTTACGGAGATTGTAGCCTAAGGTTAAACATAGTAATGAAGTACGAAAAAGTCATGTATTGTGGTCTGTGTCATTCATTGTTACCATGAGATCCTGTGTTCCATTTAGCGTTCAAGTCAGAAACATTATTTACATTTTTAAATTGTGTAAGCCCTTAACTACAGTTTTCAAACAGTATTAAAACATAGGCATTTCGTTGCACAAGTTAAAACATAATCTTGTAGGGGAAAGTATCATTCCAAAATTAACATTCTAGGTAAGTATACCATTGGCTTTATATCACTGATGATAAATCATTGTGCTCTATTGATTTCACTGTGACCTGAAATATATTTTACAATAAAGGGTTGCATGGCTATTAAGACTAATTCCACTTAAATTGGCTTTCAGGAATCGATATTTTGTGGAGCTTGACTTAACAGGGGAAATGTGCTTCATGTTGGATTTCTTAATTTTTAAGGTTCCAGCTCCTTCAATTGCAGTAAAAGCAAAGCGAGATATTGATCATACCTCTGAGAGTGAAAGTGAGAGCTGTAAAGAGAATCGCAAAAAAGAAACTAGGCGATCAAAGGCTGAAACCTCCAAACAACTGAAAAACAGACAGCTGAAAAACAAAAAATCTGAGAGGTATTTTTTTTTATTATTGATTCACTCCCAGGGTGTGGGCATCGTTGGCAAAACCACATTTATTGCCCCTCCCTTAATTCTCCTTGAGAGTTGTGAGCTGCCGCCTTGAATCTTAACAGTTCTGTGTTGTTGATACTCAAAAAGTGCTGTTACTTAGGGAGTTCCAGGATTTTCACCCGGTGACAATGAAGAAATGGCAGTATATTTCCAAGTCAAATTAATATGTGACTTGGAGGGGAACTTGGAAATCTCGGTTTTCCATGTACCCGCTGCCCTTGACTTTCTAGTTGATAGAGGTTGTGGATTTGGGAAGTCCGATTGAAGAAACCTTGAAACTTTGCCTCAGTGTTTCTTGCCATGCTGTGGCAATGATGGAGGGAGTGGATGTTTAATTGTGATTTATGAGATGCCAGTCAATTGAGTGGCATTGTTGTTGGAACTGCACTTCGCCGGGCAAGTGGAGAGTCTTTCATCACACACTGACTTGTGTCGTGTGGGTGGTGGAAAGGCTTTTGGGAGTCAGGAGGTGAGTGGCTCACCACAGAATACCTAACCTCTGACTTGCTCTTCGAGCTACAATGTTTATATAGTTGGTCCGGTTAAGTTTCTGGTCAATGGTGACATCCCCGCCTCCATATCTCCTCATTAACATTGATTATGCAATGTCAAGGGAAAGTGTTTAGACACCCTTCATGAAGATGATCATTGCCAGACACAAATGTGCGATTTATCAGCCCAATCTGGGATGTTCTTCAGGTCTTATTGCATGTGGATATGGACTGCATCATTATCCTCAAAGTTATGGACTTGAAGACTGTTAAGGAAACACCCTGATTTATCTCCTTATGATGGGTCGGGGGAGGAGTGAGGGGGACACAATGATGAAGCAGCTAAAGACGTTTGGGCCTCAGACATTGCCTAGGAAGTCACCCACCTGAAAGATGCAAATGAGCACATCTAGCGAAATACGACCACCAGCCCTGCTGTTCAGAGATTGGATCGTCATTTTTAAAGGGCGCTCTGACCTCCGCAGTTGGAGACAGGCTCCCCTCCCCACAACAAATGAATGGTGACCTCCCCTACCCCCACTACTGAAATAACAAGTTATTTCCTCCCACTCCATACGCATCATGCGGGCATGAGGGTGACCCAACCCCTCATTCAGACCCTCCCCCGCTCCCCCAGACTCCATTTAGACCATGTGCTTTGGCTATGCCAATGGTGCTTTTGCTCCTGGCTTGGTGCCTTGGGACCGAAGGGGATTCAAAGAGGTAAGTCCAGTTGCTGTTTGCCTTTCTGCCGCTGCCAGGCTGCAGAGGAAGGGTCCTTCAAGGATCCTGGGAGTTGGGTGGGCTTGGGCAAGGGGTTGATCTCGCCACTCTCCCCTGAGATGGGAGTCTCGTGGCCAGACTGCCCCTTCAAATCCTGGCAGACTTGAAGATCACCCTGGCATGGAGATTTCAGGCAGCTCTGTGATCAACATATTCATCCTGCCTGTCGGCTGTGAAAATGTTGAAGTGGCATTGTGAGTTTAATCTCCATTCCCCCGGTCAACTGGCAGGCTTTTCAATCACTGCAGCATTCCATTCTGCAGCAGGGAGTTCCCTTTCTCTGTGTCAGAAGCTGCAGGTGTGAACAGACCCCCTTGATGTCTTCTGACAGAGAGGAGATGTCAATTTCACTGTGGGAGGATTCCCTTCTCCACAGCTGTTCACTCAGCCCCCATTGCATGCACACAGCTTTTATTTGAGGCCTCTGAGCCTTCCTAGCAAGCTTAAACCTTTGGAACCCTCTCTGTTGCATTGAAAACTTTTGATTTCTGTCAATTTCGAAGTGTAGTGCTTTGAAAAAGCCCTCCATTGACAACTTAATGGATTTCTGCTTGGCCTCCAGTCAGCTGTGTTTATTAACATTTCCCTTTATGCTTGAATGCATCTCAAGTACCTCCATTGTTTCTAACTGCAACATTTGCATCAACTCTAAACTGATTGATGGCTGTCTGAAACCAAAAGAGAAAATGCTGGAAAATCTCAGCAGGTCTAGCAGCATCTGTAAAGAGAGAAAAGAGCTGACGTTTCAAGTCCAGAAGACCCTTTATCAAAGCTAAAAGGCATAGAAAATGGGAGATATTTATACTGCAAGGGATGAGAATATAGGAGGCATGGTTAGTAAGTTTGCAGATGACACCAAGATTGGTGGCGTAGTGGATAGTGAAGAAAGTTATCTCCGATTGCAACGGGATCTTGATCAATTGGGCCAGTGGGCTGACGAATGACGGATGGAGTTTAATTTAGATAAATGCAAGGTGATGCATTTTGGTAGATTGAATCAGGCAGGACTTACTCAGTTAATGGTAGGACATTGGAGAGAGTTACAGAACAAAGAGATCTAGGGGTACATGTCCGTAGCTCCTTGAAAGTGGAGTCACAGGTGGACAGAGTGGTGAAGAAGGCATTCAGCATGCTTAGTTTCATTGGTTAGAACATTGAATGCAGGAGTTGGGACGTCTTGTTGAAGTTGTACAAGACATTGGTAAGGCCACACGTGGAGTACTGTGTACAGTTCTGGTCACCCTATTATAGAAAGGATATTATTAAACTAGAAAGAGTGCAGAAAAGATTTACTAGGATGCTACCGGGACTTGATGGATTGAGTTATAAGGAGAGGCTGGGTAGACTGGGACTTTTTTCTCTGGAGCGTAGAAGGCTGAGGGTTGATCTTATAGAGGTCTATAAAAAACTGAGGGGCATAGATCAGCGCGATAGTCACTATCTTTTCCCAAAGGTAGGGGAGTCTAAAACTAGAGGGCATAGGTTTAAGGTGAGAGGGGAGAGATACAAAAGTGTCCAGAGGGGCAATTTTTTCACACACAAGGTGGTGAGTGTCTGGAACAAGCTGCCAGAGGTAGTAGTAGAGTCGGGTACAATTTTGTCCTTTAAAAAGCATTTAGACAGTTACATGGGTATGATGGGTATAGAAGGATATGGGCCAAACGTGGGCAATTGGGACTAACTTAATTGTTTTTTTAAAAAAAAGGGCGGCATGGACAAGTTGGGCCGAAGGGCCTGTTTCCATGCTGTAAACCTCTATGACACTGTGAGGGGGAGGGAATGAAAGATGAGTCATAGCCATAGAAACCAGGGTTGATGGCTGTGGTTTCTTCAAAAGGAATAAGTGATTTGAAAGTATGAAGACATAACTTTGTTTCCACAAGGATTGTGTGGTGGTCATTCCTACCACCACTACCATGGATAGCTGCATCGTGATAGGTGGATTGGCAAATTCAGGTCAAATAGATTTTTCCTTTATGTTGGTTCTCTCATTACATGCTGCAGACCTAGTCTGGCAGCTGAGAGCTTCAGGATTCATGCAACTTGGTCAGCAGTGGTGCTTCTGAGTCAGTCTTGATGATGGATATTGAAGTCCTTCATCCAGAGAATTTTGAAATATCTTTCCAGCCCTAACTTTCTGTAATGAGTTAAATGGACAATAAAAGTGAAAATCCACCATGTTCCTAAAAATAACAGGGAGGCTGAGAGCAAAAAGTGCAAAGGAATTAAGTAAATAGTGGAGCAATGAAAATTGATCAAGTTCTGTGAATTCATAATTGTGATGCTACTGTGCCTTTAAGAAAGGTCTTTTAAGCATGTTCTCTGGAGTTATAAGCAGCTCTTTTTTTATTGTTGCCAACCTGTCTGATTAAATGTCTCTTTATTGCTGTTTAAATGAGTTTTTGTTTATTTTAATCTGGACCTAATGCACTCTCTGGGAGTTTACGACCCTTTTTGAATTGTTGTGGGAAGATTGATTGACAGGTCATGTGGGACAGATTTTGATTTGATTTATTATTGTCACATGTATTGGTATACAGTGAAAAGTATTGTTTCTTGCGCGCTATACAGACAAAGCATACCGTTCATAGAGATGAAAAGGAGAAAATGCAGAATGTAGTGCTCCAGTCATAGCTAGGGTGTAGAGACAGATTAACTTAATACGGGATAGGCCCATTCAAAAGACTGATGGCAGCAGGGAAGAAGCTGTTCTTGAGTCGGTTGGTACGTGACCTCAGACTTTTGTATCTTTTTCCCAATGGAAGAAAATAGAAGAGAGTTTGTCCAAGGTGCTTGGGGTCCTTGATTATGCTGGCTGCTTTTCCAAGATAGTGGGAATTGTAGACAGAGTCAATGGATGGGAGGCTGGTTTGAGTGATGGACTGGGCTTCGTTCACGACCCTGTGTAGTTTCTTGCGGTCTTGGATAGAGCAGGAGCCATACCAAGCTGTGAAACAACCAGAAAGGATGCTTTCTATGGTGCATCTGTAAAGGTTGGTGAGAGTCGTAGCTGACATGCCAAATTTCCTTAGCCTCCTGAGAAAGTAGAGCCATTTGATTGTTATCTTTCAGTTTGGCTGCTGGTTAGTTAGGAGCTGTGTGGAATCCAGGCTGACAAGTGTTTGTGTCTATCTCCCTGGCTTTCTTGCCTCTCTGGAGTGAAGATTTTGCTGTCAGTGGATTGCTGGCTAAAAGTTAGTAGCCATCAGTGGCTCTATCCTTGAGAGGTGCTGGGAATTCCCAGAACGGAAAAGTCAGAGTTTCATTGTCGAACCAGCGGACTAATTCGCAGCAGGTGTTGCAATGCGAGAAAATCCAGCATCATGTGAGCATTCTTTTTTCTGTGCTAAACCTTGGACAGGTGCATGTTTATAAGGAGGCTAGTTAGGTTGGAACAATGCGTTTAGTTGCTAGGGTTCATACAATATCACCGTTTCTTTTTCTTGTTTGTAATTGGTAATAGTTATTGCTAATTTTCTTTCTACATGTTAACTGTATTCTTAATTAAACTTTCTTTGATAAAAACTCCCTAGTGGGTCATTTGAATCATATCTGGAGTGAAACATCTTATACTTATCCGCGCCAAATTCAAAGTGCAAAACTTATGGTCTAGGCTGCCTTCATAAAATATCTTGGAGTTTCTGACCTGGATTATAACACAATTCATTATGTATCTCTTAATCATAGAATCCCTACAGTGCAGAAGGAGGCCATTCGGCCCATCGAGTCTGCACTGATCACAATCCCACCCAGGTCCTATTTCCGTAACCCCTCATTTTTACCCGCTAATCACCCTGACACTAGGATTAATTTAGCATGGACAATCAACCAACCACATCTTTGGATTGTGGGAGGAAACTGGAGCACCCAGAAGAAGCCCACGCAGTCACGAGGAGAACGTGCAAACTCCATACGGACAGTGACCCAAGTCGGGAATTGAACCCGGGTCTCTGGCACTGTGAGGCAGTAGTGCTAACCACTGTGCCACCTTGCCACCCAAATCCCCTGAATTTGCTGGCTAATTTGACCAATGAATAGCTGTATGTATCATTAACATGTTATTTTTTAAATAAGATTTGGCCCATTGTTATTCTTAAAGTTTAAAGATGCAGATATATGTGAAAATTTGGACAAATTATCTGGTAATCAGTTTTGAAAATTACTGCTCCTTCACTTGGACAAGGACAGTCCTCAATAATGGCCAACAGACAAATTTAACATTATCTGCTGCTAAAAATATATCCATGAGTTTCCCTCCATATTTGATTATTGCATTGCTCTTCTGGCAAGCCTCAAATCTTCCAAACTTTATAAAGTTGAACTTGTCCAAAGCGCTGCTGCTGGTTACTTAATCTGCACCAAATCTCATTCACTCATCACCATTGTGCTGTTTAACCTACATTTGTTCCTTTTTTATTGCTTCATGGGATGTGGATGTCATTTTTAAGGCCAACATTGCCCTTGCAGTGAATGGCTTGTTCAGCCATTTAGAGGGCAGTTAAGAGTCAACCACATTACTCTGGGTCTGGAGTCACATGTAGGCCAGACTGGGTAAAGATGACAGATTTCTAAAGGCATTAGTGAACCAGATGGATTTTTGTGTCAATCGATGATAAATTCATGGCCACCGTTACTGAGACTGGCCGTTTTGGACCCTAGATTTATTGATTGAATTTAAATTCCACCAGCTGCCATTGTGGGATTTGAACCCATGTGCCCAAAGCATTCGCCTGGGCCTTTGGATTACTGGTCCATTGACATTACTACTATGCACCTATCTCTCCCAAACTCTACCAACATCTCAGTTTTAAAATTCTTATTTGTTTGTTCAAACCCCTCCATCTTGTTTCCTTTATTCGTTCATGGAATGTGAGCATCACTGGAAAGACCAGCATTTATTGCACATCCTTAATTGCCCTTGAACTAAGTGGCATACTAGGCCAATTCACAGGGCAGTTAAGAGTCAACCACAATGACCCTGCTATTCCTATCTATTTCTGTGACTTTAGACCTTCGGGACCCCACAAATCCTGCAACTCTGGACTCTTGGTCATCCCCCACACCTTTCACCCCAATGTTGGTGGCTGTACCTTCAGTCATTTAGGCCCTAAGGTCGACAAATCCTTTCCTTTAATCTCTCTACTTGTCTCTTCATTTAGGATTTACTTTAAACCTATTTGACCAAGCTTTTATTCACCTGTCCTAATATCTCCTCCTTTAGCTCAATATCAATTTTTTTCTTTGATTACATCACTGTTCAACACCTTTAGATGTCTTACTATATTAAGGATACTATATAAATTTAAGTTATTTGCTCTGAGCCAAAAAAAAAGAAACAACATGATCTGTTCACACAGTTTTGATGTGCCACACTGCCTTGGCATGTTGTGTCTTTTTGCATTTTCATAAAGTTCTAAAGATAATCCATCTTCATGAAAAAACATTTGATTTTTTTGTTTCCTCTTTCTCTCTTTTTCAGCTGTCTTCATCGATTCCCAACAGCATATGATGAAGCAGATAGCGCTGTAGGCAGATAATCATTGGGTCGTCTATTGCCAATGTTTCATAGATGATTCAGAGATTAAAGATAGACAGTATCCAATAATACTCTGTCTTACAACTATAATCATAAGCTATCTTACAGTGGCTTTAATCGATTTTGTAATCGAATGTTAAAAATTCAATTTGCTTTGTTTGGAATTTACTTTTGAATGACAATATTTTAAAACAGTTTTCTAAAATAACTTTTGCTGTAGTTTTTAAAAAATCATTCATGGGATGTGGACACAACTGGCTAAGCCAGCATGTATTATCCTTGAGAAAGTGGTGGTGAGGTGCCTTCTTGAACCACTGCAGTACATGTGTTGTAGGAAGTGCTATTAGGAAAAGAGTTCCAGGAATTTGACTTAGTGACAGCGAAGGAACAGCAACATGGTTCCAAGTCAGTGTGGTGTGTGGCTTGAAGGGGAACTTGCAGGTGGTGATGTTCCTATGCATCTTCTGCTCTTGTCCTTGTAAGTGGTGGAGGTCACAGGTTTGGAAGATGCTGTCAAAGAAGTCTTGGTGAGTTACCACATTGCATGTTGTAGATCGTACAAACTGCTACCACTGCATTGGTGGTGGAGGAAGTGGATTTTAAAGTGGTGGATGGGGTGCCAGTTAAGCAGGCTGCTTTATCCTGGATGCTGTTGAGCTTCTTAAATGTTGTTGGACCTCCACTCATCCAGGCAAGTGGTAAGTATTCCATCACACTTCTGACTTGAGCCTTGTAGATGATGGACAGGGTTTGAGGAGTCAGGAAGTGAGTTACTCTGTGCAAAATTCTTAACCTTTGACCTGCTTTTGTAGCCACAACATTTATGTGGCTAGTCCAGTTCAGTTTCTGATCAGTCGTAGACCCCGTGCCCCCTAGGATGTTGATAGTTGGGGATTCAGTGATAGTAATGCCATTGAATGTCAAGGGAAGATGGTTAAATTCACTCTTGTGGAAATGGTTATTGCCTGGCACTTCTGGCGCAAATGTTACCTGTCGCTTGTCAGGCTCAGTCTGAATATTGTCCAGGTCTTGGTGTGTGTGGACGTGGATTGCTTCAATACCAGCGGAGTCATAAATGGTGCTGAACGTTATGCAATTATCAGCAAACATCCCCACTTCTGACCTTATGATGGAGGGAAGATCATTGAGGAGGCAGCTGAAGTGGTTGGGTCTAGGAACTACCATGAGGAACTCCTGCAGTTTGTGTTCTGGGACTGAGATAATTAACCTTCAAAAAGCACAACCACCTTCCTTTGTGTGGCATGAGTCCAGCCAGTATTGAGTTTTAAATATGCTGCTGACTGCGAAACATACATGTGTTGTCTCTATCTGACCCCATTTTCTTCCCCACGAAAATGGCATGTCTCCGGCTCAAAGGCGGAACATCCATATTCAGGGCTCCAATGCTATTTTGGATAATGCACAGCACCGATCCCACTGCCCAAAAATTCAGGAATAAAGGGTTTGAAGCAACTGTATGACGAGTCAAAATGTAACTACCAAAGAAGATTGAGCAGGCTGGGCTTCTCTGAGAACAAGAGAACCCAACAGTTATTCAAAATTATAAATAAATTATGAATACCAATAGAGTGGATATGAGAAAACTTCCCACTTGTAACAATAAAATAAGAGCAACTAAATATAAGATAGCATATGGAATAAAGAATTTAGATATGTTATTTTATATATAGTGAGTAGAGAGAATGTAGAATTTGTTGGCATGCCGACTGATTGAAACAGGTAGCTTTGACTTATTTAAAGGGAGATAAAATGCATACATCAGAGAGAATGGAATAGAGGGATGTGGGCGAGGGAGAGGTAAAGTTAATTTGAATGGAAAGAAGCCAATGTGGAGTATAAACACTGGCATGAAATGTATTGTTTCTGTGCTATCTGTTCTATGAAATTCAATGTTATTTAATGAGTGGTGAAGACCTGGAAAAGGAAGGCAGAATGTAAATGTCACAATGAAACCAATGGCACTGAACAGAATTGATGCTCACTGGTAGAATAGTACTTGATCAAGAGATCTGAGTACTGTATTTGGTTTTTATTAATACGGTTGCTGAAATTCTAGCGGTGGATTAAAACTGAGCTCGAGTTATCTTTGTATTGTTGCAGGTAAAAGCTGAAGATGTTTTGTGTTGTAAATTAAACTGCAACAATGCTTTTTAAAAAATGGAATTACATATTGATTTATGCTTTGCTGAGACTGTAAATCCTATTTATTAATCAGAAGTCGACTCATTAAGATTGCAGTCAGTAGATTGGCTAATGCAACCCAGTGCTGTTTTTGAAGAAAGTTTGTATCAGATGATATTTATTTCCATTTCCAGATTTCTGACGTTTCAGCAAATCTATTCACTCTATTTTGTATGAAACCCATCAGAAATACTTCGAGGCTAAATCTGAACTGCTGAACAAACTCTTTCATCTTTAGTCTTTGCAGTTAAGATCTGTTCATTACCTTGTGTGCTGAATGCTAATTATATGTTATTAAAATGCAAAGTGTTGAACTTATTAAAATACTTATCTTGACTAGATATGAACTAGGCAGAAAATAATTTTCTTCTGATGTGGATTTATTATATTTTGATTCATTTTCATTTTGAAGCTGATAATGGTTCTATTTTATACAAGTCAGAAGCACTTTTTCTGAATTAAAGCAAACATTTGATAGATGCATCCCAAGGATTAAAAATTCATACATCTAAACAAAGTAATCACTATTGAACTATGCCAAATTAAGCTTTTAATTTTTAAAAAATTCATGCATGGGATGTGGGCATCACTCGCTAGGCCACTGTTTATTGCCCATTTCTAATTGCCCTTGAGAAGGTGGTGGTGAGCTATCTTTGGCTATCTTTGTAGTCCACGTTGTGTAGATACACCCACAATAGTATTAGGGTGAGAATTCCAGGATTTTGACCCAGTGACAAGTGAAGGGACATCGATATACTTCCAAGTCGTGATGGTGTGTGGCTTGGAGGAGAACATCCAGGTGGTGCTGTTTCCATGTGTTTGCTGCCTTGTCCTCCTAGATGGTAGAGGTTGCGGGTTTTGGATGGTGCTGTTGAAGGAGCCTTGGTGAGTTGCTGCAGTGCACCATTTAGATGGTGCACACTGCTGCTACTGTGCGTCAGTGGTGAAGGGAGTGCATATTTGTGGATGGGGTGGTAATAAACTGCTGCTTTGTTGTAGATGGTGTCGAGCTTCTTGTGTGTTCTTGTAGTTGTACTCATCCAGACAACACATCTCGTAGTTGAGATATCCGGCATGTTTTCTACCTTCCTTTTGTAAGAGTAGACATTGATGCACCAGTTGTATGCTAAGGTGATGTATACACAGCTCTGCCTGCAGCTGCGTTAGGCAAAGAGTATTTTCTGTGCAAATTTTATTTGCTTCATATTTCTCCTGTTATGGATGGGTGTGGAAGGAGAGTTAATTGAGATACTCATTGGTATACTAATAATGCTGGGGGAATTTTATATTTTACACAGCTGACACAAAGACTCATGAAAACCTAGGTTTCAGAAAAACAAAGTAGCAAGCAAAGAATCAGTAGAAAAATTAAGAATTGAAGCAATATCCCTTGGTCTTTTAAATCATCTATCACTGCACCCTGTTCTCAATAACATTGGATGCCTGTTTTTGAAATGGATGTGCTTTAAACTTGATGACCTGAATGTTCGAAGGCTAAGAAATGGTTTGCAGGACAAACATGCCCTTTGATACATATGTGACCATAATATGGTAAAATTCTTTGTCAAGGTCGATAATGATGTAGTTGATTCTGAGACCAGGGTCCTGAATCTCAGTAAAGGTAACTATGATGGTATGAGGCATGAATTGGCCATGATGGACTGGGAAACTGAAAGGAAAGACAGTGGACAGGCAATGGCAGGCATTTAAAGAGTGTATAGATGAACTCCAGAAGTTGTTTATTCCCCGTTTGGCGTAAGAGTGGTAAGGGAATTGTGACAAAACCATGGCTTACAAGGGAAATTAGAGAGAGTATCAGATTCAAGGAAGAAGCATACAAATTGGCAAGAAAAAGCAATAGGCCTAAAGATTGGGAGCAGTTTAAAATTCAACAAAGGAGGACTGAGGGATTGATTAAGAAGGGAAAAATCGAGTGTGAAAGTAAGCTAGCGGGGAACATAAAAACTGATTGTAAAAGTTTTTATAGATATGTAAAGAGAAAAAGATTGAGAAAAATAAATGTAGGCCCCTTACAGTCAGAGACAGGAGAATTCATAATGAGGAATAAAGAAATGGCTGAGGAATTAAATTTGTATTTTATTCATGTCTTCCTTTGCGAACACGCAAGCAATGTACCAGTAGTGCTGAGAGAAAAATGTTTTAGTGAGAAGCTGAAGGAAATCAGCATTAGTAGAGAAGTGGTTTTGGGGAAATTGATGAGATTGAAGGTGGATAAATCTCCAGGTCCTGATAATCTTCATCCAAAGTACTTAAAGAAGTGGCCCTGGAAACAGTAGATCCATTGAAGGTTATTTTCCAAAATTCTTTGGACGCTGGAATAGTTCCTACAGATTTGAGGGCAGCTAATGTAAACCCGCTATTCAAAAAGGGAGGTAGAGAGAAAACAGGGAATATAGGCCAGTGAGCCTAACTTCGGTACTGGGGAAGTTGCTAGAGTCTATTACCAAGGATTTCATAACTCGGCATTTGGAAGGCAGTGGTATAATCAGACAAAATCAGCATGGATTTACAAAAGGGAAATAATGATTGACGAATCTATTGGAATTTTTGAGGATGTAACTGGTAGAGTTGACCGAGGAGAACCAGTGGATGTGGTTTATTTAGACTTTCAGAAGGCTTCCGACAAGATCTCACATAACAGACTACTATGTAAAGTTAAAGCACATGGGATTGCAGGTAATGTCTTGAGATGGATAGAAAGCTGGTTAGCAGATAGGAAGCAAAGAGTTGGCATAAATGGGTCTTTTTCTGATTGGCAGTCAGTGACTAGTGGGGTTCCGCAGGGATCTGTGCTAGGACCCCAACTGTTTACATTATATATTAATGATTTGGAAGAGGAAACTGAATTTATTATCTCCAAATTTGCAGGTGATACAAAGTTAGATGGAAGGGTGAGCTGTGAGGAGGATGCAAAGATGTTTGTGTGATTGGGACAGGCTGTGTGTGTGGGCATCTGCGTGGCAGTTGCAGTATAATATGGATAAGTGTGAGGTTATCCACTTTGGTAGCAATAATAGGATAACAGATTATTACTTAAATGGGTGTAAATTGAGAGAGGTGGACACTCAACGAGACCTTGGAGTCCTCATGCATCAGTCGCTGAAAGTAAGTGCACAGGTACAGCAGGCAGTAAAGAAGGCAACTGATACGTTGGCCTTCATAACGAGAGGATTTGAGTATAAGGATAGGGATGTTTTTCTGAGTTGTATAGAGCATTGATGAGGTCACATCTGGAGCATTATGTGCAGTTTTGGTGTCTTTATCTGAGGAAGGATGTTCTTGCTCTACAGGGAGTACAGTGAAGGTTTACCAGGCTGATTCCTGGGATGGCAGGCCTGTCATATGAGGAGAGCCTAAATCGGTTAGGATTATATTCACTGGAGTTTAGAAGAGTGAGAGGGGATCTCATAGAAACTTATAAAATTCCAACAGGGTTAGACAGGGTAGATTCAGAAAGAATGTTCCCAATGGTGAGGGAGTCCAGAACTGGTCGCCTCATTACAGGAAGGATGTGGAAAAGATTGAAAGGGTGCAGAGGAGATTTACAAGGATGTTGCCTGGATTGAGTGGCATGCCTTATGAGGATAGGCTGAGGGTGCTCGGTCTTTTCTCCTTGGAGAGACGTAGGATGAGAGGAGACCTAATAGAGGTATATAAGATGTTGAGAGGCATAGATCGGTTGGACTCTCAGAGGCTTTTTCCCAGGGTGGAAATGGCTGCTACGAGAGGACACAGGTTTAAGGTGCTGGGGGGTAGGTACAGGGGAAATGTTAGGGGGAAGTTTTTCACACAGAGGGTGGTGGGCGAGTGGAATTGGCTGCCGTCAGTGGTGGTGGAGGCAAACTCAGTGGGGTCTTTTAAGAGACTCCTGGATGAGTACATGGGACTTAATAGGATGGAGGGTTATAGGTAGGCCTAGAAGGTAGGGATGTGTTCGGCACAACTTGTGGGGCCGAAGGGCCTGTTTTGTGCTGTAGTTTTTCTATGTTTCTAACTAGGGGTCATAGTTTGAGGATAAGGAATAAACCTTTTTGAACTGAGGTGAGGAGAAATTTCTTCACCCAGAGGATGGTGAATGTGTGGAATTCACTACCACAGAATGTAGTTGAGGTCAAAACATTGTGTAATTTCAAGAAGAAATTAGATATAGCTCTTGGGGCTAAAGGGATCAAGGGAAATGGGATGGAAGGGGATTCAGGATATTGAATTCGATGATCAGCCATGATCAAAATGAATGGCGGAGCAGGCTCGAAATGCTGAATGCCTCCTCCTCCTCCTAATTTCTATGTTTCTATATGTAATAAACTGCCTGTCTGTGTGGAAAGAGAATTGGTCCCACTCCCTGAAAATGCAATTACAATGCAAAATGGGCTGAGATCCAGCAGACAAAACTCCTTGTTTTCTGCTACCAGTTGCTTGGTTCACAGCACAAAACTAAGAGAACGGTAGCAGAAACTCAGGCGAGAATCTTCCAAACTATGTTACTAGTTATCTAGTTTCCTCCCACATTGTTGTGTTATATTTAATAGGTCATTTCTTCCCCCATTACCTCTGGTGTTACCAAGGATTCTGTTGCTTTGTTTCAGTGACTACCTCCACTTGTCACCCAAACCTATTAATAGCTAATCACTCTACGTTTTTCTCGCAGTACATTGGATGAACTATCCTTTCATAGAACATAGAAAACCTTTCTTGTTTTGATTCCTTAAAGATGCTGTATAAGCAACTCCTGTTTACTTTATCCTTTGTTTTTTATCTGTTAACTTGACTTATGTGTCTATGGATTGTTAAGTGAATCTTCCAAATTTGTTCCTTCGTAATCATTGTGCCAACTATTTATTTTCTCCACAACAGCATAAAGACCAAACTTCTCCAAGATTTGATTGCACTGTTGCTCCCATAACTGTTGAGGCTCCTCTGAAGTATAAAGTTTATTTATTAGTGCCAGAAGTAAGCTTACATTAACACTGCAATGAGATTTCTGTGAAAACCCTCCAGTCTCCAGCACCTATTTGGGTACACTGAGGGAGAATTTAGTATTAACCTCCCTTCAGGAGCTTTGAGCTGAAAAAAAACCCAGCATCTCATCAGACTTCGATTTTGTGGGAATTTTCATTTGGCAATCTTGTTTCCTACAATCAAAAAGCTGTTCTTTTTGAAGACTAATTTGTGGAGAGTTGCATGATCTAGAATTTTAAATTACACTATTTTCAGTAATCTTCATTTTGGAATAAACAGGGTGTTTTCCACAACATCAAACTCGCTTCAAAAGCAAACCAGTCTGGAAGACACTGAAAGGCAAATATGAAAGGTCTGTGGAGCAGTTCATAATGGATCAATCACCTGTTATAATAATGGGTTTCATGTATAAATAGTAAGTCTTTCCACTCACTCCAGTTGTTCAATGCATTTGTCAAACAGAATCCTTCACAATTCACAATGCAGGTTGGCTTTTTTCCTCTGCAGTGCACACTTATGTCATTGATAATTCCAAAAATTATCCAGTAGCTTGGAAAACCATTTGTATGTCTTGGATGTCCTGCTTTTAGCCAAATGATTATTTTGCAGTTGAGTAATTATCAAAACTTGAAGTTAAAATTCATAATTTAGATATATGTATACTCTAGTTTGAAGCTCAACAGAGCAAATGGAAGTAAATCACATTTCTGTCTGAACACTTTGTATGCAATTCAGTCATGAAATTCATATGAAAGTGGTTTGAAGGTTTTTATGGTGAGAGCTGTAACATTAAGGAAGACAAATTTATGGTTACACCATGTAAAGTTTGCTCCGGGAAGAGCAGTTGTTACTTTAAAAGAATCCCTTGGAAGAACTGATGGGCTTGACATTTCAGGCAGCATACCTACCGACCATCTGGAGGAATGATTGGAACAGTGAGAGGTAGTCCTGTGTAGTGGAGAATGGGAATGTGGATGAGATCTTCCTGCTGATTAGTCAGGCTGTTGTGTTTGCAATAGGTCAGTACATGCTAACATTTTTGCTCTGACTGGTTTACTGTGTAGAATAGATGGTTATGTGTTTCTTGAGTAAGGGCAGCCACTGATGAGAAAGCTCTTATCTTGGGGGCGGTGTGGTGTTGGTAGATCACCATAGCCCCGACATGTCTTGTGTGCTGGTGTATGATGGGCAAGAAGTTTAGAATTGGACTATTGGATGTGGTGGTTTTTAAGTTGGGAGTATGTTTGACAATAGCAGACGTACTTCATTCACTACTGTGTTTGAAATAGATTTCATGTAGGTTTCCTGTCCTGCAATGCCATATTCAAAACTTGCATCCTTATTTACATATCACACCATAGCCTTGCTTAACACTACCTCAGCAGCCTCCTCTAGCTATTTGCTCAATTATATTAACCTTTCTCCATTGGTCTCCTATGCATTGTTATCTTCCTTGAACATCCTGTTCTGCCGTCACATGTCTCAGCCTTCCCTTTGGAACTTCATCACTCTTGCCTTAAACTTGCTCTTCCTGCTTTCTAAAGCTTCCTTAAAAACATAACCTCTTGACCATGCATCTTTCCTAATGCTTCTCTTATCCTTGCCAACAGTTCTTCTGTTTTTTTTATTCATTCATAGGGAGTGCAGGTCACTGTCAAGTGAACATTTGTTGCTGATTCCTAATGGCCCCTGAACTGAGTAGCATACTACGCCATTTCAGAGGGCAGTTAATAGGCAACCACAGTTTACTTTGGTCCGGAGTCGCATGTAGACCAGAGCAGGTAAAGATGGCAGTCTTCCCCAATGGGCATTAGTAAACCAGATGGCTTTTACAACAAATGGTGATAACTACAAAGAACAACAAAGAGAACAAAGAAAATTACAGCACAGGAACAGGCCCTCTGGCCCTCCAAACCTGCACCAACCATGCTGCCCGACTGAACAAAAACCCCCTACCCTTCCAGAGACCATATCCCTCTATCCCCATCCTATTCATGTATTTGTCCAGATGCCCCTTAAATCTCACTATCATATCTGCTTCCACTATCTCCCCCGGCAGTGAGTTCCAGGCACCCACCACCCTCGTACATCTCCTTTAAACCTTTCCCCTCACACCTTAAACCTATGCCCCCTAGTAATTGACTCTTCCACTATGGGAAAAAGCTTCTGACTATCTACTCTGTCCATGCCCCTCATAATCTTGTAGACTTCTATCAGGTCGCCCCTCAACCTCCGTCGTTCCGGTGAGAACAAACCAAGTTTCTCCAACCTCTCCTCATAGCTAATTCCCTCCATACCAGGCATCATCCTGGTAAATCTTTTCTGTACCCTCTCCAAAGCCTCCACATCTTTCTGGTAGTGTGGCGACCAGAATTGAACACTATATTCCAAGTGAGGTCTAACTAAGGTTCTATAAAGCTGCAACATGACTTGCCAATTTTTAAACTCAATGCCCTGGACGATTTTGTTTGTAATATATATAAACTATCATGGTTATCATTCCTGAGACTAGCTTTATATTCCAGATGTATGAACTGAATTCAAGTTCCACCAGTTGCTATCGTGGGATTTGAACCCATGTCCCCAGAAATTTAGCCTGGGTCTCTGGATTACTAGTCCAGTGGCATTATCACCAAACCACCATCTGTGTCCAATACCATTATATGAATGCAAATTGTTGTTGCTGTTGTTTAAATAATTAAGCTATATCTTGCATTTAAAGCTTATTATTCTTTTTCCAGTTGCAGTTTTTATTGAGGGCTTCTTTCACCACCAGAGAATGAAATTTTCCAATCCCTGAAATGCTGTTGTATGTTTAACTACAAATTTAGGTTTCTTTTCCTCGTAGCCCTTAATGAAAAACATTTGATGGATCTCTCAATGGGGATCCCACTACTAATAAACAGAGCAATTTAATTTTGCAGCATTGACTTCCATTTTGGATATTTAACATGCTTCTTTTCTGTTTGGAGTAGCTCAGATAACTTAGATTATACCTTCTACCTATTAGGAGTGAGTTGCTGATAACACATACTCAATCTTACAGCTAATGAATAGACCACACTCTTTAAACATTGATGAGTTTTTTAAAAATTAGAATGAATTGTTGGGTGTTCATTTTCATACATATTAAGTTGTATTCTGTATCTTCAATTTATTTCGAATGAAAGTGTTAGATTAGTAATAAGGAGAAACTGATAAACCAAGCGGCATAAATATAAAATCACCAGAATGAACTTGACTAGAGGGAATAGGATAAATGTTCAGAGATTGTAAAAAGAAAAATTTAAAAGAGTATTGGGGAAAAGCAAGTGAATAGGACTAAATGCACAGTTCTTTTAGCGAACCATTGCAGGTATGACGTGCTGAATGTCTACCTTTATTGCAAAATGTTATGAAATTGTAACACAAATGATTGATTTTGTCTCAGGGACAAACAGCCTTGCATGCGAAAACTAAAATCCTCAAACAACCAACCCAGAGGTGAAGAATTCTCTAGCAGTTCACCTGTAGAACCTGCTGAGCTTCAAGTGGTGGGACGTACCCCCAGGAATATGTCAATAATACAAAAAGCTCAACACAAATCACAAGACAGCCAAAAAACAAGTGTGACTGAGGAGTCTACATACCGGGTAATAACAATGTTCTTTTTTTTAATTGATTCATGAATAACTAGCAATGTACATTGTTCAAGAGGACTTGATTTTGGGCAAGCTGTCACGGAAAAAGGTTTTTGTTGATTACACAGCAGCGCTGAGTACTACTAAAATCCCCAGGCTTAAGCTCTTATTGGCCTGCAGGTTAGGATGAAGCACCAATTTAATTCTGTTGCTTTGTATTGAAATGGCTGGCGGAGGAGATCTTATGTGTTCAAATAATTTCTTTAATATGCCACAGGAGTATCTCAAGATTCCAAATAGAGGTCTCAAATAATGAGACTGAAGGGCATAAAAAGATGCCATTGAAACAAAAGTATATCTAATTAGATGCAAAATAACAGTTAGTTTTTTTTCTCCCAAATTATCTAGATATGGAAGTACCTTGTTACTTACAACCATAAGCTCCAGTCTATATAGGTATGAATGTGCAGATTGTTGACTGTCAATTGTAGATGTGCACAACGGCACTCGCTTTGCATATCTACTTCTCTGTAATTTGATGGGTCATTTTCAAAAGTGGTTCAAAATAATAGTTATATTGTATGCTGCTTTATAAAATACACAAAAAGTGCTTTTAGAAGGATTGAAACTATTCAGGTAAAACTGGAGAATGTAATATTTCTTGCTCATGCTATATCCTGTGGAACAAATGTATGTAATCTAATTACATTCCTGTAATTTTAACATCATGTAACTTGGTTTGATTCCTTAATAAGACTTTCATCTCTAACTCGGAAAGTTGCAGATTCAAGCCACACTCGCGGAACACGCAATCGAAGTTGCATTGTATTATTACTACATTGTTAATATTAGTGTTCTTAGGGTGGTGTATTATATCAAAGCCTCTTCTGTTTGCCCAAATGGTGTTCATTGACTGAGGTGCTTTCGGAAATCCTCAGGTAATATAATGTGCAATGAACGTTCAAATTTATTCTTTCTTCAGCTGACAGACAGACTTCCAATTATCATTTTCTGTACAAATCTAGCAGCCGTGATTCCTTTTTTCTAGGTACTTATTCAAGATTTGGACCAAGAACGAGAGATGAGGTGGAAGGCAGAGCAAACTGTGAAAGAGTTGATGGATCATATGAAAGAATTACAAAATCAGGCTGACGAGAAAAGGAATTTTCATGACATGGCTGTACATACCACAGACAGGTACGTGACAACTCTTGTTTTCAGAAATTTACAGTGCTAGTATAATACAGTTTATGAGTTAAATGCATCCAAAAGCACCTTGTAAACACTGAAAAGTGGCAATGTGACTTAAGAGACATAGAAACCCTATAGTGCACAAGGAGGCCATTTGGCCCATCGGGTCTGCACCAACAATAATCCCACCCAGGCCCTATCCCCGTAATCCCACATATTTATCCCACTAATCCCTCTAACCTATGCATCCCAGGACACTAAGGGGCAATTTAGCATGGCCTTTGCACCTAACCAGCACGTCTTTGGACTGTTGGAGGAAACCAGAGTACCCGGAGGAAACCCACGCAGACACAGGGAGAACATGCAAACACCACACAGACAGTGACCCAAGCCGAGAATCGAACCCAGGTCCCTGGAGCTGTGAGGCAGCAGTGCTAACCACTGTGCCACCCATATAAATTCTACAGCCCATATAAATTCTATTCTACAGTCGTATCCAACTGTAGAATAAACTAAAGCCTAAAGTGATGAGATCACCTTCAAGACATAGTATCTCATACATACCACTTGGGTTCTACACAAAGTGTAAAGCTCTAGCCATGTTTAAAAAGTTCTCAGAATGTCTCTTGGACTTTATGGGGAAAAAATATTGTTTTTATTCCTACAATAGTTATACAATAGTTTTTAAAAATTACTCAAGATAATAAAGACAATATTATGCTTTATTTATGGAATACTAAGGCTTAGTTTTATTTATAAATTCCAGGTATTGCATTTGTGTTTTAAATTTGAAAAAAATGTATCTTGACACAAATGTTAAGATAATAAACAGTTACTGCGAAATAAAACCAGCAGTTTATTTTAATAAATGAGGCTCTGTTGTGACCTCGAGGCTGCAACATAGGTAACCCCCAGCACTTCAAACGTAAATGCTAAGCATAATCTGCAACACCAACTTGCATTTATATCATGCCTTTTATGTGCTAAAATGCCCCAAGGCACTTCACCGGACGTCAGCAAATAAATGTTCATACCCAGCGACATAAGTAGATGTTAGTACAGGTGAGCAAAAAGTTAGTCAAAAAGTTGAGTTTAAAGCAGCATCTTAAAAAGGTAGAGAAATGGAAGGGAAGGAATTACAGAGCTTAGGGCCGAAGCAACTAAAGGCGTGGCCGTCAGTGATGGAGTGAAGAAAATCATGTGCAAGAAATCAGAATTGGAATGCTGATATTTCAGAGGTTTGTAGCGCTGGGTCGGTTACGTGGAAAATGTGAAACTAAGTAAATTTTTGTGCCAAATGTTAACTTCATTCTTATGAGTATGTTACAACCTTAAGTCCTCCCTCCCTTCATTCTTGTTTTCTTCCCTGCTAATGCATTGTGTCTGAGCGTGTATTTATAATTTTCCACAACACATGCTAAATGGTAAGGCATGCGCTATACCCTTTGAATGTCAGTAATTTGCCGAGGGTGTGATATTGTCAGCCAGGGATCAGGGTTTGATTACAGCCTTGGGTGACTGTGTGGAGTTTTCAAGTTCTCCCCGTGTACAGATAGACTTCCCCAGGTACTCCGGTCTGTTCCCTCCCACAGTCCAAAGATGTGCAGGTTAGGTGGATTGGCCATGGTAAATGCCCAGGGTTACAGGGATAGGGTGAAGGAGAGGGCCTGAATGGGTTGCTCTTTCAAAGAGTCAGTGCAAACTCAAAGGGCTGAGTGACCTCCTTCTGCACTGTAGGGATTTTATGGTTGTAAGGATCCATATTTTTTGGTGGTTTGTGACTGTGGGGATGCTTTCTGCTTGGGGAGTTGGGGGGAAGGGAAGAGAGTTGGTTCAGACCCCAGAGTGTTTCGGGTTCCTGTTCGATATGATATTAGGTTTGTTCCTTCTCTGTACCGTGCCCCTGAGGCTAGTTCAGGATTCTTGACATCCAAATGTGCAGCTGCAGCCGCCTTAGCCAAATTTGAACATATGATATAGAAGTTGGAGTACACCCCCTCAACCCTGCTCCTTCGTTCAATACAAGCGTGGTTGATCTTTTGCCTCAACTCCACGTTTCTGCCTACTCCCCATATCTCTTGATTTCCTTAGAAATCAAAGAAATCTCTGTCCTAGCCTTGAATATATTCAGCAACGGAACATCCAAAACACTCTTGGGTAGAGAATTCCAAAGACTGACACCCCTCTGAGTGAAGAAATTTCCCCTCATCTCAGGCCTAAATGATCCACCGCTTATCCTGACGTTGTGGTTCCATGCCCTGGATTCCCCAGCCAGGGGAAACAACCTCTCATTGTCTACCTTGAACAAGCCCCTTCAGGACCTTGTATGCTTCAAAGAGATCACTTTTTATTCTTCTAAAGTCCAATTTACTCAGTCTTTCATCCCAGGAGTCTATCTAGTGAACCTTCTTTGCATTGCCTTCAAGGCAAGTATATTCCTTAGAACAACAAGATTTGATCTCACCAAAGCCCGACACAATTTTAACAAGATTCCTTGTTCTCATACTCTATTCACCTTGCCAGAAAGGCCAAAATGCCATTTACCTTCCAAATTGCTTGCTGTATCTGGATGCTAACTTTCTGTGTTCTTGGCACAAATGCATCCAAAATTCTCTGAACATGTTAAAAGTTTCAAGCCCCCTTTTATTGTCCACTTCCTCCACTTCCCCAGAAGATGACAGATGGTCTGCAGCTTCCTCGTCCTGTATCTCCATTCAAGTCTCCAGCACCATGCTGTGCAAGACACAGCAGACCACCAATCTGGAAATCCTTGCTGGTGTATAGTGCTGGGTGCCCCCAGATCTGTCGAGGCATCTGAATCTCATTTTTAACAAGCCAATTATTTTCTCAATGATCTCCTTTGTAGTGATCTGAATCCTATTGTATCTCCCCTTGGCATCATTGGCAGGTTTCTGACAGATGTCATCAGCCAGATCCTCCAAAGCTGGCCCTTGCCTCCAATGAGCCACCTCCTCTGTTTATTTGGGGATGCAAACACTTGTATTAGACTTGACTGTCGCACGATTTAAGACTTGTGACAGTTGACAGCAATGAGCTGCCTGACTATTTCTGCTGAACACAATAAGGAGTCTAACAACACCAGGTTAAAGTCCAACAGGTTTATTTGGTAGCACCAGCCACTAGCTTTCGGAGCACTGCTCCTTCGTCAGGTGAATGGGAGATCTGCTCACAAACAGCAAACAGGGCATATAAAGACACAAACTCAATTTACAGAATAATGAATAATGGTTGGAATGCGAGTCTTTACAGCTAATCAAGTCTTAAAGGTACAGACAATGTGAGTGGAGAGAGCATGAAGCACAGGTTAAAGAGATGTGTATTGTCTCCAGACAGGACAGCCAGTGAGATTTTGCAAGTCCAGGCAAGTTGTGTGGGTTACAGACAGTGTGACATGAACCCAAGATCCCGGTTGAGGCCGTCCTCATGTGTGCGGAACCTGGCTATCAGTCTGTGCTCAGCGACTCTGCGCTGTCGTGTAGGCCGCCTTGGAGAACGCTTACCCGAATATCAAAGGCCGAATGCACGTGACTGCTAAAGTGCTCCCCAACAGGAAGAGAACAGTCTTGCCTGGTGATTGTCAAGCGGTGTTCATTCATCCGAAATCGTAGCATCTGCATGGTTTCCCCAATGTACCATGCCTCGGGACATCCTTTCCTGCAACGTATCAGGTAGATAACGTTGGCCGAGTTGCAAGAGTATGTACTGTGTACCTGGTGGATGGTGTTCTCACGTGAGATGATGGCATCCGTGTCGATGATCCGGCACGTCTTGCAGCGGTTGCTGTGGCAGGGTTGTGTGGTGTTGTGGTCACTGTTCTCCTGAAGGCTGGGTAGTTTGCTGCGGACAATTGTTTGTTTGAGGTTGTGCGGTTGTTTGAAGGCAAGAAGTGGGGGTGTGGGGATGGCCTTGGCGAGATGTTCGCCTTCATCAATAACATGTTGAAGGCTCCGGAGGAGATGTCGTAGCTTCTCCGCTCTGGGGAAGTACTGGACGACGAAGGGTACTCTGTCCGCCGTGTCCCGTGTTTGTCTTCTGAGGAGGTTGGTGCGGTTTTTCGCTGTAGCGCGTTGGAACTGTCGATCGATGAGTCGAGCGCCATATCCTATTCTTATGAGGGCACCTTTCAGCGTCTGGAGGTGTCTGTTGCGATCCTCCTCATCCGAGCAGATCCTGTGTATACAGAGGGCTTGTCCGTAGGGGATGGCTTCTTTAACGTGTTTAGGGTGGAAGCTGGAGAAGTGGAGCATCGTGAGGTTATCCGTGGGCTTGCAGTACAGTGAGGTGCTGAGGTGACCGTCCTTAATGGAGATGCGTGTGTCCAAGAATGCAACTGATTCCGGAGGGTAGTCCATGGTGAGTCTGATGGTGGGATGGAACTTGTTGATGTCATCATATAGTTGTTTCAGTGATTGCTCACCATGAGTCCAAAGGAAGAAAATGTCATCGATGTATCTAGTGTATAGCATCGCTTGAAGGTCCTGTGTGGTGATGAAGTCTTGTTCGAATCTGTGCATGAAGATGTTGGCATATTGAGGTGCGAATTTGGTCCCCATGGCTATTCCGTGTGTCTGGATGAAGAATTGGTTGTTGAAGGTGAAGACATTGTGGTCCAGGATGAAGCGGATGAGTTGTAAAATTGCATCTGGAAACTGGCAGTTGTCGGTGTTGAGAACTGAGGCAGTTGCAGCAATGCCATCATCGTGGGGGATGCTGGTGTAGAGTGCCGAGACATCCATTGTGACGAGGAGTGCTCCTGGTTCAACTGCTCCATGTGTGCTGAGTTTCTGTAGGAAGTCCGTAGTGTCGCGACAAAAGCTGGGGGTTCTTTGTACAATGGGTTTCAGGATGCCCTCGACATAGCCGGAGACGTTCTTGCACATGGTCCCATTGCCTGATATGATGGGACGGCCGGGTGTGTTTGCCTTGTGTATCTTTGGGAGGCAGTAGAGATCTCCAACGCGGAGAGTACGTGGGATGAGAGCACGGAGGGTGTTCTGAAGGTCCGGATCAAAGGTCTTGATCAGAATGTTGAGTTGACGGGTGTGTTCTTTGGTCGGATCTGTGGGTAACTGTCTGTAGTGTTCCTCGTTGTTAAGTTGTCGGTACACTTCTTTGCAGTAAACCGTTCTGTTCAGTATGACGATGGCCCCTCCTTTGTCTGCTGGTTTGATGACAATGTTGCGGTTGGTCTTGAGAGCGCGGATGGCATTGCGCTGTGCTTGGGTGATGTTCGGGGCTGTCTTGAGAGTGCGGCTGATGAATTTGGTGTTGACGCACCTCCTGACGGCTTGGGCATACATGTCAAGTCGAGGGCAGCGGCCTTCCGGAGAGGTCCAATTCGACTCTTTCCTCTTCGGATTCACTGCAGATCTCTCTGTCGGCTGTTCCAGTTCATTGGCTGTTTCATTGTGTTCACTGTTGGCCTCTTGGTCTTTGTGGAAGAACTCCCGCAGCCTCATTTGCCTGATGAATTCCTTTGTGTCTGCTGCGAGACTGATGGGGTCTATTTTGGTGGTGGGGCAAAAATTGAGCCCCCGGCTGAGAACTTCGATTTCATCTGGTTGATGTGTGTAGTCCGAGAAGTTGACAATGGACTTCCCTGTTGTGGTACTGTTTTCTACTGTGGTACCGAGGGAGGCTTGGTTGCTGCGATGGAGATGCCGAGTTTCTCAAGTTTCTCAAGACGTGCCGGATCATCGACACGGATGCCATCATCTCACGTGAGAACACCATCCACCATCCACCATACTCTTGCAACTCGGCCAACATTGTCTACCTGATACGCTGCAGGAAAGGATGTCCCGAGGCATGGTACATTGGGGAAACCATGCAGACGCTATGACAACGGATAAATGAACACCGCTCGACAATCACCAGGCAAGACTGTTCTCTTCCTGTTGGGGAGCACTTCAGCAGTCACGGGCATTCGGCCTCTGATATTCGGGTAAGCGTTCTCCAAGGCGGCCTTCACGACACACGATAGTGCAGAGTCGCTGAGCAGAGACTGATAGCCAAGTTCCGCACACATGAGGACGGCCTCAACCGGGATCTTGAGTTCATATCAGACTATCTGTAACCCCCACAACTTGCCTGGACTTGCAAAATCTCACTGGCTCTCCTGTCTGGAGACAATGCACATCTCTTTAACTTGTGCTTAATGCTCTCTCCACTCACATTGTCTGTACCTTTAAGACTTGATTAGCTGTAAAGACTCTCATTCCAAAATTATTCATTATTCTGTAAATTGAGTTTGTGTCTTTATATGCCCTGTTTGCTGTTTGTGAGCAGATCTCACACTCACCTGACGAAGGAGCAGCGCTCCGAAAGCTAGTGGCGTTTGCTACCAAATAAACCTGTTGGACTTTAACCTGGTGTTGTTAGACTTCTTACTGTGTTTACCCCAGTCCAACGCCGGCATCTCCACGTTATTTCTGCTGAAAGCAGTTCAAAATGGTGCGTCAATGTCAGTGTTCACAAAAGCTGAATAATTTGTGATGTAATTGAAGCAGTATTATTAATTTGCGCAAGTCTCTCATGTCACAACTTTCTGAGGAAACATTTGAAAATGCAGCGAGTTCATTTTTATGGCTAATTAGAAATAAAATGTTTGCTGATTAAAATACATTGATAAGAAACAGGCTGTATTTGAATTCAGTATATTTAGAGACTATTGATCATGAAATAAGGAATATTACAATGCAAGGACTGTTTGCTAAATTGCAAATTTGATCTTGCTGAAATTGTTTCGTATTTGCAGGAATTAAAAAGCTGAGTTTCACTATGCAATTCACTGCATTTCACTATGGTGATCAATTGTGCGTAATTTAAAAAAAAGCAAAAATGAATCTGATGGACTGTTATTATATGAGCATTTATGAGCATTTAATGGAGTAACTTACCGAATATTTACTATTCACTTTATAATGCCAAAATAATATGTTTATGCAGCTTTCTGCTTTTGAAGATTTTTCTGATCAATGATGCACGTAGTTTATAGGCAAAACATTTTAATTCATCAAGTTTTGTGTTTAGTATGCAAACTTCATTAACATACCAAACAGACTATGGAAGATGATTTGTTCTATAAAATCTGCTAAGGTCACGAAGTTTTTATGTGTTCACATAAATCCACTCTACGTAATCTTTCAGAGGAACACTGTAAATGAAGTGATGAAATAGGGAAAGAATGGATGAGATTCTTCAGTTCAATTCTAAAATATTCTTTAAAAACATAAGATCATTAATTGTGTCAATTACCAAATATAATTTGGGTGTATATGGAGTAATTCCCACCCTCCATTAACTTAAACATGCCGAAAACTCTGCTTGCTGTCCATGGTTTGACTCACACCAAGGGTGGAATTTTCCCCTCCCACCCACCATGAGAATCGTAGCGGGTAGGTCAAGACCATGCAAAGATGCATTGACCTCGGTGGGATGTTCCGGTCTCGGGGCGAGCACGGCCAGAAAATCCCACCTCAAGTGTCACAAACACATCACTGACCTAGATCTGTTCCCGTTGGGTGGTTTTCCAGGGGGCTTCCCTCTGGTTCTATGTACTGAGCTGAACCCAGCTAATAAAAGACTTGCGAAAGACAGTATGCAGTTAAAGACATTCTTTATTTGACCAATACGCATTGGGAGAGAGGCAGCCGGAAGATTCCAACTTCCAACAATAGGATATTGGTATGTAGATAGGCTGGAAAATTGGGCGGGGATCCTGGATTCAGGATTCAATCCTGGACCGGGGAGCGGCGCGGGCTTGGAGGGCCGAAGGGCCTGTTCCTGTGCTGTATTGTTCTTTGTTCTTTGTTCTCTCTGACGTTACATTACATGTGTAAAACAGATATGCATACCTTTTCGAAGTTTCGTTTCTCCCGCCAAACCTGTCATCCAAGCTGGATGTTCCAATTACATTAATATCAAGTGTCGCCCTCGCCTCCATGGGAATGGACAGGGAGTCATTTTACTATGCCTGCTAGTTACCCCTTATCAGCAAAAGCTGAATATGTCTATTCACTGCAGCCACAAGCTAAATGCCTCTGTTCATATTAAAACCCTGATAGCTTGCAGCTGCAAAGACTTCGGCTGATAAAAGTGAAGACATTCAATACCTTATTGTTTCCAAGGAATGTGGCCTGTCTAGTTCTGCTCGTTTCTTATTATGCTTTGGCACAGGTTGCATCTTGGCCAAAGCTTACAAGACATTTGAAATTACATTTAAATCTACAATAGTTATTCAAAATTCTCTACCAAATTATATGTGTCTCTGCAGACAATACTTTCGCATTATATATATGTGAGGCACTTGTGATTACTCATTGTATATATGACGCACGCTGTGATCCCTCTTCTAAACTTGTCTACTTTGTTTTAATAGTCATCAAAATCCTTGGGGTTTCTGTACCCCCCTTCTACACTTCCCGTTTAAACAGTGCCTTGATTTGAAAATTCTTACCCTTGTTTTCAAACCTCTCCATGGCTTTGCTCCTCCTTATCTCTAATCTCTTCAAGCCCCATGACGCTCTGAGATAGTTGAACTGCTTCAGGCTACTTGAGCATCTCTGATTTTAATTGCCTTGTAAGAGGTCTAACAACACCAGGTTAAAGTCCAACAGGTGTATTTGGTAGCAAACGCCACTAGCTTTCGGAGCGTGCTGCTCCTTCGGCAGGTGGAGTGGGAGATGTGCTCACAAACAGGGCATACAGAGACACAAACTCAATTTACAGAATAATGATTGGAATGCAACACCACCCCCAATCACCCTTCCTGCCTCAGCCAGAGTCCCATCTGCTGCCTCCTCTCCCCTTGCCTTTGTGCAGACCGAGTTGGACAGCCTTTGACAGGGCACTCACAGATCTCAGCTACCAGATTTGGGAAATGAGCAAACAGAAACAGAAAATGCTGAAACTCTCAGCAGGTTGGACAGCTTCTGTAGATAGAGAATAGAGCCAACGTTTCGACTCATGATGACCCTTCAGCAGAGCTGAAGGCAAGGAAAATAGGACAAGATTTATACTGCGAGGGTGAGGGCGTTATCGATAGGGATGGTATCGACAAAAAGACAAAGGGAATGTAAATGGCAATAACGGCTAGGAATGGTGTTGATACCATTCATGATGTGTAAATGGCAGAACAAAGATGTAGAATGTAGGAATGTGGCAGATGGCCCTAGTGGGGTGAGGAGAGGGGGTAGGGGTGTGAACTAGGATGGAAAGCGAGAATATTATGTAATAAAAATAAAAGAATAAGAGGAAAAGAAGAAATGAAATACAATGAATGGAGATGGAGTGCAGGTGGATAAGAGACTTTATGTTCTGAAGATGTTGAACTCAGTGTTCAGCCCTGAAGGCTGTAAAGTGTCTAAATTGAAGATGCGATGCTGTTCTTTCAGTTTACGTTGGGCTTCACTGGAAAAATGCAAAAGGCTAAGGACAGACATGTGGAAAGGAGGGCAGTGTGCTGAAATGGCAAGCAACAGGAAAGTCTGGGTTCTGCTTGTGGACCGACCGAAGATGTTCTGCAAAGCAGTCACCCAGTCTGCGTTTGGTCTTTCCGGTGTAGAGTAGACTGCATTGGGAGCATTGAATGCAACAGACAGCGTTGCTTCACCTGAAAAGAGTGTTTAGGCCCTGCGATGGGCCCCAGGGAAATGAGCAACCTGCCTCTAACTGAGCTGAAGCCACAGGGGTAGCACCAAATGGCAGTAATAGGATAAGTTGGTATGTTTTTAACCTGATTATGGAGTCCATCTATGAATTTTTTGTTCTAAGCCTTACTGCAATTCTGCCTTTGGACTGCAAATGTGTTTCTTGGATAAAATGCCATTATTATCATTAGTGGCCACTGATAATGCATGCCCACTTGTCCCATTGGGGAGGAGTCCATGGAAGCCTGAGCCTCCTGATTTTCAGCCTGAGCCTGATTTTCTACCTATATGCCCTGTGCTAGGAATAACATCACCTTCAAACTGGGGCTCTGTGTCCATCCCCTCTCACCTATAAAGCAACATGTGGCTAAGGGGAAGGTAGCTGGTCCTGATGGTGTTGCAGCTCCCTCTGTATTTCATTAGAGTTTCACAATAGTACTACAAAAATTCTCCAATGCTGCGTTGAAAGCTGACAGCACAGAAGATCAGATTGCAGTCAGTAAAGTCCAAGATAACAGATATGACTTCCCAAATGTTAATAATCAAGTGTAAAGCATTGAAGGCGTACTCTCAGAAGAAGTCACTGTCTGTGTGGAGTTTGCACATTCTCCTCGTGTCTGCGTGGGTTTCCTCCGGGTGCTCCGGTTTCCTCCCACAGTCCAAAGATGTGCGGGTTAGGTTGATTGGCCAGGTTAAAAATTGCCCCTTAGTGTCCTGAGATGCGTAGGTTAGTGGGATTAGAGGGTAAATATGTGGGGGTAGGGCCTGGGTGGGATTGTGATCGGTGCAGACTCGATGGGCCGAATGGCCTCCTTCTGCACTGTAGGGTTTCTATGATTTCTATGAAGTCCAATGAGCACGGCCTCTCACATAGACAGGGCAAAGCTGTGCAGATTCATTCTTTAAAGACTGTCAAGGATTTGCCTAGTCGCTACAGCAACAAGAATTTAAAAAGGCCGGTGAGAAAGAAATCTGCCTAGCAAAGGTAACAACAGCATTTCCAGGGGCAGGCAAGCATCTAAAAGTGGTCAGGGCATTTCAAAAGCATGAGAGCATTTAAAGATGATCGGATGTGAATTACTCTAGGAGTAGAGTACTTAGATGACTGCTATATAAATGTTAAGTTCCCCAAGTAGAAGCAGTTCACCGACATGATTTGGTGGTTCAGGGCTATAGAAATGCTAACTAAGCTCCACAAAAGGAAAGAATTTGAAATATGTGGATAGCCGTCTCTCGAGTTTGAAATAACAAAAGAGGCAGCAGTATAACTGTTACCCCCTTCTCCCCCCCTCAGAAGCAGGCAAGGCCATTCCACACCTCACAGCCAGAAATGAGTCCACAACTCTCAATCAGGAGGTTAGGACCCATTTCACAGCCAAGGGATCCTGTGACTTCTTTCACCTCTCAGAGATGCTCTAGTGTTGTATCTAAGTCTTAAAGCCAAGACATTGCAGGAAATCTTCATAAAGGCAATTTAAATATCTTTGCTGGACCAGGAAAAGACATTTTTCAGACCTGATCATCAGCCCTGTGATAACGATCATCTGGACTTGACTTTAGAGTTATTTAGTTTGGATGTTGTTTCGGGAAGGGAAGTCTTAATGAGTTCAGGGATCGTATGTATATTTTGGAACAACATAAACTGTGTGTGTAGTTGTTCATGTATGTAAGTGTCTTAGAGTATTGTAGTCCTTTTAATTGTGTATTTTTATTCCTTTTTTTTATTCGTTCATGGGATGTGGCTTGGCTGGCAGGGCCAGCATTTACTGCTCATCCCTCAGGGCATTTAAGAGTCAACCACATTGCTGTGGTTCTGGAGTCACATGTTGGCCAGACCAGGTGAGGACGGCAGATTTCCTTCCCTAAAGGATATTAGTGAACCAGATGGGTTTTTACGACAATCGACAATGGTTTGATTTGATTTAATTTATTATTGTCACATGTATTAACATACAGTGAAAAGTATTGTTTCTTGCGCTGCATACAGACAAAGCATACCATTCATAGAGAAGGAAATGAGAGAGTGCAGAATGTAGTGTTACAGTCTTGGTGTTGCAGAACTTAATGTAAGGTACGTTCATTCAAAAGTCTGATAGCAGCAGGGAAGAAGCTGTTCTTGAGTACCTTGACCTCAGACTTTTGTATCTTGGTATGTGACCTCAGACTTTTGTCTCTTTTCCCGACGGAAAAAGGTGGAAGAGCGAATGTCCAGGGTGCGTTGGGTCCTTAATTATGCTAGTTGCTTTGCCGAGGCAGCGGGAAATGTAGACAGAGTCAATGGATGGGAGGCTGGTTTGCGTGATGGATTGGGCTACATTCATGACCTTTTGTAGTTCCTTGCAGTCTTGGAAAGAGCAGGAGCCATACCAAGCTGTGATTCAACCAGAAAGAATGCTTTCTATGGTGCATCTGTAAAAGTAAGTGAGAGTCGTAGCTGACATGCCAAATTTCCTTCGTCTTCTGAGAAAATAGAGACGTTGGTGGGCTTTCTTAACTATAGCGTCGGCATGGGGGGACCTGGACAGGTTGTTGGTGATGTGGACACCTAAAAGCTTGAAGCTGTCGACCCTTTCTATTTCGTCATTAGACTTTTTTATTTCAGATTTTTATTGAATTCAAATTTCACTATGTACCATTCGAACCCGGGTCCACAGAGCATTACCATAAGACCATAAGACCATAAGACATAGGAGCGGAAGTAAGGCCATTCGGCCCATCGAGTCCACTCCACCATTCAATCATGGTTGATTTCAACTCCATTTACCCGCTCTCTCCCCATAGCCCTTAATTCCTCGAGAAATCAAGAATTTATCAATTTCTGTCTTGAAGACGCTCAACGTCTCGGCCTCCACAGCCCTCTGTGGCAATGAATTCCACAGACCCACCACTCTCTGGCTGAAGAAATTTCTCCTCATCTCTGTTCTAAAGTGACTCCCTTTTATTCTAAGGCTGTGCCCCCGCGTCCTAGTCTCCCCTGTTAATGGAAACAACTTCCCTACGTCCATCCTATCTAAGCCGTTCATTATCTTGTAAGTTTCTATCAGATCTCCCCTCAACCTCCTAAACTCCAATGAATATAATCCCACGATCCTCAGACGTTCATCGTATGTCAGGCCTACCATTCCTGGGATCATCCGTGTGAATCTCCGCTGGACCCGCTCCAGTGCCAGTATGTCCTTCCTGAGGTGTGGGGCCCAAAATTGCTCACAGTACTCCAAATGGGGCCTAACCAGTGCTTTATAAAGCCTCAGAAGTACATCCCTGCTTTTGTATTCCAAGCCTCTTGAGATAAATGACAACATTACATTTGCCTGTGTCTCTGGATTACTAGTCCAGTGACAATACCACTCCGCCACCACCTCGCCAATTTAAAGTCAAAATGCATTCTTTAATAATTGTTGTTCGATGACTGGACTAGTTCCTCACAGGGGTTTGATGTGTCCCCAAAAAACTACACCAAGAGCCAATAGTTCAAATTGGGACACTATTCCAGGTAACATGGGTGTTGTTCATGACGAGCGTTTTTAGTCTACCAGTTTCAGAGGGCCGATGAATCCATGCTGTGCTCTCTCCATGTTAAACTTGATGAGTTTCACACAGGCCAGAAAATCCATGTGGTGGCTTGTTAAAGCTAAGGATACTAAGTTAAAGTCTGAATTGATTTGCCCTTAGCACATTCCAATTCCACAGGGGTTTCCATGTATCTCTTAACAACCCTAGTAAACGTTGGAAGTAAGCAAGATCATGTTGGGCTTCCAAAACACCAGTGGTTTTCTGATATTTATCCCATCGTTCCGTACCAGAACCCAGGATCCCATCCCTTCCCCTGCACACTGTCCCCATTCCCTTACCCCTTAAAACTTTACCCAGAGTGACTGATCACATACAATTGTCAGTTGAACAAAGATGGTCATTGTGGCTTTGTAATGACCAGGTAATGTCTAACTGACGGTTGAATCACTGTGGAGGTAACCAGTTACTGGCATAGTTTGTAGGGGACTATCTACGAATGTTGCCGAGATGGACTTCCATATTTGCTGAGATTCTGCACAAGAGATTATTAGTAAAAGTTGAACTGCATGAAATTGGTGGTAAGCTTGTGGCATGGGTTGCTAATTGGTTGGGAGGTAGGAGACAGAGCAAGGAGAAAGTGTCATTCTCCCGTTGGTGGAATGTAATAAGTAGCATTGGATTTGTGCTTAGGCCTCAGTTTTCACAATATATTTTGATGATTTGGTTGAAGGATTAAAGAGTTACTTATTCATGTTTGCAAATGACAGGTAACTTGAGAAATACAAAATGTTGTACAAAGGAGCAAGAAGCTACAAAGAGACATAGATTAAGTGAGTGGGCAGAACTATGGCTGTGAAGAAGTGTGAGGCCATTCACTTTGTATCTGAGAAAGACAAATCGGAATTTTTTTTTCAGCATTAAGAGACCAGGAGCAGTGAAGGGGGAAAGTCCATGTCTATGTACACAAATCACTAAAGAATAGTTTGCATGAGCAAAAAGTAATCAGAAAGGCTGATGGAATGTTTACCTCTATCTCAAGGAATGACATGATGGCACAGTGGTTTGCACTGCTGCTTCACAGTGCCAGGGACCCACGTTCAATTACTGGCTTGGATCACTGTCTGTGTGGAGTTTGCACGTTCTTCCTGTGTCTGCGTGGGTTTCCTCTGGGTGCTCCGGTTTCCTCCCACAGTCCAAAGGTGTGCAGATTAGGTGCATTGGCCATGCTAAATTCTCCCTCGGTGTACCCAAACAGGCGCCGGAGTGTGGCGACTAGGGATTTTCACAGTAACTTCATTGCAGTATGGATGAAAGCCTACTTGTGACTAATAAATGAACTTTACTTTACTTTTTAGAATTCAAAAGTGAGGAAGCAATGCTACATTTGTATTGAGCCTTGGTCAGACCCCATTTGGAGTACAGCTTTCAGTTATCTTTTATTCATTCACAGGATGTGAGCATCCCTGCATTTGTTGCCTATCCCTAATTACCCAAGAGAAACTGCTAAGGGATGAGCCCCCTTAGAAGGGTTTAAGAGATTAAATTCTGGGGACAGGTTGCATAAACAGCTTGTATTCCTTTGAGCTTGGATGGTTGAGGGGTATTTTAATCATACTGTTAAAAAGGCATCTGCAGAGAACCAAGTTCCTCTGGTGGCAGAAATCCAAAACCAAGAGGGGTCAATCTTAAAATGAGAGCTGTGCCATTCAGGAATCAGAAGGCACAGAGAGTTGGTGAAATTGGGAACCTAGCCGCAAATAAAAACTCCGCATGTTGGGCCAATTGAAATTTTCAAGACTGAGATTGAGGCATGGATTTTTGCAGAATTTTGAAGAGCCCAAGACATATTCACGAAGGCGGATGGACTCAAGATTTGGAAATCCCACTCCCATATTAGCAGAAGCCATTTTCGCCAGGGGTTGGGGAAACGGGATACCCACTTGTGGGAAATCCCAACACAACAGTACCATTTTGCCATTTGAACTTATTGCTGAGTTCAGACCTCATTTTTGCTGAAGCAAGCATCCTACACCACAGTGCGGGAGTGAAACATTATTAGGGAAATCATGAATGCTCATGAAGGGTAGATAAAGGGAATGGGACGCTCAGCTGTCAAGTCATTTAAAAGGCCAGCCCTTTAAAAATGAAAAACTGCTTGCCGATGTCTGTGAATTGAAAAATATATGTTCAGCAGTTTCAATACCTGTTTGTTGATATAACCCTTAGTGCTATCATTATTCATTCTTGACTGCTTTCCACAACCTATCACTATCACTGTGGGGGGCTGTATGTTTAAAGTTTGATTCACAGCTCTGAGATTATTAAAGGATTAGCTGTCTTTGATCTATTGGTATGAATGTTCGTTTATATAAGAGAATTTTGTATTTCTGAGGAGTTGCAAATATATTGGGGGTGATTCTCCAAAAACATTCTAAGTGTCGAATTTGTGTGAAAACTAGAGTAAATCACAGTTTTTTTCAGTGGGAGTTTAGAAATGAATTTTCCACACTCTGTGCACTGCACAGTGCTGATGTGGAGATGCCGGCGTTGGACTGGGGTAAACACAGTAAGAAGTTTAACAACACCAGGTTAAAGTCCAACAGGTTTATTTGGTAGCAAAAGCCACACAAGCTTTCGGAGCTCTAAGCCCCTTCTTCAGGTGAGTGGGAATTCTGTTCACAAACAGAGCATATAAAGACACAAACTCAGTTTACATGAATAATGGTTGGAATGCGAATACTTACAGCTAATCAAGTCTTTAAGAAACAAAACAGCATGAGTGGAGAGAGCATCAAGACAGGCTAAAAAGATGTGTATTGTCTCCAGACAAGACAGCCAGTGAAACTCTGTGGGGGTTACAAATAGTGTGCCATGAACCCAATATCCCGGTTGAGGCCGTCCTCATGTGTGCGGAACTTGGCTATCAGTTTCTGCTCAGCGACTCTGCGCCGTCGTGTGTCGCGAAGGCCGCCTTGGAGAACGCTTACCCGAATATCAGAGGCCGAATGCCCGCGACCGCTGAAGTGCTCCCCAACAGGAAGAGAACAGTCTTGCCTGGTGATTGTCGAGCGGTGTTCATTCATCCGTTGTCGCAGCGTCTGCATAGTTTCCCCAATGTACCATGCCTCGGGACATTGGGCGACACGGTAGCACAGTGGTTAGCACTGCTGCTTCACAGCTCCAGGGTCCTGGGTTCGATTCCCGGCTTGGGTCACTGTCTGTGTGGAGTTTGCACATTCTCCTCGTGTCTGCGTGGGTTTCCTCCGGGTGCTCCGGTTTCCTCCCACAGTCCAAAGATGTGCGGGTTAGGTTGATTGGCCATGCTAAAATTGCCCCTTAGTGTGCTGGGATGCGTAGATTAGAGGGATTAGCGGGTAAAATATGTAGGGATATAGGGGTAGGGCCTGGGTGGGATTGTGGTCGGTGCAGACCCGATGGGCCGAATGGCCTCTTTCTGTACTGTAGGGTTTCTATGATTTCTTCTATGATCCTTTCTTGCAGCGTATCAGGTAGACAACGTTGGCCGAGTTGCAAGAGTATGTACCGTGTACCTGGTGGATGGTGTTCTCACGTGAGATGATGGCATCTGTGTCGATGATCCGGCACGTCTTGCAGAGATTGCTGTGGCAGGGTTGTGTGGTGTCATGCTCACTGTTCTCCTGAAGGCTGGGTAGTTTGCTGCGGACAATGGTCTGTTTGAGGTTGTGCGGTGAGAACACCATCCACCAGGTACACGGTACATACTCTTGCAACTCGGCCAACGTTGTCTACCTGATACGCTGCAAGAAAGGATGTCCCGAGGCATGGTACATTGGGGAAACTATGCAGACGCTGCGACAACGGATGAATGAACACCGTTCGACAATCACCAGGCAAGACTGTTCTCTTCCTGTTGGGGAGCACTTCAGTGGTCACGGGCATTCGGCCTCTGATATTCGGGTAAGCGTTCTCCAAGGCAGCCTTCGCGACACACGACGGCGCAGAGTCGCTGAGCAGAAACTGATAGCCAAGTTCCGCACACACGAGGACGGCCTCAACCGGGATATTGGGTTCATGGCACACTATTTGTAACCCCCACAGAGTTTCACTGGCTGTCTTGTCTGGAGACAATACACATCTTTTTAGCCTGTCTTGATGCTCTCTCCACTCATGCTGTTTTGTTTCTTAAAGACTTGATTAGTTGTAAGTATTCGCATTCCAACCATTATTCATGTAAATTGAGTTTGTGTCTTTATATGCTCTGTTTGTTAACAGAATTCCCACTCACCTGAAGAAGGGGCTTGCAGCTCCGAAAGCTTGTGTGGCTTTTGCTACCAAATAAACCTGTTGGACTTTAACCTGGTGTTGTTAAACTTCTTACTGCACAGTGCAACAGTGTAAATCACGCTAAATATCAGTGGGCAGGGCCTATTCCCGCTAGAAAGGCCAGCAGCATAGCGCTGAGCGGGCCACTGCGCATGCGCCAATCTGTCAGCGCCGAGGCCGGCGTATGGGCAGTGGCCCGCACTGCCGGCTTCCCTGTCGCTGGCCTGCGCAATCGCTCGCACCAGAACAGTGCCCGGATCTGGATTCAACCCCCTCCCAGCTCACCTCAATTTGCACAACCCACCTCCCACCACCGGCAGTCCTGACCCCGCCCCCCCCCACACCCACCCCGATGGCATGCCCCGATCGTTGGCCTTCCTCCCTTCCTCACAGATCCCAACTGCAGAGTGGCAGCGGGATACCCACCCCCACCAATCGCCCTCCCAGAGACACCATCCCCATCAGGCTATGCCCCTCCATCAGGTTCCGCCCCCTTGGCACTGTGGGGGGGAACTAACTAGACTTCAGTCCCGGCCCGCTAATGTCATTTAAATCATATTTAAATGAAGGGCATATGTAATGCAGCTGCATGCCGATTTCTGGCGCAAAGCTGTCGGCGCCGAGACGCGCTTGGGGCCAGACGCCCAGTGCATATCACGCTAATCCAATGCTGCTTAAATTTCTCAGCCCGCTGTGCTAAAAAATCAGCGCAGCGGGATGGGAGAATCGCCCCTATTCAATAGGCTTTTATGAATTCGATTTTTTTTTAGGTAGTGAATCCTGCAATAGATATTTAGGACTATATTTCATCTCCGAATGGCTCCTGAGTTCTGCCCGTGGTCGATACTGAGTGACTTGTTAGAGAGTGCAAGGGCAAAGGCTGGTGGGTGCCTATCCACCTCAGGAATGAAAATCCAGACCCCCACACATTTTGGTTCAAGTAAGGGAATGAAACCAAGGAGGGTAAATGAAGGTTAATTAATTATGGTCAAATTGAATGGCTGAACAGACTTGAATGTATTTTGCATTATAAATGCGGCCTGCTAGAATGATTTGGTGCATTATATTGCTTTGTGAAATGAAGAACAAATGTTTTTAGCGATAAAATGTGTTGGACAGATTTAGGTCTGTCATTCGTCAGGCACAGAAAGAAGTCTCACAATACCAGGTTAAAGTTCAACAGGTTTATTTGGTAGCACCAGCCACTAGCTTTCGGAGCGCTGCCCCTTCATCAGGTGAGTGGGAGTTCTGCTCACAAACAGGGCATATAAAGACACAAACTCAATTTACAAAATAATGGTTGGAATGTAAGTCTTTACAGGTAATCAAGTCTTAAAGGTACAGACAATGTGAGTGGAGAGAGGGTTAAGCACAGGTTAAAGAGATGTGTATTGTCTCCAGCCAGGACAGTTAGTGAGATTTTGCAAGCCCAGGCAAGTAATGGGGGTTACAGATAGTGTGACATGAACCCAAGATCCCGGTTGAGGCCGTCCTCGAGTATGCGGAACTTGGCTATCAGTCTCTGCTCAGCAACTCTGCGCTGTCGTGTGCCGTGAAGGCCGACTTGGAGAACGCTTACCCAAAGATCAGAGGCAAATGCCCGTGACCGCTGAAGTGTTCCCCAACAGGAAGAGAACACTCTTGCCTGGTGATTGTCAAGCGGTGTTCATTCATCCGTTGTCGTAGCGTCTGCATGGTCTCCCCAATGTACCATGCTTCGGGACATCCTTTCCTGCAGCGTATCAGGTAGACAACATTGGCCGAGTTGCAAGTATATGTACCGTGTACATGGTGGATGGTGTTCTCATGTCAGATGATGGCATCTGTATCGATGATCCGGCACGTCTTGCAGCGGTTGCTGTGGCAGGGTTGTGTGGAGTCATGGTCACTGTTCTCCTGAAGGCTGGGTAGTTTGCTGCGGGGAACGGTCTGTTTGAGGTTGTGCGGTTGTTTGAAGGCAAGAAGTGGGGGTGTGGGGATGGCCTTGGCGAGATGTTCGTCTTCATCGATGAAATGTTGAAGGCTCCGGAGGAGATGTCGTAGCTTCTCCGCTCCGGGGAAGTACTGGATGACGAAGGGTACTCTGTCCGCCGTGTCCCGTGTTTGTCTTCTGAGGAGGTCAGTGCGGTTTTTTGCTGAGGCACGTTGGAACTGTCGATCGATGAGTCAAGCGCCATATCCTGTTCTTATGAGGGCAGCTTTCAGTGCCTGGAGGTGTCTGTTGCGATCCTCCTCACTAAGACAGTTGCAGCAATGCCATCGTCGTGGGGGATGCTGGTGTAGAGTGCCGAGACATCCATTGTGACGAGGAGTGCTCCTGGTTCAACTGCTCCATGTGTGCTGAGTTTCTGTAGAAAGTCCGTAGTGTCGCGACAAAAGCTGGGGGTTCTTTGTACAATGGGTTTCAACTGCAACTGTCTCAGTACTCAACGCCGACAACTGCCAATCTCCAGATGCAATTTTTCAATTCATCCGCTTCATCCTGGACCACAATGTCCTCACCTCCAACAACGAGTTCTTCATCCAGACACACGGAACAGCCATGGGGACCAAATTTGCACCTCAATATGCCAACATCTTCATGCACAGGTTTGAACAAGACCTCTTCACCGCACAGGACCTTCAACCGATGCTATACACTCGATACATCGATGACATTTTCTTCCTTTGGACTCATGGTGAACAATCACTGACACAACTATATGATGACATCAACAGGTTCCATCCCACCATCAGACTCACCATGGACTACTCTGTGGAATCGGTTGCATTCTTGGACACACGCATCTCCATCAAGGGCGGTCACCTCAACACTTCACTGTACTGCAAGCCCACGGATAACCTCACGATGCTCCACTTCTCCAGCTTCCACCCTAATCACGTTGGAGAAGCCATCTCCTACGGACAAGCCCTCCGTATACACAGGATCTGCTCAGATGAGGAGGATCGCAACAGACACCTCCAGATACTGAAAGCTGCCCCCATAAGAACAGGATATGGCGCTCGACTCATCAATCAACAGTTCCGACGCACCACAGCGAAAAACCGCACTGACTCCTCAGAAGACAAACACGGGACACGGCGGACAGAGTACCCTTCGTTGTCCAGTACTTTCCCACAGCGGAGAAGCTATAACATCTTCTCCGGAGCCTTCAACATGTCATTGATGAAGACGAACATTTCGCCAAGGCCATCCCCTCACCCCCACTACTTGCCTTCAAACAACCGCACAACCTCAAACAGACCATTCTCCGCAGCAAACTACCCTGCCTTCAGGAGAACAGTGACCACGACACCTTACAACCCTGCCACAGCAACATACTGGATCATCGACACGGATGCCATCATCTCACGTGAGAACACCATCCACCAAGTACACGGTACATACACTTGCAACTTGGCCAACGTTGTCTACCTGATACGCTGCAGGAAAGGATGTCCCGAGGCATGATACATTGGGGAGACCATGCAGATGCTACGACAATGGATGAATGAACACTGCTCGGCAATCACCAGGCAAGAGTGTTCTCTTCCTGTTGGGGAACGGGCATTCGGCCTCTGATCTTCGAGTAAGCATTCTCCAAGGCAGTCTTCGCGGCACACGACAGCGCAGAGTCACTGAGCAGAGACTGATAGCCAAGTTCCGCACACATGAGGATGGCCTCAACCGGGATCTTGGGTTCATGTCACACTATCTGTAACCCCCACGACCTTGCCTGGGCTTGCAAAATTTCACTAACTATCCTGGCTGGAGACAATACACATCTCTTTAACCTGTGCTTAACCCTCTCTCCACTCACATTGTACCTTTAAGACTTGATTACCTGTAAAGACTTACATTCCAACCATTATTTTGTAAATTGAGTTTGTGTCTTTATATGCCCTGTTTGTGAACAGAACTCCCACTCACCTGATGAAGGGGCTAGTGGCTTGTGCTACCAAATAAACCTGTTGGACTTCAACCTGGTGTTGTGAGACTTCTTTCTGTGCTTACCCCAGTCCAACGCCGGCATCTCCACATCATTCTTTAGGCAGTCAGTTCCTAGCTGTTGCTTTGTGAAATTGCAGAGAGATGGCAGGTTGAGGTGGTAGACAGCCACATGATTCTCATAGAGGCTCATGGAGTAGTCCTGCTGTGTAAAGTAGCATCAGGGTTCTTTGTGCGTCATTGGGCCCCATTTTTGCATAGATTAATAAGGTTCTTGACTGTTTCAGGTGGACACCTCAGCCGCAAGTGGAAGTCTCTTAGAAATATAGTTGACCGCCTCCACTTTAAATCTGCTACCACCCCGGGGGAGTTAAAGTCTCCCTTATACAGTCAATGTGGCCATGCACATGCATCGGCTCCCTTGATTATTTTAGTGGGTGTTTTGGGGATGAAATTAAATATTTCAGCAATTGATTTTTTCAAATTTTAAAATTACAAACGAAAAAACAACCGGTCCGTTTCCACTTTTTCCCTCTTTCTCTGTTCTCCTTCCCATGACATGGCTTTCTTTGTTAAAGGTTCACAGGATGATAAGTTAAAGGTCAGTAGGAGGCATATGAGCAGCTCTGAGGGAGAGGAGTTAGTGTGTGGAGGATGTTCCAAAGATCTGAAAACAATAAAAATAGGTGTGGCAGAGTGGAGGGATGATGTGATCTGGAAGTGTGGTGGAATGAGTCATTTCGTCAGGGAGTAGGGCCATTGAGTGATACGTTGGAAGTGGAGAATAGGTGGGCTTGGAAGCTGGGTCGTGATGGTGTTAGGATAATGATCTTGAGGTGTAAAAGCACTGGGTTATTAGTGCCATTGTGCAAAAATTTGGGTTGGGAGTATGCAGAAGTACTAGAAATATTGTAACAGGGATTGTGGAATCATGGAAGATGAATAGTGAGGTTTGACAGCAGCTTTCACTAACAGCAACACCCTTCAGACATTTTTTTGTACTGTCTTTGAGGCACTGAGCTTTGAAATCTATAACGAAAAGTACTGTCATTTCTGACCATGCAAATCAGTTCAATTTTTCACCAACTAAAAATAATTCTTACCCTATTGTGGTTATTTGAGGTTGTAGAGAAGGACTGCTTTTAAAATTAATTCTAGATTATCTTTTTCCACAAAGCACCGAATTTTATATCTTGCAAATAAATGTTAAAGCAAAAAAATAGTGATTAACATGCATTTAAAAAGCTGTCAGTTTACAAAAAAGCCATAATTTGGCTTTTATGCTTTATTTTGTGTGATGCAAGTTGGATACAATGTAGATTTTCTAATTATATGAAGGGCTGTCCAGTCTCATTGCTTGTAAGAAAAGTGTATGTTGCTTTATAACAATACGAGTCAAGCTGTAACAGGAAATATTCAAGAAGTAAGCAGGACACATATGAGGAAGTGGATATATAGAAAGAAGTGCTTGCAACACAATCCCTGTTAAAAATGATTCCTGTGCTGCTGAAGGTGAGTCAGGGATTTACTGAATATCAGTGAAAATGATTTTGTCAGGTATTCTCATTCCTAATTAACTCATTCTTTGTAGCTTGCTCATAATATATGTGAGCAAACAAAAATTAACATATCTCACTTTACAACAAGTCTTCAATGTATAATGTAAGGGTAATATCAAAGGAGTGTGAAAAAGGGGCAATCCCATTTATATTAGCTACCTAAACAATGACCTGGTCCTTTGGTAGTCCAAGTAGAGCAATCTTCTTTCACCAGATGATTTGGCTTTGCATTTTTAATTGCTGTAAATCAGAATGTCTAAAATATGAAACAGTTTGCATACGCATAGATTTTTTATTTCAAGTGAAGTATCAAGTCTGTCATTATTTTCACTGAGAACAGGAAAAAATATGTATTAAAATTATAAATGTTGTGGCAAATGGCCTTCAAAATATCTTCCAAGTTTATTGTCATACGTTGTTCCCCAAACTAGATATATTTTAACATTCACACATAATACAGCATCACCTATCCCCACACGCACACAATATGTTTTTAGGGACAAGGCATTTGTTCTATTCAAGGATTTGCATTATATCGCGCAGCACACAAAACACATTGCAGGATAATCTGCAAAAGAATGACAGGACAACATCTCATACAAAACATAATTCTGTTACTCATCAGCTGTGTGGTATGCTTTCCTGTTGAGACAAAGGTGTATGTGGTTAACAAAAAAATAGCAGAAATAAAACAGCTGAAGTTAATTCATTTGCAGTATCTCCAAGAGCTGGCATGAACAAACAGTAATTCTCAAGTGTTCTCGTTAGCTGCTGCTCCTGTGGTTTAGTGATTTTTCTTCTAATCCACTTGGGTTTGGATCAGAGGGACCCTGACAGTTCATCAGACATTCTTTTTCCCGTTTTTTTAGTTCTAATTCCAAGCATTAATAATGAGCATATCTGGCTTTCTTGTTTACTTCATTGATACAAGCAGTGTCATATTTGGTGCCAAAGCAAATGCTGTTTGAAGGCGATATCAGCTTTTTGAAGGAAGAGGAATTTATAATTCTTGCGTTCTTCAATCATTGAAAATCCAGTACGATTTGGTTTAACAAGAACTTATCAAAATTTGTGAATTTTTGGTAACATGCTTTCACTTCGACTGAGTTTGGACGGCTTTCAAAATATTTTCATTTAATACTTAAGAATTGATTCCAGTGTTTTGTCACCAAAGCCATAGAAGCCATGAACCATGTGGCATGGTGGCACAGCGGTTAGCACTGCTGCCTCACAGCGCCAGGGGATCTGGGTTTGATTCCGGCCTTGGGTGACTGTGTGGAGTTTGCACGTTCTCTCTGTATTTGCATGGGTTTCCCCCAAAGATTTGATTTGTTTTTTTTATTGTCACGTGTATTGGGATACAGTGAAAAGTATTGTTTCTTGCGCTATACAGTCAAAACGTACCATTCATAGAGTACACAGGGGAGAAGGAAAGGATTAGGGTGCAGAATATAGTGTTGCAGTTACAGATAAGGTGCAGAGAAAGATCAGCTTAATATATGATAGGACCATTCAAAAGTGGATGACAGCAGGGAAGAAGCTGTTCTTGAGTCTGTTGGAATGTGCTTTCAATTCAGATTTCTGTTCTTTATAACTTTCAGGTTAAAAGAGCTACTTATGAAAGAGAAAGAAGCTCGAAGCCAATTACAAGCTTATGTTGTAGAGTTAAAAAAGAAAATAGGGATCCTTACAGAGGAGTTAAGAAAGTTAAAGACTACTGAGGAAGACCAACGCAAGATGATGCAATCTCTTGAAGGAACAATGTTGAAAACAGAGTCGCAAAGACTGCAGCACCAAGCTGTGGAGGTAATTGAATAAATAGCTCTGATTTGTAAATGCAGTTTATTAATGTTGCACTAGAGTGCCCATATTAGTCATCTGATGCCTAAATGGCTAATCCTTCAAAAAACTACCCTTCATTTTGAAATTTGATGGATCTTCTATGTGATTAGTAATGATGAGTTCTAAGATATGCTGCTTTCTTTTTGAGCACTCTTGACAAAAAAGAGAGTCAACAAGTTCGGCCCTGCAGTTGAGTTATCGAAAGGACCAGCCACCCAGATTGCTGATAAGTTCAGTTTTTGGAACCTTTTCTATAGCAATGTCTGAAAGATTCATTTTGGAGGTGTTTGTCGTGTTCCTGGATTTTGCCAAAGTCCTCACAGGATGGCAGAAGAGTAGATGATTTGTGCACATGAAGACTGCAACAGGTATGGTGGCCGCAGGCCAGTACTGTTGAATCTGCAGCATGACAGGGAGATGGAGCTGAAGCAGTGAAGAGGGCAAACTCGGTGAGATGCCCTCCCAAGTTGGAGCCAGAGTCCTCCATGCCCCTTGACAGTGAAAGGCAGTGAATGTACCCAGCATCTCAGTGTGCCATGCCAATTCAGCATTCTCCTGAATGCGATACCATTAAGGTCCTCATTTGAGTCCTGTTCAGCAGTACTTTACTGCCAATTCTCTCTTCAGTAAGTTGATAATGGAACCATCCTTTCAGTCTGGCTTGGTTGCAGTCTACTCGTGCCCATCAACTCAACATGTGCTGGTATTCTATGCCAGTCTTCAAGGTAGGTTCAGTGCCTGTGTCTGAGCTAGTGGTTACGAGTGTCAGATCTAGTGACAGGGCCTTGACATTAATCCCATGTTGTTGTTCGCTTTGTTTCTCCTGCAGGCAATCATTCTTAGGTTTCTGAAAGCAGAGCTGCCACGTCCTCAGGTCCAGGCTTCCGAAGTTGCCCTTGCTGGCCGTCTGCTCCCACTAGGCGGAGACATTGGCAGAGTGGTAAAGTCACTGGACTAGTAATCCAGAGACCCTGGCTGCCCCTCTGTGTCACAGGTTCAATCCCACCATGACAGCTGGTGGAATTTAAATTCAATGAGTCAAATATGGAATTGAAAGATAGACCCAGAAAGGGTGCCCTTGAATTCATCATTGATTGTTGTAAAAACCCATCTGGTTCACCAATGTTCTTCAGAGAAAGAGATTTTACATCATTATCTGGTTTGGCTTGCATATGACTCCAAACTCAAAGCAATGTGGTTGACTCTGAAGTGCCCTCTGAAATGACTGAGCAAGTCACTCAATTTAAGGGCAGTTAGGGAAACAAACAAATGCTGGCCTTTCCAATGTCACCCATATCCCAGGAAAGAATAATTTAAAAAACAAACTCCCTTTTGAGGGGAGTCCTCGATGGTTCCCTGGCCTCCTCTTGCACCATGGTGTCCCCTGTCATGCTCACCTACACCGTTAATGTTTCCAAATCCACATTCATCACTTTGGATCTCTCTGGTATACAGTTTGCAACCATTTTCATTTCGCAAATCTTTTGTCTGGCTTCCCTTTAAAAGACAGTCTGCCTTTAAAAGAGGGCAGGCTGAATGTTCCATATGGCAAACAACACTGCTGGGAACTCTTGCTGGCAGTGTTCAGGAGCAGAAAAAAACATGAGGTGGAACAGCTAGTGCCACAACCATTCAGGTGAGGTGGGTACATACATTTTAGATCTTAACCACCTCTATCTTAAAAACTGAACAGGCAACAATTTGCAGCCCCAATTGCAACCCCTGTTGTCAATAAACAAAATTTTCTTTAAAAAATATAAAGTTTTCTCCTGTAGACCAAACTTGTAATATGATACTCTGGCAGGTAGTTTAAAAAAGAGTAATTGTTTGGTAGTACAGAACTTCTGTATTGCTGAAAAACAAACATGTCGAAGCTTTTCATCTTGCACTTGCCAGGACAGTTCTCAAGAATACTAATATAAGGGGAAATCAGCAATTTACATTACGCTAGCAACCAATTTAAGATTGTCAGTTGCACTCTGTGACACATTTGCATGTATTGGAAGCTGCATATATTAATATACGGGGCCCTGTCCTTTGCAAATAGAAAGAACATGTACACACATTTCATCTGTTTCAGCTAACAAAATAAGTGATAACCATTCACAAACGCATTCCTCAGGACAATGCCTTGACCAATCAATGTCAAGCTTTCTGGTTTAAATCTTTAATAATGTTGCCAAGTTAACTGTCAGTCACAATCAACTAGAGCATCCTCTGTGGCATTGCGTCTATCAATTAGAGTCCAGTTAGCACTCTCTGATCAGTATAAATTATTATTTTTCACTTTTATATTGGTATTCTTATGAAATGTCCTGATACATGCAAGACCAAAACTTCAACATGTCTGTAT